>NW_024062285.1:0-600000 GCF_006381635.1 Hibiscus syriacus | reverse complement strand
AGCACTTTGATTACTCTTCTGGCAATCATGCAGCCAACTGATATGGGAAGGGAAATTGTAGTAATCGCTCTGATCAAAAAGACTTTGTTTTACATGGGGTCTATTACGATTTTGGTCCAAATATAAAGTTTATACTCCAAATTTAAGAATACTAGAAGGATCAAAATGATAATTTGACGACGAAAACCAAACGGTATCTTGAGTTTTAACAGTTTATCATAAAAACATGACCCAGATGGGTAATGGGACAATAACACGGAAGATGTGCTAAACATTCGTGGCATGTTCTTCCTCGTGGACCGACTCTTTCTTGGCATTTTATTTTATTTCGTGGTATCATTAAAAAATACATCGCACGTGGAAAACAATATTTCGTCTCTTTATTATCAACCGGTCACATTTCTAGAGCTCACACACGAATTTATTTTTCCCTTACCAATGAGTTTTTGGTTGGCATAGCCATAGCGCCATGATATTTGACTACCCAAGTCCTATTTTGGCTCATTTATCCTACTTAAATAACATATTAGCCATTGAATCGATCCATTAGAAGGCTAAGCAAAAGTGGAAAAGACTATGCCATAGCCAACATAAAAAGAAAAACGCAAAATTTACCCTAACTATTTCAGATCGACCGACGTAATATATCTGTCATTAGTGGATGAGTCTTCCAACGGAATTTTTTTGCATAAACAAAGATTCGAACCCAAACCATTATTTAAACAAAATAAAGTATCTTATCACTTGAATCAACATCGTGAATAAAATATAGATGTTTTTAATTGGCTTAAGGGTCACATTTGCCCTTAGTAGATCAAATTTATCATTTATGCCCCTATCGTATTTTCGTATCAATTTAACCCTCAAAATTATTTAATTTCATCATTCTATACCCTATCCTTAAACCCTAAATTATAAATCCTAAGTTAGGGTTTAAGGTTTATGATTTAAATGTTATGGTATTATGGTTTATAATTTTAAGTTAAGGGTAAGATATAGAATGATACAATTAAATAACTTTAAAGACTAAATTAATGTGAAAGTTCAATAGGGATGAAAAATAATAAATTGAATTCATTACATGAAAAAAATACCCTTTTAATTTAAAAGCTTTAAGATTTGGTCTGCCTTAAATATTCCAATAAGAGAGAAAGAAAGAGTGTGGAAAGGAATATCAAATTTTATAATTAATAAAATTGGTAAAGTGGTCCATTCATGACATTACATGCTAAAACGACATAAGCTAAAGTTAATATATATTCAGTTGTACTTTAGCATCATCAAGTTCCAATGCACTAATTATATTAGAGGTGTAATAAGGTCAGGGGAAATTTTAAAGGCAGCCCATGTGAATTAGATCTAAATTTCTGTAATATTGTGATTCTTATATAATTATAACTAAAATAAATAATTATAAAATATGAATGAATAGGTGGATAATTATTTTTTAATATTTGATTTTAATTTCATCTTTATTTATACAAGTTTTAAGGAGTAATAAAATTTGAAAGATAATTCAATTAAAACATGATGGGTTGTATTCAAGCAATTTTCTGTATTTTTTAAGTAACAACGAAATGAAACCTTTCATTTCCTTTTCCTTTTCCTTCATTATTTTACTACACACCTTTTATTTTCTATGGTAAATTATAAAAATAGTTTTCTGACTATAGGATAATATTTTATTAAGTTTTTCGACTATTAAAAATTATAAAATAATCATTGGATGTTGCTTTATTAAGCACTCGACTATTAAAAGTTATAAATTGATTATCCGACTATTCATTATGTTTCAAACTCATCCTTTTTTTTTGTTAGAAATTGACAGTTGTCTCAGGGATGGATCAAGGGACAGGGGCAATCGCCCCCTGAAAATTTAAAATTACCATATATTTTTAAAAAATTATATGTATTTTCTATTGATAATTTATTTTCGCCCCCTAGAATTTTAGTTCACCCCCGTAAGTTTAAGTTTGCCTCATAACATAAAATCATGTGTCCGTCCCTAGATTTTCTAAGATGGTTGTTAACATGATGACTATGATATGATAGTCGTTTGAGATTCTATGATCATACCTTATCGTATCACAATCAACAAATTAATGTTTAGCTTAGAATACCGTCAAATTTTTAATAGAAAAAAACGAGTTTGGAACATAATGAATACTCGAAATAACCATTTTGTAATTTTTAATAGATGAAGGGCTCAACAAAACAACACTAAACTATATTTTATAACTTTTAATAATCGAATTACTTAATAAATTAATATCTTGAACCATTTGTATACTTTAGTCTATTTTTTATTGAGAAAATAACTTTAGTGCCCGAAAATACATTATAATATACGATTTTAACCAATTTTTTTATTTGCTAAAATAACCAACAAATTCGCAACGCGAACTACAATCTCGCAACACAATTTTCAAATTCGCAACTCAGTTTCGAAAATCGTAACGCTAATTATCGATATAGGTAAACAGTACTATCGCAACGCGATTTTCAAATTCGTAATGCTAATTACCGATATAAGTAAACAGTACTATCACAACGCGATTTTCATTTTCGCAACGCAAATCGAATTCGCCAATTTCGCAACTTAATTACCGACATAGGTAAACAGTACTATCGCAACGCGATTTTCAAATTCGTAACGCGATTTTCAAATTCGCAACGCGAATTACCGATATAGGTAAACACAACTATCACAACGCGAATTTCGTTTTCGCAACGCGAATTTAACAAATCAAATTTGCCAATTTCGCAACTTAATTACCGACATAGATAAACACAGCAGAAAAATTCACGTTGCGATTTCCAAAATTGGGTTGCGATTTTAAAAATTGCGTTGCGAATTTGAAAAATCGAATTACCGATATAGGTAAACACAACTATCACAACGCGAATTTCGTTTTCGCAACGCGAATTTAACAAATCAAATTTGCCAATTTCGAACTTAATTACCGACATAGATAAACACAGCAGAAAAATTCACGTTGCGATTTCCAAAATTGGGTTGCGATTTTAAAAATTGCGTTGCGAATTTGAAAAATCGCATTACGTATTTGGAAACGGTGTTGCGAAATTGGAGTTCGTATTATGAATTTATTGGTTATTTTTATAAATCTAAAAAAAATTAATTAAAATAATATATTTCAGAAATTATTTTCTCTTTTCTATTTATCAATCAAACCTCCCTAAACACCACAAATTAACACAAGCACCAAAAGGAAAAGGCACAGAAAAATAAAACAAACAAACAGCGACTCAGTTTTCGTGTTTCAGACAAAAGCCACGTCCTTGTAATAAAACCTCTGCTGTCCCAACAACTCTAATCAAATCAAACCTAAAACACCTTCGGGTGGTTGTGGGGGAAAAAAACCAGCCGGGAGTTTATTGGTAAGGTTGAACGACAATACCATGGTGAAGAAGGAAACGAGCTTAGATTTGAATCCATGCTCGGTACTCAAACGCCACCACATATTAGTAAAGTTTGCAGTTTCTCTTCTCTTACTGGGTCTGGCTTTTCGTCTTCTAGTCTCCGATTCACTCACTTTTTCCTCACCCGCCGTTGAGTCACCACCACCGCCGACTCGTGTCGAAACTAATGCCATAGCCGACTCACCTCTTCCTTCTTCTTTGCCTGTTCAAGTTGCGGCTGCCGGTGATTCGTTAGCAAACGAGAGCCAAACGGTTCAAAACGGTGAGATATTTTCCGGGAAAATCTCAAAACGCTAGTCTTTTCCAGTGTGCTTTGGCTGGCTATGATTACTGTTGTTTTAAATTATTCTTCGCTTACTTGTGTCTCCAGCAATCGCTAAATTGTTTATTATGTATGTTTGAAGCTTCTGTTGCGGGTCAATGTGATCTGTTTGTGGGTGATTGGGTACCCGACCCGTCGGGTCCGGCTTACACGAACGCGACTTGCCTTGACATTGAAGCTCATCAAAATTGTATGAAAAACGGCAGACCCGATTCGGGCTACCTCTACTGGCGATGGAATCCCCGGGCTTGCGAATTGCCCAGGTTCGACCCGGAAAAGTTTATTGATTTGATGAAGAACAAATGGTGGGCGTTCATCGGCGATTCTATCTCCCGTAATCACGTCCAGTCGTTCCTTTGTATTCTCTCACAGGTAACCTTTGAATTTCTTTATATGATCCTTTTTTCTGTCAAAATATTACCGTGAAACTTTTGCGTATTAATTGTGATTCAGTCCCTTTAATTTTAGGGTGAACGACACTAGTAGTCACTGAATTCTTAGGTTATTTTCACTTTAGTCACGGAACTTTTAAAAATTTTAATTCAGTCTTTAAAAAATTCTGACGTAATACGCCGGAGTCTTTTCTCAAAAAAAAAACCCCAAGTTCCATTGATAACTTTATTTAAACTTCCTTTAAATTTGAATATTTGATAAGCCACCTTTTAATATTTAAAGGTTTGATTTAAAGTTCAAGTCTAATTAATACTAACATATATTAAATTTTAGGGTAAACTACACATTTAGTTTTGAACGGGATACTAAAATGAAATAAAAACTACACTTTAGGTATAATTTTTAAAAAATTTGAAAGTTTAGGTATTAAAATGGATAAAAATTGATAGTTTAGGTATTACACGCATAATTTACCCTAAACTATCAATTTTTGTCTGTTTTAATACATAAACTTTCAATTTTTCAAAATCATACATAAAGTTTAGTTTTTGTTTCATTTTAGTATCCATTCAAAATTTAACTTTAAGTTTTGAAAAAAAATAAAAGTTTATGTACTAAAACGGAACAAAACTGATAATTTAGTTATTAAACACATTAACTTTTTAATGGTAGGGTACTAAATGAAATAAAAACTAAACATTAGATATAGTTTAATAAAAATGAAAGTTTAGGTGCTAAATGGACTAAAAACTGATAGTTTAGGTATTGAACAGTAGTTTACCCTAAAATTTAATAAAAAATTCAACTAAGAGTGTCATCAATTAGATTTAAATTTAAAGTAGACGGACAGAATTTCAAAACTAGAAAGAGTACAAGGACTGGGACATACTTAGACAAACTATTGCTAAAATTTACGCACAAACTTCCATATTAGCTACAGCTTTTGTCCATAATAAGGATTTGGACCATTAGCCTTAGCTGTGCTGTGGGTCTCCCATCTTAATTCCTTTTTGAGCTTCGAATAGCAAAGTATGAAATAGTAGTGGAAGACAGCTTTGCTTTGATGGTTAGAGCTTAATGTTAATACATTTTCGTGTCTCTTTCTTAGCTGGTTAACATCATTTAATTGAATTTGACGTCTGAACAACCCATAAACAACGTAAGCAACACATTGCACATTCTTTGTTTTGTGTTTTGTTGGAATGTATCAAAATATTCTTGGATGCTATTATTGATCAATTTATGTCCCACAGGTGGAACAAGCTGTCGAGGTTTATCACGATGAACAATACAAATCCAGAAGATGGCACTTCCCCTCCCACAACTTCACCCTCTCGGTTATTTGGACCCCGTTCCTCTTGAAAGCCGACGTTTTTGAAGACATAAACGGAGTTTCCTCGGCCGAAACTCAGCTCCACCTCGACAAACTCGACGAAACGTGGACCGAACAGTACAAGAACTTCGATTATGCGGTGATTGCCGGCGGGAAATGGTATCTTAAAACCGCGATATATCGAGAGAACAACACGGTGACGGGTTGCCATTACTGCCCGGGAAAGAACTTAACGGAAATGAGCTTCGAGTATGCGTACCGCAGGGCATTGAAGCTGGTGCTGAACTTCACTATGGACTCGAGCCACAAAGCATTCGTTTTCCTTCGAACGACGACGCCGGACCATTTCGAGAACGGGGAATGGTTCAGCGGAGGGACCTGTAATAGAACCGAGCCGTTTAAAGAAGGCCAAGTGGATACGAAAGATGTAGACACTGTGATGCGTGGTGTCGAGATGGAAGAATTCGAGCAGGCGGCTTCTCTAGGAGCTGAAAATGGGGTGACGCTGAAATTGCTGGATTCCACTCGCATGTCTCTGCTCAGGCCGGACGGGCACCCGGGACCGTATAGGCAGTTTCAGCCATTTGCAAAGGATAAGAATGCTAAAGTGCAGAATGATTGTTTGCATTGGTGCTTACCAGGGCCCATTGACTCTTGGAATGATATTGTGATGGAAATGGTAATTAGAGGACCACAATGATGATTAACCATTTTTTGTTTGGATTTGAGATAAAAAAAATTTCTTTTCTTTTTTCCTTTCTTGTGAATGATAATGGCATCCAGGACAACTGAGAAATTACTCCCCTTCATATATGGTGTTTTTTTAATACCACACTCATTCAATTTATTAATGAATTAATTCATATTCGGTATTATGTAAATTATTTTAATATAATTTACTTCACTTATGTTAGAATTTAAAATTTTAATTTTATTTAAAAAAATTAATATTTCATCATACTAAATCAACTAATTGTTAGTAAATTTGAAATATAGGAAATATAGGAAAATTTTAGATAACCACAACCCTATTGTTAAGATCTTCAAAGAATGAAATTTGAACCCTTGGTGGTGGAATAGGATAATCCCGGATAACCAGCAGCGGAGGCCAAGCTTGGTCACGTGTTGACCCTAAAATTTGAATTTCTTTCGATTAATTACTTGTTTTATTGATAGTGTTTATCTTAAAAAAATTTTTGTTCACTCTGAAATCTGAATTTTTTTCGGTTAGTTATTTTCTTTACGGACGTGTCTATCTTAAAATTTTATTAGTACCTATACCATTTAAAAAAATTATATTGTTAGTATATTTGTGTCCACCATGAAAAATATTTATGGATCCGCCGATACCAATAACCACAACACTATTGTGGGGATAGTATAGTTTTTTTTTAATTTAAAAGATTTTAAATCTAATTCTAATATAATTACGGATAACCACAACCCTATTGTGGGGATAGTATAGTTTTTTTTCATTTAAAATATTTTAAATCTAATTCTAATATAATCTCGTGAGAAGGAAAAATTGAGAACTTTATAGAAAGAAAGAAAATTTCTTAAAGTAAGTTTAAAATTTATAACCTTAATAAATATAAAAAAATTAAAGGTGAATATTTTAGTTAACCTTAATAACTATAATATATAGACCATATACTATATAATATACATACTATATATAATATAATGTATATTAAATATTATACTACATATACTATAATATATACATATTATATGTTATGGGAATGTTATAATATAGATACTATACGATATATAATATCCATCCAATAATTTTTGGACGAAAATAGACGTACAACCACCGTAGGCGTGACCAGTTGGCAAAGCAAGAGCTCTTGGGATTATGAGTTGGTCTCATGTCTTAGGTTCAAACTGCGTTGGTTGGGAATTCTGAAAAAATGCGGGGGGACAGAGTGGTGGGTTCTTTGAGTCCATCAAAAGGTTGCCTTATAGGGTCGGGCTCTTTAGCCTGATCTTGGGAGGTCCTACGTTATAAAAAAAAATAGACGTACACAGCTTGCATGTGGCGTATCATCGTTTTCCTATATTTGGTGCAGGGATGAAGTTAGAAAGGCAGCACTTTAGTTTTGTTTTAGTTTCACTTGTTTGCCTTTTCGTTTAAACTTTTGCTTTTCTGTTTAATGCTTTGTCTCCTTCTATGTAACACATGGATTGCACTCGGTTGCTTGTGTTTTTATTTACTTTTTATTATTAAATAAAAGCTTGCATTTCTCGGTTAAAATAAATAAATAAATAAATTAAATATTATACTATACACACCATTTGAAGTATGTAATATTTAAGTGTATATTTAAAAGATAAGAATAAGAAACCAAATAACGAATTATTAGAGATACTAGTTTTTACTAATCTTATCCAACCCTAATTTGTACCTAAATAGAATCTACAAATATTGGAAAAGGGAAGTAGAAATATATTTACAAATTAGTTATTATATATGTAAGTACTATGTTGCTTTGTTGAGTGTTCAGATTATTAAAAGTTATAAAATAGTCCCTCAACTATAGAATGTTTTTTGTTGAGTCCCTCAACTATTAAAAGTTACAAAATGATCATCTAACTATTCATTGTGTTGTAAACTCGTCATTTTTTGTTTCACTGTTGTTTGTGTTAGACAGAGATATGATAGTCGTTTGATTTTAAGATCAGATTTTATCATATTCTAGTCAGTAGGTTAATGTCTAACTCAAACTACAGTTAATTTTTTTTAATGGAAAAGGACAAGTTTAGAATATAATGAATAATCGAGTGACCATTTTGTAACTTTTAATAGTAGAGAGACTCAACAAAGCAATAACCTATAATCAATGGGGTATTTTGTAACTTTCAATAGTCATGGGCTCGAGAAAACAACATCATACAATCAACGGACCATTTGTGCACTTTACCCTTAAAGTTAATAAAAAAATAAATAAAAGTTAATGAGAATTTTAAAAATCTTGAAGGGTCTAAATTAAAATACCATCTGTCTCTTTGCATGCAGAAATGCTAACGTCATTAAGAAAAATCTTGAACCCTAAGCAACTCGAAAGTGTGATCATCTCCTTCTATAAATATCTCTGCATTTTCACCATTTGGATCACCACTCTCGTTTCGCTTCCATACAATCCTATAGTAGTTTAGCAATTTTAAGGTGGTGTGTTGCAGCTATGGTTTTCAAGGCTTCAACAACTGTTTTTCTTCTTCTTTCCCTTAACCTTGTCTTGTTTACTTTGGTTAGCGCTCAACCTCCGCCTGCGCCTCCGCCTCCGCCGTCCTGCCCCATCGCAAATCTAACAGTCTGCCTTTTTCAGCCGAATAACCCGGAATGTTGCCGCATTCTTGCTGGTCTTGGTCTTAATGTTAGAATTTGCCTTTGCAGCGTTCTCAGAAACTTAAGTATCGCAGGCATCAATATCGGGAGCCTCCTCCCCCTCAGCATCCTCAACGCTATAGTTAATGTCACACTCAGAAACTGTGCCATACAAGTGCTCCCTGGCTCTTGCTAGTGAAATCAATCTACTGAGTATGCTCATCATTCGTCCATCGAGACTCTTATCGTTTACTTCTAGTTTGTGTTTCAACTGTCGTGGATTGTCGGTTGATTACTACGTAACCATTAAGCAATCATAAATAATCCTGGACTTTACAGTACTTGTTTGTAAGCTCCGACGTAACAAGTAATGTATGTGTGTACTGTGTTCTGTTTGCGTAATAAAATGATGGGTTAATATGTGGTTAGGAATATAATTGTTAATCTATCTATTTCTTCTTTTATCCTTTTTATAATGTGGACAAATTTTCTGAAGGGTAAAAGTATCTAGCAGATCCTTTTATTATAAGGATTGTATTAGTTTAATCCCTATGAATCAATTTACTCTCTTATGAACAAGGTGAACGAGGAAACAAGATATCATTGGAAACAAGGTGAACTTGCCGTTCGTTCAAAATATTTCGACAAGATATCATTGGAAGAGATTAAGGTAGACATGACGAAGTTACGGATTCATACATCGCCAGAAAAATGGATAGGACAGGTAAACGATTTGGTTTTGTAAGATTCGCAAATAAGACGGATGCGTATAGAGAAGGGAAAGGCTTGATGGCCTTAGCTTGACAAAATGATGGATTAATATGTGGTTATGAACATAATGATTGAACTACTTATGTCTTGCATGTATGATGTTTTGAATGGTCTAAGTATTCGAGTAAGTATTCGATTGAGTAAAAATGTTTGAGTTAGTTGAATTGACGAATCATATTTTATGATTCAAATTTTATTTAAAATTTTTAAGGTTGAGTTTATAAAATTTATCGTTTTTTATATACTCCCATATATATTTTGGTTGAGTTAAATTTTAGCATGAACCAAGTGGACTCCATGGTAAATAAATTATTGTTATTTATTGAGAACCCGGGTTCGAGCACCATAGAACAAGTACTCAACTCTCATGCTTACGACTTGCACGACAACTTGAGAGTTAGGCTTCTTACGACTTCTACGGCAGCAATTATTTTCACATTTAAGGAGAATATTAATGTAGTTAGGTTTCTTAAGACTTCTACGGAAACCATTACTTTGTAAACAAACAAAAAAGAACAGAATTTTAACTTACACGAATAGCACTTTTTATTATTTGCATCACCACTCGCAGTTCACTATACCATACAATTCGACGGCAGTGTAGCAAGTTCAAGGTGTTGTGTTGCTTCAGTTATGGCTTCCACGGCTACAGCAACGACTGTTTTTCTTTTCTCCCTCAACCTTCTCTCTTCTTTACCTCTCAAGCTCTAACTCCGGTTCCCGCTCCGCTTCCAAGTTTATGCCCTGGGCTAGATGTCTGCTTTGCAGTGCTGCCTAAGGTAAGTAGCAGATGCTGCGCCTACATTGCTGGTAGTAATCTTGATGCAGCAGTTTGCGTTTGCAGTACAGCTCTCAGAATCCGGCACATCAGAAGCCCTACCTGTATTGTTAGACTCATACTCAACGGTTGTGATCGGCAAGTGCCCGAAGGTTTCACATGCCAGTGAAACTAATCTACTGAGTGTGCCCATCAGTGCTTCATCGTTTATTTTTTACCAGTACTTTTAGTTTGTCTGAACTGTGGTGGATTGTTGATTGGTTATGACAACCATGAAACAATCACAAATAGTCGTGGATTTTACGATATTTATTTGTAAACTCCGACGTAATAAGCAATATATGTATGTATTATGATCTATTTGCGTTATAAAATAATGATAGATTAATCTGTGCTTCAGTGTGCCGTCTGACCCAAATAGTCCATGCTGCAGGCGCCTTGGTGTGGTGGTCTCACTGATCTTGAGGCTGCATTTTGCCTCTGTGCCACTCTCGTCCATGGTCTTAAACTCCCTTTCTCGGAACCCAACATTCTCATAGAACAAATATTGAAAGGCTGCGGTAGGCAAGCACCCTTCGATTACAACTGCTAGTGAAACCAATCTATCGAGTATGCTCATCATACATCCATCAATGCTCCATCGTTTATTTTTACCATAACTTTTAGTTTGTGTTTGAACTGTTGTAGATTGCTTATTGGTAAGGACATAACCATGAAACAATCGTTAATAATCCTGGCTTTTCTAGGCCAAATCTTGCATCTCTAGTCGTGTACTGTGCTGGACTTCAAATGAATTCCTCACCGTCGTGCAATACCCAACGAAGATCAGGAACATATCCCATTTCCTTAATCGAGTGCAACAATGTATTCAGATTTGCATAGATTTTGTCAGCCATTGGATGTGATCTATCTCCAGCAGTGAGAGTGAATTTGGTTTCTAACAACGATCCAACTGGTTCCAGGAGGCTTTCTTAAGCCCTTCTCTCTGAGACGCCTTCTCATTTGTCTGGCCCTCTGACCAATGACCTGCAGCAGCATATACATTACAAAGCAAGACATAGTTCCCAGGGTTCACTTGATCCAATTCAACAATTTTTTCAAAAATGACCTCAGCTTCATTAGTATACCTATGATCTCTATAAGCACTAAGCAGAGCTCTCCAGATTGAAGCATCTGGTTTTATGGGCATTGATTCAATGAACTCTCTAGCCTTGTCTAATCTACCTGCACGACCAAGTAAATCGACTACACATCCATAATGAGCAAGCTGAGGAGTGATTTTATAATCATGAATCATTGAATCAAAAAGCTGCAGTCCTTCCTTTATCATACCAGAATGGCTGCAAGCTGATATAATAGATATGAAAGTTACTTCATTTGGTTGGAAACCATCCTCTAGCATTTGTGAGAAGGCAAATAGCATCGTAACCACAACCATGCATTCCGTAACCAGTTATGATAGCATTCCATGAGATAATATTTCTCCTTGGTAAGCTTCTGAAGATTTTTTCAGCATTTCTCATGCTTCCACACCTTGCATACATTGTTATAAAAGCATTTTGAAGAGGCAAACTGTGACCTAAACAGGATTCCCGCCGTACCATATAAGCATGCAAACATTGACCCAGAGGCAAATGAGCAAGATGGGTGCATGATGAGAGGATAGTTATTATGGTAACTGTGTTGGGATCCACTTCTGAAATCATGCTGCTAAAGATTGAAAAGGCAACATGAGCTAGGTCATTTTTAACATAAGCGGCAATCAAAGCATTCCACGAGATCAAATCTCTACCAGGAGAGGTCTCAAAAAGATTCCTAGCTGTAGCTTCATCGCCACAGTTAATATACATAGCAGTTAATGCAGAGTTCAAAGGTACATTCATTTCTATCCCTTGCTTTATCACAAAACCATGAATTGACCTACCAATATTTAAATAAGTTTCGTCTTCGCACGCATCAAGGACTGAAATAATTGTATAAGAGTTACGCTCAACATTAGTTTCTTGCATTATTCCAAAGACTTCCAATGCCTCACTTCCCAAATTGTTACGGGCCAGAGCGAAGATCAACGTGTTATATGAGATCACATCTACATTACTCGTCTCACCAAAAACCTTTTTTGCAGAATCTATACAATTTTGTTCAGCATACATATTCAAAATTGCATTCCGAATATTAATATCCATCCACATCCCATTCTTGCTTGCATGACCATGTAAAGTTTTACCCTTTCGTAAACCCTCAGCTGATTCTGAACACAAAGAAAGCATAACGACAATAGTTCTTTCATCTTCCTTGTTGCCTTCAGTTCGCATTTCAATAAACAAGCTAATCGCTTCCTCATAATAGCCATAGTCAACATATGCATATATCATCGAATTCCAAAGTGCAACATCACGTGTGGGAATACCATCAAACAATTTACATGCCAAATTCAAACTTCCAACCTTTGCATACATGTTAGTCAATGCGTTTACTATGAACAAGTCATTGCTGTAACTAAACTTAATGGCCATTTGATGAACTTGATTACCTAATTCAATAGATCCAAATTCTGCGGAGGCCTGAATAAGAGCCAACACTGTAACAGAATCAAATTGGACTCCGTCTATTAGCATTTTCTCAAAAAGTGTCATAGCTTTCAAGGATTCTCCAACATCCAAATACCCCATAATCATAGCATTCCAACAAACTGTATTCCGAATGGGTATTTTATCAAACAAAAGACGAGAAGCATTCACATCAAAACCCAGGTAAAAGCCAATCAAAGCAGTACCGACATGAGGATACAAATCAAACAACCCATGTCTCAAACAATAACCATGAAGCGCCTTTCCTAACCTAACTTCCACAACCTCCTCGCACACTAAAATCATCGCTACTAATGTACGTGAATTCGGCCTAAAACCCTCTCTTTGCATCGCCGTCACCAAAAACGCCACCTCCTCGAATCCCCCATGCCAGGCATACCCTGATATCATCGCGTTCCATGAGATTAAATCCCTTTCACCCATTTCATCGAACACCTTACGTGCTTCTTCAAGCAGACCGCATTTACAATAGAAGTCAATAAGGGCAGTCGCAACTCGAACATCCTCGATCAAGTTGGTGTTTCGAATGCTCGTGTGTATTCTCTTCCCGGTTTCAATGGCGTTAAGCTTCCCGCAGGCCTTTAAAACCAAAGGTAAAGTGGCCTTGTCGGGTGGTAAACCCAGAGATTCCATGTGGGTAAATGTAGAGAGAATTGCGGGGTCATTTTTGAGCTTGATTTGGTGTTTGATAATTGAATTCCAGGGCTTGTTCGTATCATTCTTGGGAGTAAAATGTAGGCTTTGGAGGCTTATCAGCATCTCATTTATGTTATTCAGTTGGGGATAAGGGAAAACAGGGAGATGAAATGAAAATGATCAAACTTGAAGATAAGCTACTCAGTTTCAATGTAAGCTTAGCAAAATGTTACACGCGCGTAGCTCTATGTATACGCGCGTAACTTTTAAAATATTAATGATTAAACGGTAAATTTATTTAAACACAAGTATTTATACCATTTTAATATGATTAATTTAAAATTAAACTTAATTTAATAATAAAAAAAGATGTACGACTCATTTTTTTCTTTTCGTCTTTGTTAATTGATAACAGTATTAATTTTATTTTTATTTTCAATTTTCAATAAATATATATGTATGAAACATTACGTTTCTTTTTTCTTTTGACATATTTTTCGGTCATTTGATCGTTGTTTTTATTTATATTTTTTTAATGATTGATTTAACATTATCACAACTGATCAAAATAACGTTTATATATTATCTTGTTACTTTATTTGCCTATGTAGATAGCTTTTCATGTCATTCGAGTTTGATTTGTGATTTATCGGTGATCTTTTAATAACTTGATCCCCTTTTATGATTTTATTTATTGATACAATCAAATCTGTTTGTATCAATCTTTATTCCAATTTCTTGGTTAGAATTTTAATCTTTTTTATAGTCTTTATGTGATCTTAAATTGATAGTTTTGTTTTAATTATTATAAAAAATTGTTCTAATTATGTGATTAATTTACGATCATGCTTATTAATCTTTATTATAATTTGAGATATTTCATATTCTTAATAAAATTTCCAATTTCTTGGTTAGAATTTTAATCTTTTTTATAGTCTTTATGTGATCTTAAATTGATAGTTTGTTTTTATTATAAAAAATTGTTCTAATTATGTGATTAATTTTCGATCATGCTTATTAATCTTTATTATAATTTGAGATATTTCATATTCTTAATAAAATTAACAGCTTCTATCAAAAATAAAAAAAAAAAGTAAATTACATGGTTGATCACATTTGTTTAAACTTTGTATGCTTTTACTCATCGAATTTTAAAAAATAACATTTGGTCGCTTTCATTTTTATTTAATTAATATATAACCACTTAGAGTTAGCTATCGTTAGACCTTTAACTAATTACTAACATGACACAGTGAATATATAAAATTTAAAAAAGATAATGTTCGAGTAAGTTTTAGTTTTCCACACTAAAATTTCAAAAGTAGCAAATTTGTCACTAAAACATCAAATAGATCATTGAATAATGATTTTATATCTAATTTACTCCAAAACCTTTTTAATTTTAATTTTTTCCAATATATATATACTTTTTAAATTTTAAAAATAAAACTTAGAAATCAAATAGGACCTATAAGGTACTTTTACCCTTTTACTTTACCAACCAAATGAGCTCTTAACTGATCCTCCTGCATGTTAATTTGGCTGAAATGGTACTTTAAGCTTCAATAAGGGGATTGCAAGAGGAAATATATTATTCGTTCAAAGTTTAACTCAAACGTCAAATGAGAAGCTATGGAATTAAGCTAAATCATACAGCAACATCTACAAGTTACCTAATAATTAAGAAAAGAAGGGCAGCAACAAGAAGATCGAGGCAGACTACTCTATTTTCTATTATACAAATCCATGTTAAGGAGGGAGGATCACACAATTCACTCCATAGCTTGAAAACTTACCGATCAACCAATTTACTTGCTTTCCTTAGGTTGCAGAAGAAGCTGAACACCCCGGCTTCACTAACATCGTGAATCTCTAGGGCTGTGACGGGGTAGGAGACGTAGGAGGCTTAAAATCGGGGTACTGCAACGATAAAGAAATGAACATTGGCAGAATATAAGTGATTTTCCAGCGCATAAAAAGATGGAATCTGTTCCTGTTACAGGCAATGTACAACATCTTAAGGATAAATGGAAATGGCATTACTGAAGGATATGGTGAGAGTGGTCTCGGAGTTCCAGAGCTTCCATCTGCCTTGGATTCTGGTTTCGGTACTGCATTAATTTCGGGTACGGATTGTGCCGATACTTCGTCTTTTGGCTCCGGGTTTGCCTCTGTAGGTGCTGGAAGAGCCTTGCTAGTAGTGGTTGGTGGTATAAGGGCCGCCCCGATTTCCTGAGTTCAAGGGCAAATGCAAAAATAGAAGCAGCAGTGGTTAAAAATGTCTATGCATGACATATGTATCTGACTCGTATCTGAATATGAATTTGGGATATGATCCTCCAAATTAATATGTGAAATCTTGCAATGGAATTCGATATACCCGTGTTGAACATATAAGATATCTATGTTTGAGCCGCATGGTATTTCAGACAAGTTCAGCACAGGCAACATAGGTTATTTCTCTTCCCGGAATAGCTTTTCTCAGCAAGAAACCGACCTCACTTACCAGATAGATAAAGAATGAAATAATAAGCATGATTAATATAAGGTTGGCTACCTTCATATCGTCGATAAGTTCCTTAGGAGCCACTTTCGTGCTTAAGAATTCATCAATTTGTTTAAGAGTTTGCTTTCGATCCTGTTACAAGTCGCAGGGTAAAAACGTAAGGCACAAAAATACTTAATTTCAATTAAATTCATGGGAAAAAAGACTCAAATAGAAGTGGAGACTTACCTCTGCAAATAGGAGCTTCTTGCTTAGAAGCTGAATAATAGCAGCTGAGCCCACAAGTTGAAGAACAGTTTCTATCTGAAGATGATGAGAGAAAACCACAATTTGAGTTGTTTTGATGAAAAATACCCAAGTATTATAGAAGGGACTTAAAAACTATACTGCTCGGATTCTTCATTTTTCAAGTACTCATGTCCAACACATTTTCAAACATGTAAGGACACGTTCCTCGGCTCCAAGGACCATCCAAATGCATAACTTGGAAAAAGTTGAGCCTACCGGTCTCCGACACATATCCCTATCCGACACTCACAACCAAGTAACAATGCTCAAAAACCATACCTCTGAAAATGCCAATAAGCCTAATCCAGTAGCAGCAGCAAGCCCCAGTGTAACAGACAAGCCATCCGATCCGTCCTGCATATCATCACAAAAATATAGAGGAAAACGAAAGAAAAGGTAGGCAAGTAAAACATTCCGACAAAGAGCGTTGAAGTAGAGCTGCAAATTTTCTGGTTTATACTTTTTGTGTCTTGTTGTTGCCGAAACAGAAGATGTAAAAAATTCCCAGTTCGGTCAAGATCTAGGAATTGCATGAGAAAAAAAATGAAATGAAGATACATACCCCTAAGGCCCCACTTAAAGTTTCTGTCAAGTTACTAAGATCAAGACCTTTCTTTGGTGGTATCCATGGAAGACCACTATTCTGCAAAATTGCAATCAGTCTCATAGGATGCAATTGCTAAATTAAAGAACCGAGATGACTCAGGACATCCAAAAAGTACCATCCATCCTTGTGGTCCTTCCGCGCCGTCTTTTATCGCATATGCAGCTTTGAATCCATTTGCAGTGACCAATTCTGCAACGAGCTCAGAATTCCCATCAAATCTGGCTTTCAACACAAATTTAACAGCACTAGGATTAAAGAGAAGGCAGATGACCGTATCCTCAAGAAGCAACTAGGCAAATTGAAGATATTACATTATTTGTGCAACCACTGATCCATTTCATATCAGATGCAGAGATATCATCACAAATCAGAGTGGATTCTTAACTAGTTATAATTATAGCAATGCCATATGCATATGCTATGGTTTAGCAGCAACAATATCTACATTCAGTCAATATAATCCATACATACATGGAAGAATATATGAATCAAAAGGCATAGGATTCAAAATCTTACTTGTCCATGATAAACAAGGTGGTAGTTTCTGGTTCCTTGAATTTCAAAGCCAGCTTTTTGAAGAACCCAGGCTTGTCTTCACCATTAAAGGCAATCGACACAGGCTTCTTCCCGAAGCCCCTTATATCAGGGCCGCCAGCTTCTCTAAACTCCTTGGCTCCTCTTATGTCCAACAACTGAGCAGTGGCGTCCTCACCTAGCTTGGCATAAGCACTCTTTGAGGTTTCAACTCCCCATGGCTTTGAATTCTTGAACAGCTGAGACAAGATCAATGGAACTGCCAAAGCCACCGCACCACCGGTTGCAACAGTGGGATTCTCGGTCACGAATCTGCCAACACTATCGACGACCCCATTTGGATTAAAATCCAACGACTCGGAGCCTGTAGTCTGCTGGAGTGCTTCCTCGTACGACAAAGCTCTAGATAAACCACCGGGAAGCAGTGAAGATAGAAGCACTAGACCCCCATGAAGAGCTGGTGGGGTCTTGACAAAAGCAGAAAAGTTAGGATTTTTGGGCAGGGAAGCAACCGGGAGTGATGAGAATGAGACTCTCCTGGTTTTGCAAAGAACTGGGAGAGGTGTCAAGCTAGCTGCTGCATGGAGGACCTCCATGGCATAACTTTTTAAGCTGAGATGAGATCAGAGCCGGGTCTCAAAGATGTGATGGAAAAGCTTGAAGCTTGGGCAGAAATGGAGGATTTTTGGTGTGCTAGAAGGAACTGAGGTGGAATCAGATATTGGGATCTTTGCCATTCATTTGATGACACATTGGAAGTGAAATCAGAGGCATTTGATCATGTCTTTAGCTGGACTTTCCAGTTGATTTGTGTGACTGACAGGTGTCCGGAGAAGCTTAATAGCTTGACTTTTGTACGGCAAATGCATCAATTGGTCTAGTAGCTTAGTGACACAATTCATTGTCAATGTGAGATATGCGTAGGGACAAAAAGGGAATCTTATACGTTTTAAACGACGGACAAGGATACATGTCGTCTTTTTCAAAGATTGATTTTAATTAAAACTTTGGGTAAACTACATATTTAGTATTTAAACTATCAGTTTTGATCTATTTTAGTATCTAAACTTTTAATTTTACCAACACCATACATAACGTTTATTTTTCATTTCATTTTAGTACCATACCTAACGTTTAGTTTTCATTTCATTTTAGTATCTCATCATTAAAAACTTAACGCATTTAGTACATAAACTATTAATTTCGATCTATTTTAATACTTAAACTTTTAATTTTTTTAAAAACTTAATTTTTGAACAGGTACTAAATAAAATAAAAACTAAAATTTTTAACTACAAAGTACTAAAATGAAGCAAAAACTAAACTTTAATAATGATTTTAAAAAAATTGAAAGTTTAAATATTAAAACGAATCAAAATTGATATTTTATATATTAAACGCGTAAATTACCCTAAAATTTTAAAATATCACTATTTTTTAAGTCGGTCTTTATATCAATCTAATAGTTAGTTTAGATCAAGAGGTAATATTTCTTCTAAAGACTCGATCATTTAATAATGAACGTCCAAATACTCTACAGTCTATGGTACTTGAACTTGAAACCTTTAAGAATAACAATCATTGCTTTAATCACATAACTCTAGAATTGATATTAGATGACAAGATCTTATTGATACCACCGATATCTTCAAGACGACCATAATTTATTTTGATAGTGGGACCAATAACCGGTGCAAAAAGGACAAATGTCAAAGAAGAAGAGTGCATGGACTTGAAAATCTTATTTCAGCTCAGACCTTACTCTTCGTTGCATATGGCATAAAACCCGAAATTCTTCCAGCAGAAAGGGAAAGCCCCAAAATTATATGTTTCAACAGAAGTGGAATGATTATAGAAGATAAAAAAAGTGATCCAAACCTTGCCCAATTTCCCATATCGAAATGCCGGTTCCCCAGAATAGAGCTTCCTCTAGCCGCAAATGAATTGACATCAATGACGGGTAGAACACCACGTGTTTGGCATTGTCATCATCGGAATACACAAAAAAATGCTCTCCGGTGTTCTTTTCCCATTGTAGTACGGGTCTGTGCTTTTCCAACAATGAGAGGTAATCTCTACCAAGGATTGCTCCACCCCCACCAGAACCTGATCAAGGTTGATAGAAGAAGCCTATAAAGTCGCATGCAAAACTCATCTTTCGACAGATATACCTCTAATGGTATAAGTTGCAAATTGTTATGGAAGGACATTTAAGATGCGGAACAACTTTTTTAACATAAGCTAAGGGCTCGATTATGAAGTTCACAGATTTGTTAAGATCACTAGGTCTTAGGGATATGACTATAGTCTAGACAGTTTAATAATGTGACAGGTTTAGAATCAGCTTAAGAAATATCGGAGAAGATCAGATACCTTCTGAAAGGACAAAATCATTGCCGTAAAAATTGATGCCAAGAAATATCTTTGGAGCCAATATCTTAGCATTGTTACCCGTGGAACCAAGAAGCAAGCGCAAGGTAAAGCGTATCCACTTGATAGGAGCATTTGGACCAGGATTATTAGGACTCGAGAAGTCATACGTCATGAGTGAAAAACCATCCACAGCACCACTCAAGCTCTGACGATCTTCTGGTCCAAAATCATGCTGCTGGAGTGCATCTGAACGTGGTGGGCCTATAACGTATATCAACTGCAATTGCTGCTCAGGATTCCTGGTAGATTTCACAGAATGCAGTGCATGTCCAAGTTGTTTTATAAACGTGATGGCCTAGGTTTGAAAACAGCAAAAAATCTTTCAGACCTCATAAATCAGCAAGAACTAAATTTAGGTAGACTGTTTCATTTTTAATTGCTACAAACAAAGAGTTGCTACAGATCAGAACAGAAGAATGCATGACGATTGAGCTAAACTCAAAGTTTGATATCAAATAAGAAAAAGGAAAATACAAGGCTTTTCTTGTACAGGTTTCCTTATAGTAACAAGACTTCTAGTTTAGATGCCACTAATGCCTAGCCTCAAAAAAAGACTGAGTCAAGGCTTCATTCCCATAACTTAATATAGAGCTAAAAGGGTGCATAATGCTTAGTCACCCATAAATAACGCATTGCATCAGAAAATCTCAAACTTGAGATAATGCTTTGGAGCCCCAAACTTTATACAGAGTTAAAAGGATTGTGAATCCAGAAAGAAAAGAATATGAAAGAAATAAAAAGAAGTTGATCCCAAACAGAAAAAAACAACAAAAGGAATCTATGTACCAGGTAAAAAAATGGCATAGTTAAATCAGAGAGTACAGAAAATAATAACAAATTTGCATGATCAGGCAGTATAGCCCACAAAATGCCACTTCAAAAAGTGGCTAAAACCCCAAGTCTTGGGGACCAGAATTACACAGTTTTAACAAATATGAGACATCAATTAGGGTGATAATTACCTTATTCCTCAAGTCTGGATCACGCAAGATACCATATGCAGCCCATCTTGACCAAGACTCTAGCACAATACCATCATACTCCATTTCTCTATTCATTAAAGAAAGAATCCACAACGAATAAAATTACAACAGATCAGCAACTTGTTAGGACGTACTTGTAAAAAATGTCTTATGCAACAAAAGACCATGGAGTAAGAAATTAGACTTACTTGCACTCAGTTACTATGAGATCAATAGCTTTATTCCTCAATTTCTTCTTTTTGAACAGCTCCGTAGGATATGCTTCCAAAACTATTCTAGGTAATACCTATAAATATATCAAAAACATATTTCATGATAATGAAAATACTTTGCTAGCAGGCATACAAATTATTCAAAAATGATAAACAAATAAACTTAAATTACCAAAGCATCTCCTCTCATTCTAAGATCTGAAATCCATCCTTTATCAGCATTATGTCTCCCTTCCAGAATCAAGCTGCTCCCATGGCTGGCGAAGATTTGTTTAATCTTTTTAGAAATTTTAAACTGTTAGCTTCAAATTCGTTAATTAAAGATCGGGTTTACCTTCTCAAATCATACCAAACGGGTGATAAGTGGGTGAATTTAGAATTAAACCTCTTTGCCATTTCATAACCCTTCGAATTCCTGCAAAAATTTTGCTTGAAACAAATACTGGATTATCATAATTTCAGCTACCTTAGTGAAATTATCTTACCATGTGGTAATGTAAGCCAATACTGGATAATTATAATTCCTTACTGATTCATTTCCAGCTATCTTCGAATTCTCCTGAAATTACTTATAATTTCAAACTTTTAGCTGAAAATTGAAAAAAAATGATGAATGTGCTCAAGCCTATATATTTAATTTAAATACGGTTCTTACAGTGAGGATATCCTGGAAACTAATATCTGTTTTGATGAGTCCTCGTTCGGTTACGACCGGTTCCAAAGGTTTCGCTCCTGAACCATATTTGTAGACGTATACGAGAACAGACACTGCCGGAATTACTATGAAGAAGACTACGAAAATACCGATGAGCTTACGCTCCGAAGCGTCTACATCGCTGAGTTTCTTTTCCCGAGTTTCCGATTCAACTCGCTCATTGCGCCGGTCTTGACTCGACTGCCCTCGGTGTTCCCGCCTCCTCGCCATTTCTTACTCCGGTTTTCGAGTCACGAGTGAGTCAACTCAATGCTTCCGGCTGAGAGAAAAGAGGCTAGTACTTTCCCGACATAAAAAACGACTTGCCGTTTTAAACAGATTTGGTTCCAATATGACAATTTTACCCATCCTACTCGATGATTTTACACACAAGTCTATAAATACTTAGAGAACAAATCAACAAATTATAATCGAGAATCGTCTTATAGATTTTACTAATTAAAGAATTCAATCAAACAATATTATATAATCGAGTTTTATTTATATATTTTACGATTAATTTACATTATTAAACGTAATATTGTATTACTTAATTCAATGTTTCAACTCTCGTGGGTATAAATAAGTATTTTCGACATGTATTATCTATTTTTGAATAAAACTCATACAACTTATTTTCGTTTAAATCTTATTTTTATCCTAAATTACGTTAATATTAAAGATTCCAACTGAAAAAATATGTCATGCATTGCATACTAATTACAATAATAATTTAAATTTAACATATTAAAATGTAAATAACACCATTAATATTTATAAATACATTTTAACAAAATAAATCTAATTTTATAGTTAATATGATAGATATCATTTATTAAAATTTTAGAGAATATGTGATTTAGAAGGAGCATAGTAAAAAAGAAAAGATCCAACGAGAGAGATTAATTTGGTACAATTTCTTAGAATTCTTTAGTTTTTTTGGATGACACCATTAGATAGGTCACCTACCATGAGCATGCTTATTGCTTTTGGTCTGACCATTAGATAGGTGTGGCCACGAATAATTTATTTTTTTTGGGTGCAAGATCTCTCGGCTTGTTCGGGCTAATTTATATGTAATATTTATTTAAAGATAATTTTTTAAATATTTTTATTGTTTTAATATTTATGGTATTTGAATTTGAGATCTTAAAAAATATTAAAAATTCTTTTACTATTAAAATCGTTTGATTCGTATGATTTTTGTATAACTTGACTGTAGAGATAATCAAAGGTGTTTCTTTATTAATATAAAACTAAAATTTTATTTATTTATTTATTTATTAATAGAAAACATTGTAGATAAATTTAAAATTCGAGTGATAGAGATATATCTTATTAACCCTTAATCCAAAATTAACAAAATCTTAAAAAATACAAAATAGTTAAATAATTTCATCAAATTTACATGTACATTTTTTTCTTCATCTCTTCTGTTTCTCTCTCTGGCAGAGATTCTACTATCATCACCCCCCTCAATTTTCATTTGAAATATAAGAGAAACCCTCAAATGCACGAACTTCCTCGACGTCAAACAAATACTATATACCTCTATCGCGCCTCCAAGCCTATTATTCTTGTAACCAAACGCACTATTTTCTTCGTCCCCTGTTTCTTTTTCTTCGACCCTTTACCACAAAAACCTAAAGAAGTATTTTTTTTTTGGATCCTTGACACGCTTTTTCGCCCTTGTTGTTTTTAATTTGCTGATACTTCCCATTTTCCAGGATTTTTGCAGTTTGTATTTAGGGTTTTTGATCTCCTCACAGCCCTTGTTGTTTCCCATTTCATTACTTGTAGGGTTTCGCCCCCCCCCTCTTTTTCTTTCCTATTTTTCAGTTTCCATTATTTGATTTGTAGGGTTTTGTGAATTTTGTTAATCGACCAGGGAAAGGAAGAAGAAAAAAAAAAAGAAAAATCTTTTTTATCATTTTGCATTGGAAATTTATTGGAACATCCGCGCTTCGTTTTGGCTGTATATGCTGCATTACCTTGGAAATTATTCTGGCTTTGTTGGCGGATTAATTAAAAGAAAAGAAGAAGAAAAAAAATCCTCTCTTTCTTAAATCTTAGATTCGCCAGGAAACTGGCCGTATTGTAAAACGATTCATTTCCCTTTTTCTTTTTTGTTATTTTAAAACTTTGAAGTTTTTGGTTGCGTTGTGGTGGTCGGGAGGGTTTAGAAAATTGCTAGGGACGAAAAGTGGTTTAGGATTGCATGGGAGAGCATGAAGGGTGGGCGGCGCTGCAGCCACCTAGCGGGCTATTGCCGAATGGTTTGTTACCGAATGAATCTGCCTCTGCGTTTCGGGTGGTTGACTCGGAGCGATGGAAGAAGGCTGAGGAAAAAACAGCTGAACTTATAGCCTGCATTCGGCCCAATGCACCCTCGGAAGGTCGCCGTATTGCTGTAGCTGATTATGTACAGCGCCTCATTTCTAAGTGCTTCCCTTGTCAGGTCCAATCCACTGACTATCCCATTATAATTTATATCTTGTTCGATGTCATTATTTTGAATTATGTATTACGTGTTGTCTAATTGTGCATTTTCGTGTCCATGTATTTGATTAAAAATGTTAAGGCTAAATGTCATCACATGAAAGATTAAAAAGTTTCAATCTTTACATTTCATGTTTGGGTCCATGAGTAGAGGATGAATGTAAAATATTATATTGAAGAGGAGTTGCTTGCTTTTTGGTGATAGGTGTTTACTTTTGGGTCTGTGCCCCTCAAGACATACTTGCCTGATGGAGATATTGATTTGACGGCCTTCAGTAAGGATCAAAGTTTGAAGGATACATGGGCTCACCAGGTTCGGGATATGCTGGAAAATGAGAAGAATGAGAATACTGAATTCCGTGTTAAAGAAGTTCAGTACATTCAGGCTGAGGTAAGTCGGAATGAAATGCCATTTGTTGATAGTTCCTATGGAACCTTGAATTCTGTCATTTATACTTAGAATTCTTTCATAAAATTAGTTGTTTAATCTCTTCCAGGCATTTGTTCAATCTTGTTATCTTAATACACTAATTCCTTTTGGTATTTGCTTTTCCTTCTCATACATTTCCAGGTGAAGATAATTAAGTGTCTTGTAGAAAATATTGTTGTAGACATTTCATTTAATCAACTTGGCGGATTATGTACCCTTTGTTTCCTTGAAGAGGTTAGTGATGCTAAGCCTGACACTTCAATACAAGTCTGCAGATTTGTTTTTTGAATGATACGACTTCTTTTTGGATTTTGTGTAAGTTTAAACTTAACATCCGTGTATGTAGGTTGATCATTTGATAGATCAGAACCATTTATTCAAACGTAGCATCATATTGATAAAGGCCTGGTGTTATTACGAGAGCCGCATATTGGGTGCTCATCATGGACTTATCTCAACTTATGCTCTGGAAACCTTGGTTCTTTACATATTCCATGTTTTCAATAAGTCCTTTTCTGGACCGCTGGAGGTGGCTATGTTTACCTTTCTATTTTATGGCTTTGCATTTGCTTGTACATCCGTCTGATTTTTCCCCTTGTCATGCATAGGTCCTGTATCGTTTTCTTGAGTTCTTTAGCAAATTTGATTGGGAAAATTTTTGCGTCAGCCTTTGGGGTCCTGTTCCGGTTAATTCTCTGCCAGACATAACAGGTATTGCAATTTCTGGAATATCTAATGCTAAGCTTTGAACAAGAACCTTTTACTTGCAGAATGTTTCCAAGCTTCCTAGTCTTAATTTCTTTGTTTGAAATGCTTCTTGCAGCTGAACCTCCTCGGAAAGATGGTGGAGAACTGTTACTTAGCAAATATTTTCTTGATACTTGTAGTTCTAGATATGCTGTTTGCCAAGAAAATCATGGTCAGCCCTTTGTTTCTAAACATTTCAATGTGATTGATCCTTTGCGTATAAATAACAACCTTGGGCGTAGCGTCAGTAAAGGTAGTTATGTATATAACTATTTAGTGGTTATTCATTGTGCTTTAGATGTTTATCCACATTTTATGAATTTTTGCTCCTTTGTTTACAATTTTCTATGCTTCTGGTGGCATAACTGTTTGATATATTAAAATATCATTTTTTCCTCTATCATGTTCTTTTATGGACCTATGGTAAATCCTTTTGAAAATATATCGTAATGAATTTCTAATCGAGTCTCATGCTATAAGATTTTGAAAACAGTGAACTTAAATTGGTAGAAAGGAATATGAGTAGACTGTTATTGCAGGGAAGAAAGGTGATTGTAAACAATTGGAATCCTAGTTCTGCATAGTTTTGTTCTTTTACTGGAATCTTATTTGACCAAGAGAGTCATATGCTGAGAACTTTTGAAATATTAAACATAAATTGGTGGAAAGTAAGTTGAAGAGATTGGTATTGGCAGGCAGAAAGGTGATAATGAACATTTAGAATCATCATTTTGTTTACTTTTGCACTGTTTTGGCACTTATTTGGGAACTTATATGATTAAGCATTCATGAATCAAAGATGGGTATGAATACTATTAAATTTCTTCATGTTCATCTATGTAAAGCTTTTTAACGGTTGTGTTGCTTTTGCATTATTTGAGTTGTCAAATTTTATTGTCGCCTTTACGCACTGCTAATAATAGGCTTTATTGTGCATAACAATAATATGTTTTTTCCAGGTAATTTCTTTAGGATACGCAGTGCATTTGCATTTGGAGCTAATAAGTTGGCAAGGTTACTTGATTGTCCCAAAGAGGACCTTTATTTTGAAGTAAATCAATTCTTCATGAATACATGGGAAAGGCATGGCAGTGGTCAACGCCCTGATGCACCCGGGAATAATCTGTGGCTCATGAGGTTGTCAATTTTGGACAACACTCATGGATCCAATAATGTCAGGAATGTTTCAAGCAGCAGAGGCAATGGTATCTCCTCCAGGCATGACACTCAAGCTGAAGGAATTCAAGGATTATGTGGTGTTTCCTCACAGCAATCAGAAAGCACAAGTAAGATTAGTAATGTATCCACTGTTTCTTGTACCTGGAGCCAAAAGAGTTATGGTAGCAGTAGCAACTCAAAGACCTCCGATAAGGTTAGGCAAGATTCTAATTACAATAAGAATGTGCACAATGGTAAAGGTCAGAGTTATAATGCTAAAGAGAACTTGGTGACTGATATTCAAGGAAGATATCTTTTTGCAAGGACTCGTTCTAGTCCTGAGCTTACTGAAACATATGGGGAAGTTAGCTCTCAGGGAAGGCGGAACAGAATGCCAGAGGGTGGTAAAACTCAGATTGCTTCCATGAGGTCAGATAGTAATGGGATAAAGAATATTGAATCGGATATGAAGACAAGCCATGACATTAAATCTTCGGGTGATGATCCTTCATCTATTAGACATGCCCCAACAGGCTTGAGCATTGATGCTGTTGGTAATCTGAACAGTCCTGTAAGTAGTTACCAAGATGATTTGGGCTTGGGCACTGTAAGTCAGGATTTTTCTTCAATTCCTGATGCACAAGTTATGCCACAAGAAGAGCAAGATCTAGTGAATTTGAAGGCATCTACAGCTCATGGCTTTAATGGTCAGGTTCCTATTCCATTAAATTTAGCTGCAGGTCACTTGCCTTTTCACATTCAATCTCTATCAATGGGATACAATCAGAGAAATTTGAGCGGAGTTCTTCCTTCAAATTTTCAAATGTTTCCCGAAGGATTGGTCTCTTCTCCTTTGGCCCACTATTTTTCTGGCATTGGATTAGCCTCAAACCCGGAGGATCAAATTGAGCCATCCAGTGAAAATTTTGTTTCTCCTAAAATAGACCCAGGGGAAATGGAAAATGAGTTATGGCCTGAACTAGACAAGGGCTCTAGTGGCGGTTTTGATCTTGATAATGGAGGTTTTGAAATGCTTCGTCCAAATGATAAGCATCTGCCAACTTCAGCTGGCTGTAATTTTGTTACTCCATCTAGAGTAGACAACTCTGGTAATTCTTCTAAAGTACAACAGAAGTCTAAAGAAACTCGAGGATCAACTAGGGAAGATCATGTAGATGCTTCCCAACATCTAGATAACAGGGGTAATGATGTTTACTTTGATGAAAGAACCTCAAATTCTAGATCCTTGTCTGCTTTGCGTACAAGTTCACTTAGAAGTAAAACCTCATCTGAAAGTTCTTGGGAAGGTTCATCAGAAAAGGTCTCTAAACCAGCTAGAGAGAAACGGAGTAGAAAAACAGCTGCTTCTGTGCTTCCGTCCGCTGCGGGTGGGAAAGGTAAGAGTGTATCTGAATATTCCTCTCAGGCAGATGACGATGGCAGAGACTGGAATCCACAATCAGTAGTGGGCACTGAAATGGAAGAAAGAGCTACTGGACCTGAATTGATCAGTTCTTTTCCGGTTCCAACTCGTCAAAAGCCTGGATTTGAGGCATCTCAGGCAAGTGGTTCAGATTCGATGATACCCATTGCTCCATTCTTCCTAGGTCCAGGTTCAGGGCAAAGAACTATGGATAATTCTGGAGTTCCTCCGCTGGCCTTCACAATAACAGGGCCACCGGTTCCATTTTTGTTATGCCCTGTGTACAACATTCCAGCTGAAGCAGGAACTCCAGATGCATCAGCTAGCCATTTTAGTTGGGATGAAGGTTTGGATTACAGTGATTCAGGACAAAATTTTGAATCATCTGATGGACCTGATCAGTCTGACATGTTAACTACTTCTAGTTCTACAAGAAAGGTTGCATCTCTTGATCCATCAGAGCATAAATCTGACATTCTTAATGGTGACATTTCTAGTCATTGGCAAAACCTGCAGTACGGACGGTTTTGTCAAAATCCACGATATCCTCCTATGATTTATCCTTCACCTGTTGTGGTGCCACCCGTCTATTTACAAGGCCATTTCCCATGGGATGGTCCTGGGAGACCACCTTCGTCAAATGTGAATCTCTTCTCCCAATTTATGAATTATGGGCCTCATGTCGTTCCTGTTACTCCTCTCCAATCCGTTTCAAATAGACCTGTCAATGTGTATCAACGGTATGTTGATGAAATGCCAAGACACCGCAGTGGTACTGGGACTTATCTTCCAAACCCTGTAAGTCACGTATTACCAATTTGTAATGAGCCGCCTTTATTACCTTAAATTTCTTCCCTTGAACTTTGCATGCTTTGGAGAGTGATGATAGTTACATGGTTCTGGTTGTCCCCACTTTCTCCATTAATTGGTATGCACAATGTTATATAGGTCATAAGATACAACTATATTACTCAATTGCTTCCATTTTTTGAGGTGGTCTTATGTTTTTGCTCCCATTTCTATGACATTTAACCATGATGATAGCCTTCAATAACCTTTTTACATGATTTTCTTCCCCACTTCAGAAAGTTTCAATGAGAGAACGCCAATCTGCAAATTCGAGGAGGGGAAAATATAATTATGATAGAAACGACCACCATGGCAATAGAGATGGAAACTGGAATGCCAATTCAAGGTTCCGTCCTGCTGTACGAAACCATAGTCGCAATCAAAATGAAAAATCAAGGTTCATGTCTGACCAATTGACAGCCGTTAATGGTGAGAGCAGAGCTGAGAGGCCTTGTGGTTCACATAGACATGAATCATTTACATCATACCAGTCTCGTAATGGACCAGCCCGCTTAAACTCTTCTCAAAGTAATTCACCCAGCATGCCTTATGGCATGTACCCGCTGCCAGCCATGAACCCCTGTGGGGTATCATCTAATGGATCTACCATGCCGCCTGTTGTCATGCTCTACCCGTATGATCATAATTCTGGTTATGGTTCTCCTGTTGAACAGCTTGAGTTTGGCTATGTCGGACCAGTGGGTTTGTCAGGCATGAACGAAGTATCACAGCCAAGTGATGGAAGCATCTCAGGTGGGGTATTGGACGAGCAAAGGTTTGATGGTACATCTGCTCAACGATCTTCACAAGAGCCTTCTTCACCCCCCTTCCGAAGGTAATTTATCTTCTTGTTTGTCTTTGGTATCTTATTTCAAAGACTTTACCAAAATCTGTTACCCTGAAAAACTATCGTGCATGTATACTGTTTTCAACTGCCTTTGCTGATCTAGCAACAGGGTAGATTGTGTAGTGATTTCTATGGCACAACCTGAATGAGCTGTCTGGTCATTGTTGCCTGCTCCCACCCTCTTCCTGGCTTGTGTTCTGGTATCTCCGGTGGGTTGTCTCTTAGTCATAACTGATAAACCCTGAGTCCATGACTAGTGGTTATGTATCTTACGTGGCAACCAAGTTGAATTTAAAACTGGATCATAGCCCTCGCTTTGAATTTAATGCCTTCAATATTCTGATTCTACAACCTTCTGTTGTTGGTTGAATTGTGTAATGATGCTCTCATTTATTAATCTTAACAGGGGACTTTGATTTTATTGACTGATGAGCGGTCGAGAAAAATTACAATCGATAGACGAGAAATCCCCACCCTTCCCTTTCCATTTGAAGGAAGATATGATGTTGGGAGAGCCTATAATGCGAGAGTGTACCTCTACTATGCATTTTTGTTATAATCACTCTCATGAAAGCAAGAAGTGCATTTTCTGATTCAGTGATTCTTAATGGTTTTCTCACAAGATGGTTGGCCACGCATGCTTCTTGCCTTGCGCTTGTATGTACACTACGAACGAAGGTGCTCTGTCTTTGAAGATACAACGGAGTGACGGTGAAAACTGAAAACTTGAAGGGTTGCAGGACTCGAAGGTAAAAGAGTTGAGTTTAGGGTTCTATACAATTGTAACTGAAATAGGTGCTCCTTAGGATTACAACCGAGTTCCATATCATTTTGTAAATCTTGATAGGGTTTTTCATTTTTTGATCTTAAAGATTCCAGTCTGTTAGCTGTCTTTTGTTAACTTGTTGGAAGTTACACTGTATTGATAACGTTTTCATTTTTTGATCCTAAAAAAGTTGACTAGAATTACAAATTTTCAGAAACAGAAACTAAGATGTGTTTATGGCTTGCTATGTTCTTCCTTTGTAGATCTCAAGTTATCAGATTTTAAATTAGTTTTCTAAACTTCAACACACCATTTGTTCTTCAGTATTCACTCGCCAATACTAATAAACCTTAAACAGATTAAACATAAAATGAAAATGAAAATTATTGATGTATAACAGGAAACATGATAGCTGTGGATATATATTTGCAGGGCCTTGGACACCAGAAAGAAAGAGACAAGTAAGACAAATTGGACACATCATTGATCAATTTGGAAGAAGCAAGCAGGGCAGGGCAAGGGCTTATATATGGTCGTTGCTGGGTTTTTCTGTCCCATGTCTGGACTACTAGCGGCTCAAAGTAACTGTCTTTTCATCTATTTTTATTTTTTCCCTTTTCCTACAATTTGCATGAAAGAAAAGTGGTCCAATGCTCCCAACAACAATGCACGTTCCAATGACTTCAAATTTAACACCCACTTGCGTTGTTTTGGATTCATATATCCACTGCAAATTTAACTTGATTAAGGTGTCGAATATACATTTTGCATGTCATTAATCAGTTAAAATCATTTTGAAATTTTTGTTGTGCAATAATTTATGAGGTGGGGTACAGAAGATTTTTGTGGTTTTGTGTGAATTGAAAGCTACGGTCTTGGTGTGCTGGGAACAAGAAGAAAAGGTTGATATGGAAGGGCTTAGAAGGGAGAGTGAGTTGATGTCTCCAAATATATACATCTATTACTATGAATATCAACGTCTGACGCTTCACACTTTGATTTGATGCTTTTTCTGTAACCTCCATATTTTGTCCACCTCTAATATTGGAATTCTCTTCAATTTAAAATAGGCATAATATTAAAATTAGCCCCTAATATTTACTGAAATGTTCATTTTGACCCTAACATTTTATTTTTGGGCAAAAATTCCCATCTATAGATGGAAACCATTTGTTAACACCCGATTAACACTTCAAAATAGGGGTCTTTTATCCAAAAATAAAATGTTGAGGGCGCATGAACCAAGCGACTTCGGAGGTAAAGAAATTGTTGTTATTCTTTGAGGCCTTAAGATTGAGCATTAAGAAATGTTAGTGGTGTGAGCATTCAATGTCAAATGATTAAGAGTTATCTTTGAACATATACTACTTTGTACTTACACCAGATCAATAAGAAAGAAAAATAAATGTTTAGAGTTTTTTGCCCTAAAATAAAATGTTAGGACCAAGATGCTCTAAAACGAACCGGGGCCAAAATAATCAGTTTGATAAATGTTGGGGGTTAATTTAGTATTGTGCCTTAAAATAAGGGTCAACTATTAACATGATCATTTTAGTTTCATAAATGGTTATTTTTGCTTTCTAAATTTAAAAAAAACATATATAATGTTTAATTTTTATTTTATTTTAGTAGCCATCAAAAACTTAACGCCTTTAATATTTAAACTATCATTTTCGATCCGTGATAATATCTAAAATTTTAAATTTTTTAAAACTTAATGTCAAGTTTTTAATGAGAGTATTAAAATGAAACAAAAACTAAAAGTTATATATGATTTTGGAAAACACTGAAATTTTAAATACTAAAATGAATTAAAATTAATAGTTTAAATATTAAACGTATAATTTATCCTTTTTGTATAGATGATTACACGCATGTAATGAGAAAGTAACAATTTATACGTGTTATTAACTTTTAAATAAAATAAATTTAAATCTCATATTTTTTTTATAAATAAGAAACTTTTTATCAATAGAGAGAATAATCGTTGATCAATGTTGTTTATTGTATAAGATTAATCATAAGAAGGAAGAAGAAAAATAAAAGTGATAAAAAGTGTCAGTCTTCTTCTCGATTAAGTAGAGAAGTTATTTATAGAGAATTTTAATGTACGTGTTAAATATGTGTCAAATGTAAGATCATTATGGCTATTATCTTCGTTAATAGGATAAATAAATTTGATAGTCATACTTTAAATTTTGTTCCGTTAAATTTATCAAAAATCTTATCAGCGCATTATAGTTGACTAGTGAAGTATTGACAAATTTTAGTGTGTCCAATAACGGAGATTGTGAAATTTTCAAAGGTTTGTCTTTAAATGCATAATAGTAAATATTGTAAATTATAATTTTTAATATAGAATGTAATTATATAAAATTTAGTTGTGTCTTTTTTTTAAATAATTATAATTGACTGTCCATATGATTTATTTATTGAGTTATCGCACGAACTAAGTTATTTAAGTAGTTAAATAAATGTTTGTTATTCTTAAAGGTCTCGAGTTCAAGCATCGAGATTGCAGTGTATTTAAATGTTTATTGTGAAATGGTTGAGAGTCTCTATAACAATTAACAAATATTGCTACTTGTAAACACCTTAAATTAATAAAAGAATTATTAAGTTATCCTAATAATTTAAAATGGTTTATTTTATCTCAATGATTTAAATTTAATCCACATTAAGTTCAAGATCGATTCATTTTACTGAAGTGACGTAAACTTAAATAGAAACCTTAATTGTTAATCGTCATTATTACCAGTTCAATTAATCGAAATTGTTTAATATTAACGATTCGATTAATTAATCTGTAAATATCATGATTATATTATTAACGATTACGATTTTCGAACACTCCTAATCTCCAGGCCAATTGAAGAGGAGGAATAAAATATCTAGGACTAGGTGATTCATTATTCAATCAAATGATCGGGTTGATGGGTGATCAAAGATTTTGCAAGGGCAATAGGGCCATGGACCACATTGTTAGAATGAGAAAAACAAAATTTATACACAATTACGAACAGCATCATGTTACGTGGGGCAGGGCACGGTGTAAGCCATCAATGAACAACTTGAATTCATCATCACGCCTTTCATTGTCATTTTCTTAGTGTCTTAATCGGGAGATGCAAAGGCCACCCACCCCAATACCTCTCTCTCTTAGTTTTAAAATTTCGTCGTTATTAATTTGAATCAATTCGTATTGTACACCTAATTTTGTAGATGAGTATTTTAACAAGAATTTTATGTATATATATAAAGACTCGAATTTAAAACTTTACTTAAATTGTATCAAAATACTTATCACTTGAACCAACTTCTCTCTCTTTATTTTCGTTGCCTTTTTGTTAGCGTTGATAACATAATTTTGTTAGCTTAGCTTCTCATTCTTAGTTGGTATCATATAATGACATATTCATAAATGTTTTTTTGGGTAACATACACAAATGATCCCCCAGCTATAGGACACTATTTTATTAAGTCATTTAATTATTAAAAATTATAAAAATAATTATCTGACTATAGAATGTTACTTTATTAATTCTCTCATTAAAAGTTACAAAATGATCACTTGACTATTCATTACGTTCCAAACTCATTATTTTTCGTTAAAAAATTGACGGTTGTCTAAGTTGAACGTTAACATGATGACTGAGATATGATAGTCATTTGAGATTCTATGATCAGTTTTATCATATCACGATAAGTAGGTTAACATTTAGCTTAGAATGCCGTCATTTTTTAATAGAAAATGACGAATTTGGAACATAATTAAGCAAGTGACAATTTTGTAACTTTTAATAGCCGGAGAACTTAATAAAGAAATATTCTATAGTCAGAAGACTATTTTATAACTTTTAATAGTCTAAGGACTTAATAAAGTAGTGCCCTATAGTTGGGGGACCATTTGTGTACTTTACCATATTTTTAAAGATAAATATGTATATATTTATTATATAAAATTTTAAACAAAATAAATATAAATAAAAGTTTTAAAATAGACACCAATAAAATAAATAAATAAATAATTAAAATTTTTATGACATACCTGAAATTATGAATCATTCACTAGGAGTAAAGGAAGTTGGACGGTCCAATCTGATGAGGTCTAGAATGTGATTCTTGTAAGCTAAAGATGAAGAGTGGACTATGAACATGAATATAGTTAAATAATTGATTCTTTGGTTTTTGGTCAACGAAAAATATTTATAATTATTATGAAATCAAGTATTTTATAAAAAATATTTTTATTTTTTATAGAGTAAATATAATATAATATTTGTTTAAAGATTCTCAATTATTTAATAACGAACACTTGTATGCTTGTGTACCTGATGTTTGAACTCACGATTTAGAATTATTTTAACCACTTAAATCGTTTAGTTCGTACATAGAAAATAATTACTTTATTAATATATATATATATATATATATATATAAAAGATTATCAAAGATTTTGAAATTATAAATTATGCAAATTTTAATATAAAACGAACAAAGTCTTTGTAAAGAACGAATTTAAGAGTCGATAATGACGTTGGTCTCCAATTTGTGCATAAACGTCTTCAAAATTATAATTTAAATCACGGCAGCCTTGTGAAGTGTTTTTATCATAAATTTGTCGCTTTTTAAGTGTTTTTTTCCTTCTATTATTTGAAGTAATTTAGATATATTTGTATTGTATATATATAATTTCAGCATATATTTTTTTAATAATTTTTTATATATATATAAAAATTCGAACTCAAAATTTATATTGATTTGAATTAATTATGTTTTTATTATTACCAGAAAATCAAAGTATAAAAACCGACTCACAGAAAGACTCCCAAACTTCACCACTGCTCCGGCCTTGATTCTTTTACGTAGGTTCAAAAACTAATTCTCCATTTCTTCCTCTTAGTTTACCGTAAGTATATCTCAAGTCGTAAGCTATTGCATTTCAGCTTCAATCGAAAGTCTCCCATTTTAATCATCCTTGAAGTTGCAGTGTAAGTGACTCTTCCGGATTTGTAACTGTTTAAATTCCGTAACATTTTATTGTGTATCGTAAGACTTACGGTTGAATCTTTTTAATTCATTTAATTGTTCTTGTGCGTTTTCAAGTGTCGGCAACTTTGGTTGTAAGGTGAATTCAACTAGATCTTTGTTTATTTTTCTTTAAGTTCTACTGAACTGAATGTTTGAATGGCTTCTTAATTATATGCTTGATTATTATTATTATATCTTAATGTCGTAAATGTTTTCCAGAATTTTCGCTTTATTTTAACTGAAATTGACCGTATTTTACTTGCTGTTTTTACCTACAAGGGGAAAGTCTGTTATGAAACAGCTATGAACTTGGCTCTTTTTGTTTCATAATTTGCATATGAAAATCAATAGAAGAATCAAGAGGAAGCAAGTGTTCTAGTTTTTAATAATGATTTATAAGTAACGAAACACTGATTAGTTCTTTTGGTTGATATTTTGCTTTCTGAATTTGAAGAAGTTTATACTCGGTAGGATCTGTTATAGGAATTTTGGAATTGATGCATAGCTAGTATATTTATTGACTTGATCAACGCGGTTGCTTGCACTTAAAGATGACTATCACTTGGAGTTTGAAAATAGCTAAACATGGAATATTTCTCTGTATCGGTAAAAGATAACAAGTGCTATTTCTGGTATATTGTTATTCTATTGTGTAAATGGTTTTGGTTTCTCTGCCATAAGTTCATAATTTATGCAAGAGTTGTTCTTTTCAAATTGCATTTTGGCTCACAGCCTTATGATTTACGTTCATAAATTTCTTCCCTGATTGGGTGTGATTTATTTACTCAGATGCCAGCATTTTTATGTTGATGAGTTATTTGACCAAAGGTGGGGAGTGTTCTAAGCTGAACAAAGAGATGCAGGCAGTTGGCTTTCAGTCGGAATGAAGAACTCACAGGTGCTTTTCTCTTTTAATAAGTAATTCCATATGTAAATAATTAATCTATTGGGGGCAGCTAAGCAGTCATAGCCGCAGGTTGTAGATCATTTCTCCCAAAGTAACATGGAAAAGAAAGTTTTTCCACTTCACAGCCTTTCTATTTGGTACATGAATCTGCTTACCATTTCTTCTTGATGCTAACTTGAAGATAAATATTATTTGTTGCAGAGCACACGAGATACAAAACCCTCAACTCATGCTTCACATGAACCAAAACCGGAACAGCAAAAAAACCAAACAGCAGATGGCCCCGTAGCGGACTCTGGCTCTTTATCTGCTTCAAGCAATGACAGCCGAAAAGTTTCACGCCAAGATATTGAGCTTGTAAGAAACTGATTCCTTTTTTATATTTCATTTATTTATCTCCTATTTTTCTCGGTGCAGGGGCTTTTATATTATATATATTTTATAGTTTGAGATTCTCAACTTATGTAAACTGATTGTTCCAGGTCCAGAATTTAATTGAACGATGCTTACAATTATACATGACTAGAGATGATATTGTCAAAACCCTCCTTAATCGAGCGAGGATAGACCCTGGATTTACAACTTTAGGTATGCTTCACTCAAATCTCTTTGTTAGTTTGCATATGCATTTATGTTATTTGTAATTTTCAATAAAATGCACTGCATGTGTATTTGATAAAGTAGAACACGTCATAAATAAATAACCCAAATCTACTACAATGTTATCTTTGAATTAGTGAAAGTTAATCCACCGGTTGAATATGTCTCTTCACTATTATTGTTTATTCAGTATGGCAGAAGCTGGAAGAGGAAAATGCTGATTTTTTCAGTGCCTATTATATAAGGTTGAAGTTAAAGAAGCAAATAATTTTATTCAACCATTTGCTTGAGCATCAATATCATCTGATGAAATATCCTGTGCCTCCAAAGGTTCCTCTGGCCCCAATACAAAATGGGATTCATCCCATTCCTGGTAATTTCTGACTCAATAGAAATTATGGATGCAATTTCAAGCCTATATAATTTTAACTATATTATAAAGTGATCATGATTTTAACTTAGACATGATTATACTGACCATACTGAATCATCAAGTCAAATTGCATGGAACAACCACAAATGGTTGGGAAATTTTAAGAGGATTAGTATTGCCATTTATTTCTTTAAACAAGACAAATATTGTGATCGTCACTTGATACTAATAATTTCAAAATTAGATGATTGGTTCCACTTTTCAAATTGACAACATAAGGGAAAGGATCCCTGGGTTTTAAATACTTGTAAAAATTGGTTTGTAATCTTCACTTGGCAGGGTGTTTATTTAGTTGTTTGTTAAACTTTGCAACCTTAATTTATCAAGTTCACAGTTCTTTTCTCAAATGGAAAACCATATCACAGCTTTTCTTTGGGATTATTTGGTCTGCATGTTTATGTTACAATCATGGTTATTCAACAACTTCTTTGCAGTGCAGTTAACAACTTACCAATGGGATACCCTGTGCTGCAACAACCTCCGATTCCAGCTACAGGACAACCTCAGATTGACTCCATGGGTATATCAAGCTGTCATGTGGTCAATGGAGTCCCTGCTTCCAGCAATTTTCAACCTATGCGGATGAATTCTGGGAATGAGTGAGAACTTAACTATCTTCTACTATTAATTGGCTATTATACTTGCAAATATTTTCCGTCCCATACTCGTGAAGGTGTTTTTCTTTATTTTTCATGATCTCATCCCATAAATTAACTGCTTTGAATATAGCTTGCCTAATGATTTGATTGCTTGCAATGTAACTTTGTGCTGTTTTCTTTCTTATTTTTGGTTAAAATGTTCAGAAACTAGTTGATCAGATTTGTAACAAATGCATGATTGTCTCATGTTTATATCACTATTTTACGCCAATTCTGTCCAATTGAAATGTAACCCAAAATCTTTAGCTTCACCCCTTTTTGTTGTGTGTTGTTTCTTGCTTCATTTTTTTTTATTTCTGGTCAAGTATTTTGTTCTTGCAAAAATTAAGCTAACGGTAACAATTTCTCTTATTCTAGCATGGTGATGGACAACAATGCTAGTGATGCATTACCCACAGTTCCTCTAACAACTGCCATGCCATCTATGTCAGAGATGCCTGTGAGCCCTACGTCAGTGGCTTCCAGTGGGAATTTTCCCTTCACTGCATCAGACATGCCAGGGATGGGAGTAGACACATCAGCACTTGATTCGGCCTTCACAACAGATGTGGCAAGTTCAGTAGGATTGCAGCTGGGACCTGATAATGGAGCTGGGAATTCTAGAGATTCACTTAGATCACTTGATCAGATTCAGTGGAATTTCAGTCTCACAGATCTGGCAGCAGATTTGTCAAACTTGGGAGGTAAGTTGTGCCAATGAGACCCACACAAATACAGCCATTAAAATTTTCAGGTCATGGTTTTCATCTCTCTCTCCATCTCATAGACACACGCATCTGAATACTCGTGCTTTAATATTTGCTTTTTCAACTTTTTGCTCGTAATAATATCTGAATTTCTTTTTCTTTATGAAGCTTGTTCTCATGAAAATTTGGCCCTCGGAATTGTCACAGATTTAGGAGCCCTCGGAAACTACCCTGGTTCTCCTTTTCTTCCTTCTGATTCAGAAATGTTGCTTGATTCTTCAGAGCAATAGGATATAGGTAATGAGTCTGCATAGTAATGCTTATCTTGATGTCTATTTTGCATTATTAGAGGATGTTGATGTAGCTTAGATAGTTGGAAACATTTTGATATCAATTCTATCTATTAACTCTGTTTTATGTGTGTTTGACCATACACTGATGGATCTTATAAACTTGTTTCAGTGGAGGAATTTTTTGTCGATTCCGTCCCTGTGCAGCCATGCTCCCCATATGATGAAGAAAAATCCTAGGCCAAGGTGAGTATTGTAGCTTATCTTCTTGAAGTCGTTAGGATAGGTTAGAATTAGATCAATAAGGACAGGCATTTGACGTCTATTCGGTAGGGGCATTTTGTTAACAAATTCCAGCATCTCAGCAGTGTAATTTTAGCTTCATCAACCAAATAGCAACTAGAAAACAGGAATGTAAGCCAAGCTCTCTAGATGATGGATATGAGACATTATTGTTATTTGGAGAATCTGAGGGACCATTTGTTTGTTGTCTTTTCTTTTGCGTACAATGAGGAATTCATTGCCATCTTTTTCAAATTCCAATCATGATAGTCATGTATCATATTTTTATCGGTCGACTCATTCATATAGAATATTTGATATACATTTATTGGTCGACTCATTTAGATCGAATATCACAAAATCTTATTATAAGAGTAACCTACCTTCGGAATTTTATGGTAAAAATGCATCAAAGGTCCATGTACTTTTAAAAAAAAAACCAATGTGGTCCTCATGTTATTTTTTGAGTCAAATGACCGTATTGAGTTTATTTTTTTAGTTAGATGGTTAAATTAAAAGAAAAAAATAATTCGAGAATCCATTAATTTTTTTTTCCATTGTTCTCTATCACATGACAAGACCGGTGCTGGCGCGATGCTCTAGGCAATGGCGACAAAGGCGTTTTGTACTGTATTAAAGATACAACCCGGGCAAGAAACGAGACATTAGTGAATCTGCTGAATACTTCTTGCCCTTTAACCGATCCTGATGGCATAAAGGATCCCAATGCCTTCAACTTTGGGATATTCAAAGACAGCGCATCAAAAGACTCCTGGAATCTACCTTAAAATATGAACTTGTAAAAACACGGCATCTAGCAGCAGAACATGCATCGAAGTCACTGGAAACTGGAGCTGGGGATCCAGGGAGCTCTGCAGTCTTGGATGAATCAGTGTTGAACCTCTAAGACATTCATTCACATTCTGAAGAACATTTCTGGCAGCGAAAACCCCTGAAGGAGTATGCATGACAACAACTGCATCTGGATTTAGGCTCCTGCGACGAAGACCAAAATTTGAGGATACATACAAACATGGATGACACATACAAAAGCATAACCGGAAGTATAATCTTTCTTCATAAAGAATATAAAAAAGAAAAGTGGACTCTATCCGAACCTGTGAACAGAGCAGTATACGAACTTTTTCATCATTTACATCCCATTCTTCTCCAAGCAATGCAACTGCAAATTAATAACACATAAATACGAGATAACCATGAAACAACGTGATCTGTAAAAGTTGAAAAGCTTAAAAAGTCATTCATAAACATTTCAGCAGCAATACGAGTTCAGACGACACTCTTCAACACAGAACTCTTGGATCAACATTTTCCCTTAAGCTAAACATAAAAGGCTTATGCAGTTACCTCCATGCTATATCCTGCTCTTGATGCACACATCACATGAAAATGAGTCGCACACTTGCAACACTGAGTGCAGGAACCATGAGTTTGCTTACAAATCACACAACTCTGTCATCCACACAATTAAAGCATACTTAGATGAAATGTAATGAAATATTGTGATGAAACCATGATGAATTGCTGAAAACAATGAGATCTCCTGATATTAAAACTGAATTCTCAATGAGCCACTTATCCTCTTGTGATGCATAGTTTGAGCACTTATTTTTTAGTTAAGCCCAATTTATTTTGTTATTTATCCAGCTGATTTATCCTGCCTGCTCGATTCTGTATCTTTCACAACATTGTAAATTTTGTTGTATATGTTTTCTGGCCTTTGCAATCTTATTTTTCTCCCATGTCTTTTGTTGTATTTTCAAGGCTAATATTCATCATTGTGCCCATGTGTGTGTTTTTGTACAGTTTGAAGATTGCACATTTGACTGGTTGTATTGGCCTCAAGCTCGCCAAGCTTACTCACCTGTGATAGTTGACTATATAAAATCTCTGGATACTGAAAAAGATATTGCCCTTTTGAAATACCTCGGATGGGATATGCCACCTAAATGCGTGCGTGCCCTCCACATCGCCACCATGCTTCTCTAAAAGGGTGCAGCGAAAGCGCTTACTCCCTTTGTCATCGGGAGCATAACGTGCAGAGAGAACTTGAACGACGAGTCGATGATTGAGCAAATTGTACAAGAGGCAGAGGATCATGTGGGTCCTAATGCAAGTGAAGCTGCATTTCTCATAAAACTATCCCAGATCATGGATCGCCGTCTTGATGAGATCGCTGGGTCGTTGTAATTGTTTGTCGGTCGTGCCAACCTCAAATCGCCTGGCAGACTGGATATGGAAGCACAATGATTTTAACTTAACAAAAGGCTTCTTAATTTTAAGCCTTGATTCACATTTATTGAATTGATTTATTCAAGAATTCTTTTATTGTTCTTTTGAGATTTGACATGAAGACATGGTTTCCTTTTTGTTTTATCGTTGCACGAGTTGCAGTAACTATTAGCTTCACACCATAATTTAAGGTAATCAAATTATCACCGCCTCAAATCGCTGCTGATGAATTACAACAGAGATAGTGAGATACAAAGGTAAACCCTATAATGGCAATGCATCATTTACAGCAAAATGCTGAGTATATACAACTTATTGTTAATGATGGCGAAGGCTTACGACTTCAATATCCATATCGAATTCAAGAATCCTCAACTGCGATTAATATAACAAGAATATGCAGCAATCGATCCAACTATATCATTTTAACTACAGAGGTTGGGTATGCAGGCACCACCTTCGGGATTTTGTTGTTCCATCCATATCCGCCCCGTTACTCGCAGCTTCAACTCCTTCCTGTCCCCTCCAGAGAAGAATAGTGCCATGTTACGCTGTATAATAAGGCCGTCATGGCTATCCCTAACCTTTCGGTGGCTATCTCTTATGCTTCTTGGGGTGCCTTCCCAAATGAGTTTCCTGCCGTTCCCCCCAACTTCTACGCTATAACTGTAGTTGCGGGCTTCGATCTCATCGCCCATGAAACGGAGGAATGCCATATAAACAGGGGCCATCCCGAGCTGAAAGGCTTCAAAATGCAAACAGAAGTACTGGCCAAAACAATGAAATACCTAAACATATATGACAAAATATAAGAACCATTTAGCATTCAGGAAAATCTAAGAAGATTGTGCTATACTGTGGGACTTCAGGACTGGAAGTTCAAATAACTGGCAACGAACATACATCAACAGCATATTATTCATCTACATCAAAGCAGATAGGCAAGGATTACACTGTCACACATATATATAAATATATCTAATGCATTTTATCAATGAACTAAAATAACGAACTGATTCAGTGAAGGCAAAGAGCTAGCAGCCAAGCACAAGAATGATAAATTTGACTAAGCACCCGTCATTGTAGTCTCTCTTGATTTCGAGAAACTACAGCGACTTGAGGCACTGGCTCCAAAAAGAAACTACCAATGGTATAATGGGCGGCTTTTTATAAATTCAGGAATAGAAAACATTAGGCAACTTAGAATTTTACATTATTGGTTGTTCATCATGAATTAGTCGAATGTCTCCAACTTGAATGAAGAGTACGGCTACGATGTATGAAAGTGGCAACCTTTTCCAGTACATGCTCAACTCTGTCGCAGAAATGTCAATGCCGTATTCATAAACAAGAAAGCACTAAATTACCGATTATTATATCTTCTTTATCATTATCCATCATGTATTAGTTCAATTCCTAATCAGAACAAAGATGCCTAAGAGCGAGTATACTTACAGTGAGCATCCATGTTGCATTTTCTACTTCCTGAGGATTAGACTTCACATAACGATGGTTAAAGGTGCATCCACTGTGCATGTCCACCTTGTGGTCATCCTTTAGGTGAGCAACAAGGAATGGGATATCACCAACAACAGCACATTCTGATCCAGCATATGGGCAATTGTATGGCCTGAAGTTGCATAGGGCATCATGTTTGAGTTTACTATAGTAGGGAAAGATCTCTGGGCATCCAAGAGACGTAAATTTGCAAGGCAGTTCAAGAGATTCAGCCACCTTCTCTAGTGCTAGACATCTAATATCACCAAGCTCCTGTCTACAAGTGGGGCATCGATTGTGTACCCTTGTTTTACAGGTTGAACAGAGAGTATGACCATTGTGGCACTGTGGAAAAGCAAATTTTAAAATACTTATCATTAAGATAAGAAATTATATAGAGCAGCTTGATAGAAACCCAGTCCAATGCTACTAGCGTTCAAAACTCTAATGCACCAAAAAAACCAATGATTCAGAAAACAGAATCTGCTGTTTGACATGTGAAACTAGAGAAACTGGCAGAACTTTAGGGCCGCTTTCGGAGTGAAGCATACAAATATGGTTTTACCAGCACACAAAAGAAGCAAACATAGAAACATGCAGATGTGCGTAGGTGTAAAAAATAAATCTAAACATGCCAAAGATCGTGCACCAAACCCAGCCCGAAGGGGGAAAAAAGGGTAGAAGTGGCTTTCGTCATCCTGAAACATCATTGGCTATGTCCAGCTGCTTATTTAACCAACCACTTGACCCGTGCAATCTAATGATATGCACATACACCCATAGAAGGAGAAAGAAAGAAAGACAAGTTGACAATTTTCATTAATTTCAGCAAACGATACTCTGTCTCGATTAAGCCTTTTACCAAACTATATATGTTCATCTGAGGAGGATTAAAACTTAAAAGAAAGAATAGGCTCTAAAGCACTCTTCAATTACTACATATAAACACAACCTTACCAGCATTGATTATACTCGAGATGAAACCATTATATCTGTGTGTTTTTTTAGTGAAATCATGCAACTTCAAAATACATATTTCTAATGTTCTTGACTCCTGAAATATCCTGTAAACTATCATGGGAATAGATATGGATTCTTATATATGCATGAGAATTGAGAATATGATATTCTAAGAGGACTTTCAGTTTCCATTCAAGAAAAAGAAAACCACAGCTTTTGACTTTTCTAAATCCCTTCCCATCCCAAACAGCTACAAACATATCACCTTCACTTACAATCCACAATTCCCTGCACCTGAGCCGAAAGGCTGAATCACCATTCGAAACCTTTCTCCAACATTTACAACATAATTGACCCATCATCTTCTTCTATTTGATCCACTTTACTCTATCCAAAAACGCGGTTATAGGTTTCATTATCATACGGAAAAAGGACTCTCGTGTTCACTTCTTTGTTCGATTAAACCAAGACGGTAGCACCGGCATACCCACAATTCAAATGGAAAAGTTGTATGTTGACAGTTGACACCATTGACAGGGATCAAGCTCGGATAACCTCATCCCCTTTCCCAAATTTGTAATGATAAAAAAAACCAAGGCAGTAGTAGCATTGTAGCAATTCACGCAAAGGGTCTAATTCTAAAATAGTCAACCTCAAATAGCATCCCTGCAAACAAAGTTCTCCAACATATAGTACTAGTTCTAACCCTAAAATCTGTGAAAAGAAATTGCAACCCTAAAAGAGCACAATCAGACGCATAAGATTAAGCCTAAAAAGACAACAAATTGACTGAAAAAAGGAACAGATTAAAACCATTCAAGCACTCTAAAAGCATTAAACAAAGATGTTCTCAAAGAAGAAAAAGAAACTGACCTGGTGGATCGGAGGGTACATAGAATTGGTGCAAACAGGGCATTCAAGGAGTTCATGGACACTGGTGGTGCTTGGGTTAACCGCCGATGACACGTTACTGTTTCTGTTCCCATTGTTGCCGTGGGTCTTCGACAATGGAGAAAGCTGCAACTGCTGCTGCTGCTGCTGATGATGATGATGATGAGTGTGATGGTGGATTTCATCATCATCAATCACATCTGAAGATGCCATACAATCAATGCTATCTGACTCCATCGGAAAAAAGGAGCTAAATTTACCAAAATTTGATCGGATAATTCCCTATGGAGTACAAAGGCAGAAACTTTGGATGCTGAGTTTTAAAATATGGTCTTATCTTTGGTACTCTACCAATGATTAAAATCAATCTATAATCATTGTTAAGATTTTTTTATTTATTTATAAATATATTTTAAATTTATTTATCAACATCTCAAAAAATATTTATAAAAATTATTACCAAATAATTAACGACTATTGTTATGTTTTTACCTTCATTTAGTTTCTTTATTCGGAAGATTTAAGATTAATTAACACTCAATTAATTGTGAGTTAATTGCATCATACATCCCCAATCTGATCCTCATTTTAAATTAATCCTTAAACTTTTAAACAGTTCAATTTTATTTTTAAACTATGACTATCATTCTAAATTAGTCCTCAAACTTTTGAAAATTTCATTTTCATCCCCAAACTATGATCTTCATTCTAAATTGGTCCCCAAACTTTTTGGATATTTCAATTTTATCCTAAATTAAATGTATATACTAATCACATCTCTTGTTAAAAAAATCATTAGGCCAAGTTATATTATTATATATTTAAAAATAAATAAAGTTTAGGTTAAACTATGGTTGAAATGATTACATATTTGGATGAACTGGGGGATAAAATTAGAAGATCTAAAAGTTTAGGGACTAATTTAGAATGAGATTCATAGTTTGGGGATGAAATTGGAATGTTTAAAAATTTAAAGACTAATCTAGAATGAGAGTCATAGTTTGAGAATAAAATTATAATGTTTAAAATTTTAAGAACTAATTTAAAATGAGAGTTATAATTTGGGGACATACAATTAACTCATTAATTGTAAATAGATGTAGCTTTGTCGGGCGACTGAGGTAATAGTAGGACCAACCGGCTACGACTTGGACTAAATCTAAATTCTAATAGTTTGTTTAAGGTACTAAAATTTAATATATTTGAAAATAATTATTTTTAATTTAAAGATTGAAGTTATGTATAATTAAAAAAATATTATAAATTAATTATTTAAACTATATCCTTTTTCTTTAAAAATATATAACATTTTCATGATTAATAAATATTTAAAATTATAACCTGATCTTAACATGAGAAGAACCAAAACATGAATCAGCTCCGACTGGAACCAACCCTACATTGAACATTTCAGACAACCAATAGGATATGATAGGACTAGTAATTAAAAAACAGGGTAAATTACGCTTTAGAGCCTAAACTATCAAATTTGATATGTTTAAGTATTTAAATTTTTAGTTTTTTCAAAATATACCTAAATTTAGCTTTTGTTTCATTTTAGTACCACATCGTCAAAAACATTAGTTTTTGTTTTATTTTAGTACCGTCATTCAAACTTTAACGTTAAGTTTTTTAAAAATTGAATGTTTAGGTACTAAAACGGATCAAAACTAATAATTTAGGTACTAAATGTGTTAAGTTTTTAACGGTGGGTACTAAAATAAAATTAAAACTAAACGTTAGGCATGGTTTTAAAATATTAAAAGTTTAGGTATTAAAACAGACAAAAATTAATAGTTTAAGTACTAAATGTATAATTTATCCTAAAATAATATTGGCTCAAACTAAAAAATACATAAACTAAGGTAATTATAAAGTAATATATGTTTAAGAAAAATAATAATTTTTAAACTAAGGTGATTATAAAATAGTATTTGTTCTTAGTACTCTAAATCATTTGACAATGAATACTTAATTATCCATATTGCAGTTGTTAATGCTCGAAATCAGAACTTCTAAAAATAACAATCATTCTCTTAATCATTGAGATAATTTGATTTATGTAAAAAAAATATCTAAAGGTAAAACCAAATTATGTACACGAGTGTTTTTTATTATTATTTTTAGTATAATCACTGATTTTCGATCTATTGATCGACTAATCTGAATCGGGTACTGCAAAGGCGATGGCCACCCTCCCAACCCAGTTTGCTCCATTCACAATCGTCATAATTTGAATTTCTGATCTTATTTAAAACATATAATGTCTCATCCTACTAGATCAACCGGTTGTTGATCACGAGTTTTGTTTTATGAAATCCCCATGTTAACTACCTCCGTTAACATAGAATAACAACTTAAAAGGTAAATTAAATCAAGATTTAGGGACATTATTATAATTATTATTATTGTTATTATTATTCATGAATATTACCGGATTTATTTATTTTCTACTATAACATTACGTGGTCCGCCAAGCGAGGCCGAGCAATAGCCAGTAAAGGCTCGGCCTTGGGCATGGTCATCCCATAAACCTCCACCGTATTAATATCTTCGGGCCTCAAGCCTTCCGGCGGGCTCCAATCGAAGCAATGAAAGAGCCGAGCCAAAGCCATGAGCACCAGCGTCACTCCTAGCGGCGCGCCGGGACACTTCCTTTTCCCGGCACTGAAAGGCAGTATTTTGAAATCGGCTCCGTGGCTGATCTCGACACGACTCCCGTCGGCTAGCCAGTGTCTCTCCGGCCTGAAAACCTCGACGTCGTCCCACAGTTTGGTGTTCCGGCCAAGCCCGTGTGTGTTGATGAAGACACGTGTCTTCGCGGGGATGTAATAACCGTGGATGGTGGTGTCTCGAAGCGACTCGTGCGGGATCAAGAACGGCCCGGCCGGGTGCATGCGGAACGTTTCCCGTACTACGCAGCGCAGGTAGTTAAGGTGAGGCAGATCGGATTCCACCACCATACGGTTGCGACCCACGACGGAATCGAGCTCATCTTGGATCTTACGTAGGACACGTGGATGCTTTATCACTTCCGCCATTGCCCATTCGTTTGTCACAGCTGACGTGTCTGTTGCCGCAGCTATCATATCCTAAAGAAAACACAAAACCAAGAAATAACCAGACACTGCAAAATTATAACTCAAAGCAAAAGGTCAAATTATGGTCATAGTTTTAATTGGTAACATAATTTGATATTTGACCCAGGAAATGTTTAAATCCCAATTGAATCAATTTTAGGGTATATTGTATATTTAGTACCTAACTAAACGTTTAGTATGATTTTGAAAAAATTGAAAGTTTAGATACTAAAACAGACTAAAATTAATAGTCTAGTAATTAAATGTGTAGTTTACCCTAAAGTTTATTAAGTTTTTGGATAATTTAAAGTGTTATCTCTTTAACAATGAAAGAGTGTTGCCAAAAGAGTGCGAGTACAAGTAGATGTGATTTAGAAATTTAAGCATATAAGGTCAAGTTCGAATCCTATTACTGTCATTCTTGGTGAGCAATATGTAAATTCTTATAAAAATCTCAATTAGGTTTTAGGTATGTCTTGACCATGGTCTGAGAGTCACCTTAAATTAAACTTTAAAAAAAACAATGAAAGAGTGTAGAACCTGAATTAGAGCTTTAAGGTTTACCATCTTCACCGGGCAATGACAATAAAACATCAACAAAATCCGTTTCTTCATCATCTTCTTCTTTGCCAAATTCCTTCTTTGCTCTCCTATGTTCTTCAATTATCCTTTCATGGAAATCATCCACTCTTTTTTCTACTTCCCTCATCCTTTTCTCACACCCATGGGGATCCACCCACCTCCAAATGGGCAGATAATCCCCCAAATAGATAACCCCCAATAGCCAAAACAGCTCATGTGTTATGTGCATGAACTCCATGGCTTCACTTGGGCCAGCAGATTCGGCCCCAAAATATTGCCTCCCTAGCAACATCCTAGTCACATTGTTCATCGAGAACGCACCCAAAACTTCCCTCAACTTCACTGCCTTCCCGTTTTCGGCTCGGTCCGAAACATCTCGCACCAAATGCCGGGCTTCCTCGGCTCGGTGTTTCGCGAACGATTCTAGCCTTTTCGTCGTTAGTAAATGCTCCATGCAGATTCTCCTCATCCGTTTCCAATGCTGGCCTAGAGGGGCCAATGCGACATCCCCACATCCGTATGCGAGATGGACTGCGGCAAGTGTCCGTGGCCTAGAGGCGAAGACATCGTCTTGACGGAGAAGTATTTCACGTATAGTGTCCGGGTCGTTGGTGGTGATGGCGTCTACGTTGCCGAGACGAAGGTACACTAATGGACCGTATTTGTCACATAGGGAAGCTAAATCCCTATGTGGAAGTGAGCTTAATTGAAGGAGATTACCAACTATAGGCCACCTCGGTGGACCCGGAGGAAGCTTTCGAGTCTTAAACAATGGCTTCTGGTCGATCCACCGTCGCCATAGGGTGTTGACGATGAAAACTCCAACTGGAAGGACCAAAACGATGGCGAAAAAATCCATGGTACCAAGGAATTAAAACATGGGTTTCTATGATAGTATATAAACAACAAAAAACGCCCTGATCTTGAATTCCACGATCTTGTCATGGCGAAGGTCGGTGAAGAGTGATATGTGTTATGAACCGGCATGTTCTCCTACCTCAAAGAAATGGCATTTGCATGTAGTTTTCTCGTCTTTGTAAAAAGTAAAGGGAAAGGGCCCTAAGATATGGAGTGTATAGGGCACTAAGGGCAGCGTAGGATGGATAGCGACAGATAGACCACAAAATTCATGACCCTGACCCTGACCCATTGTTTGGACATATATTCCAACACTTTATCCATTTTTCATACAGTGCCACGTCACGAAAACAAACCTTATCTTCGAGAAATTATGTTATAGATCCGACTCATCACGTCATCAATGATTTCAATAAATAGAAAAATTATTTAATAATTTCTCCAGTGAATGAGAATTAATATTGTGAAGATTTACCTTAGAAAAAAATGAGACTAACAAATATTATTAGTTAGGATCACAGATGACATGATGAACTATATTCATCTAATAATATTTCCTTATCTTCATAATCATTCAAGGGATCTTTCTTTGTTTGTTAAATGACTATTATTATTAGGATTAAATATAAAATAAATATCCAATTATATCGTTTTTCACAAACATGTCTAAAATATTTTTTGATTCATCTCTATTTAAAGTTATAAACATTATCAATTTAGGTGTTCGAGCTGTCAACATTGTTAATTTCTCTCGTTAAGTGTCACGTGTCACAATCTGATAATTTTAAAAATTTTATATAAAATTAAAAAAATTAAAATTATATATTTAAAAAATGTAAAATTTTTGAAATAACCCCAAAACTTTGAAAACCTTCATTACAGCCCTAAACCCACATCAACAGATGCTCTTTGTCGTCAATGAAGCTCCACCCGACCTCACCTTCCCCCGACAATCAAAACCCCTATGAAATCGTGACCGATCGACGTTTTATACTCCGTAAATCCTATGATGAAAATCGCGATTTCAACGGCCAATCGGCGGTAACTACAACTGTGTATGACTAGGAGGATGGCAAGGACTACATCGACGGCGGTGGTTGTTGCCGGAAAGGCCAACGTCGATGGGTTAAGGTTAGGATTTGAGAATTTTAGGAATTTTGGGACTTTTTATAATTTAAGAGAAATTAGTGTTTTTTATAAAATATAATAATATTTTTAATATTTTAAAAAAATAAATTTCAAAATCACGAGATTATGATACGTGTCACTTAATTGAAGAAATTAACGTCGTTGACGGCTTGGGTACCTAAAACGGTAATGTTTATAATGTTAGGCATTGGAACGAGTCAAAAGACACTTTAGGAACCAATTTGTGAAAACCGGTATAGTTTAGGCTCTTATTTTATATTTAAGCCTTATTATTACTATGACAAGAAAAAATCTCTTCCTTCAAATATACACCCTAGCGTTTTTTCAACTAAAGTTGGATATACTGTTAATTCAAGAAGATAATAGGTTTTCTGCACCCAGTTTTTTTTTTTTTCTACCTTACCAAACAAAGCCTACAGAAATGGTTGGTACAAAATGTGAACTGTTAATTTCACAACCCCAAAATTTTTATGCTTCTTTGGAGTAAGTATGAATTTCTAAGCAACCTTAAACTTACAAATTTAGTTCATCCTGCAAAGATGTCTCATTATGACAGATATGTATATGATAAGAAAACAAATCATAGAAATTTTGCTGTCCCATTTGGTCAATAAGTAGTTGTTTCTTCTACTCCTACCAGGTTTCTCGAAGGATTACTACCTGTGAATCAAAAACATTTTGAAGAAGTGCACCTATGGACTATGTTAAATGCAAATGTGTGCTATCTAAGGAATTTGAGTCGCGCGAAAATGCTGCGATCAACTTCTCCCTTGTTAGCTGCTCGTATCCTAGAGGCTTGATAAGGAATGTATGGTACACGATGTGATCTGTTGCGGAAAGTTTTGACTCGAGTATGTTGATCTGTGCTTCTTTGAGTGCTTGGATTACTCTTGACGCAGGATGTGAATCTAGAGGACAGCTTACTCGTATAACAACCTCATCGTGAAAAGCTTGAACATTGATATCGGGAGTTCGGATATGGTTCTCTGCATTTGCGTTAGGATCCGATCCTGACAAATCTCTCGTAGTACTACTACCGAACCTCTTACTCTCGGCTTCCATGGCATTTAGCTTTGCCTGAAGTTCGTTGATGTAATCAATTGCATCTCCTAACAATGAAGCTTTATCCATCTTTGATACGTTGGGCACCACGGCTCGTAAGGCATAGAACCGCTGGTTCAGTTTCTCGCGCCGCTGCCGCTCTGCTTCAACATGATTTAGAGGCTCTTCTCTTCCATTAGCAGGCTTTCTACCCTTTTTCCGGGGCCTCCTATCATCGGCTGCACTCGGCTTCTCTTCCAGGCACAAAGCTTCAACATCCGAGTGCTCAAAATCAGCCCTTAATGGCCTAGTAATGGCAGATGGCCTTGAAGTAGCCCCTGAAAAATCAATCTTTATTTGAGCTGGCTCTTGTGATAAATAGTGGTTAACCTGAAAGTCGCCCCTAGCTCCATTAGCAAGCTCTTTAAAACTATTCGCCGTATCTTTCCGAGAAGCATATGCACTCCATTGTTTCACGCCATGAACATGTTGCAAACCCAAACCATGGACACCATTTTGATGACTCGAAAACGAAAGCCTGCCACCATCATCAGCATGTGCTCCCCATGCAGCTCTATCATCAATATTTCTAACAGCAAGTTCCTGCCCAAAAATCTTTGGAACTCCTTCAGCTCTTTCAACAATCACCGAATTCGAGATTCGGAGATTTTCATCTTTCTTCTCATTCACCACAGGCATGGATGTCGCCATTTCTTTAGCCCCAAGCAAAGAAGAACTCGATGAGAACAAACTTCTTATCGATTGCAGCAACTCTAAGCTTTCAGGGACATGTCTCACAGACCCCAATTCAACAACACCAACATCCGTAGGAACCAAAACAATGGTCCGAATTCCAGCAGAATTTGTCAAAAACGACCGAACACAATACTCAGAATCCGGTTTCAATGCATCCGAGATCCAAACATGGTTCCCGGAAGCAAAACACTTCCCCGGACCGCCTTCTCCTCCAGGAAAAGAGAAATACATGGATGCTAAAAAGAACATCTCAGTATCAGTGACTCTATCCAAACCAATAGCATAATTATCCTCACATGATCCACCGAACAAAGTATGCAATCTCTGCAACACCCTTTTCCTCATATGCTGCAGAGTCTCGTCTTCGAGTCGGGGAGCAAGAATCCGAGCAGCTTCGGATTCTTCCCCTTCTCTAGGCTCCCTGCAACACCCATCTCCCCAACCGAGGACCCAATTGCCAGATTTGGAAGTCGAAAGTTGCCAGAAAATGGCATAGTTCCAGCTAAAATTAGAAGCGTTGGGGCGGTCCACAAGATCCGAGAGCTTGTTTTGAAGATTCTCATCACCATTTATAGCCATTAAAAGGTTCTCATTTGAAACTGAACTTGTTAACAAGAAGTCAAATGCTTTTGTTCCTAAAACAAAGGCAACCAGAGCCTTATCTTCATTGTTCCAATCCCAACCTCCCATACCCACTTGAATTTGCACCTCCTAAACAACCCCAGAAATAAAAAAAAAATATACCTTTTTTTTCAAATACCCAAATTATATCTCATCCATGAAAACAACAGAAGAAAACATTTTTTCAATGTATTGAGATTAACAGAAGAGCGATGCAAATCACAGAGCACTGTCGAAGAAACAAAACACAAAAAACAAAGTAAAAGAAGCAATTAAGATGGAAGCGGAAGAAGTAAATACAGTTTTTTTTATATTTAAACAAAAACGTAAATAAAAAAAAACCTTTTTTAAATTTTCCCACTTTGTAGCAATTCGTGAGATGGAAAAACAAGAGAGAGGAAGAAGGGGGAAAGAGGGGAAATTGTTGTTGTTATTTTTACAAGTGAACCGTGGTTAAGCTGAAAGAGTTGGATACTAACCAAACCATGGTCAAAATTTACTTTTTTATGTTCAATTCATTTTTATTTTAGGGTAAAGTACATAAATGATTCTCTGACTATTGGATATTACTTTATTGAGTTTTTTGACTATTAAAAGTTATAAAATGATCCTCTGACTATAAAGAGTTACTTTGTCGAGTCTCTCGACTATTAAAAGTTACAAAATGGTCATTTGACTATTCGTTTTGTTCCAAACTCTCTTTTTCGGTTAAAATTTTGACGATAGTTTGAGTTGTACGCTAATCTACTGACTGTAATATGATAAAATCTGATCTCATAATCTCAAATGAATATCATGTCTTGGTCAACATGTTAACATCCAACTCAGACAATCGTTAATTTTTAATTAAAAAATGATGAGTTTGAAACATAATGAATAGTCAATTGACCATTTTGTAACTTTTAATAGTTAAGGGACTCAACAAAGCAACTACCTATAGTTATGGGACCATTTTGTAACTTTTAATAGTCAAGAGACCCAATAGAGCAGTATCGTATAGTCGTGGGGATATTTATGTACTTTACCCTTTATTTTAATATAATTGAACATGTATTTATTTTGTAGGTTTAAGGGTTACTTTTGCTATGTAGTAAGTTCAATTTATCATTTCTGTCCTAATCTTTTCTTTTCTTTTTTTACATCAATTTAGTTCTCAAAATTGTTTAGGGTGTTCATCCAAGCTTATGAAGTTCGTTGACCGTTTTGACTAATAGAACTGTGAGTTTTCCGCGTCTGTAGATTGAGATATTAGGTTAAACTATTAATTAAACACAATGGTTAGAATAAATTCCCAAAAATTTATTATTTATTTCAGCGATATTAAAGGGTTAGGTCAAATATTTAGGCTTTTTCTAATTGTTGTATTTAGTAAATATTTTAAACATTTGACTAATTATTTTTTTTAATAAATATCACGTAATCACAAAGTCACGTCAGTAATATTGGTTAACATGAAAATTGTTGGTGTTAGAAAATGCAAAATATTTACGGTTCTATTTGTCAAAATGATTAACGGACTTCGAGGACTAAGATGAACACCTTAAACAACTTCTAGTGTTGAATTGATGCAAAAAACGATAAAAATAAAATTAATAAATTGAATTTACTACATAAGTAAAAGTGACCCTTAAATATATTTTTTATTATTAAAAATAATTATATTTATATGTGTAATTTCTAAAATGTATGTAACAAATTAATAGTCAAAAAACTTATACCTCAAATTAACAATAAATAATAAATTGAATTATATAAAGATTAATGGTTTTTTTAATATTATGAGTGATTACAAGATAATATATGTTTATAATTTTTTAATTATTGATAACCTATATATATTTTACAATTATTGCTTCTTTGAGACATGATTATTGATGGGCATGCGTTCGGTTAGGTCGGTTTTCAGTCAATCCGATATGATTTTTGAGATAAAATCTGACTCCGATTCGACCTAAAATAATATAAAATTATTAATTTTATTTAATAAATAAGGACTTAATTAAAAATAATAATATAAAAAGAGATATTATTGTAATTATTTATAAAAACTTTTTTTATTCTGTTTTCACATTTTTGATGCATGGCTGTCCGGCACGCATACCAACTTTCTAGTAATTCTTCAATAAAATTAATTATCAAATTCTAAAACTGAAAATAATCTCCTAAAATATAACCTCGTAATCTCTAAATTATAAATCATAAACTTTAAATCTTAAGACGTGATTTATAATTTATGATTTTAAGTTTGAAATAAAATATAGAAAGATACAATTAAATAACTTTGGGTGATAAATTAATATGAAAATAAAATAAAATAAAAATATAATAAATTAAATCTATTATAGAAATAAATGTGACACTTAAATAAAAATAATAATTAGATTTTGGTGGATAATAATACACTATATATAACAAAACAAAAAGGGAAACGCACGGTGTAAAATATTGAAGAGACCAGAAAAGACCGCATGTGGCACGCGTTTTCTCTTTTAAACGTTCGTCGTTTTCAGGTTAAACAAACGCGTTGCCCGATGTGTGGACACGAGAGAGCACCTCCGTTGCGGCTTACTTTATCGGTTGATTTCAGTTTCACATTTGCCTGCAAGATGAAAAAGAAAAGCAAACTATGTACTCTATTTAACTATTTTTATTGTATGAATTAAATCGTTTTAATAATAATAAAAATTATCATTATTCTTTCAAGAATTGATTTCGTATATAAATATTAAAAATAAAAATATTTAATATCAAAAATTTAATAATTATATTTAAATAAATACTCTCTTGTATATTGTATTTTGTTCCGATAAGAACTTTGTCAGGTTCCATGCAAATTTTTGTCGTGATAGGCGGGGTTCAGTTACTGGGCCCAACCATTATGAAAAGTTCTAAAACTGTCCCTTGTAATATCCGTATTATATAAGGATTGACGGCAAAAGTGTTTTAAATAATGCAATGAAAAAAAAAATCTTTATATAGTGTAATCGAATAATTATTTGTTTAAGTATGGTGATTGTTACAGTAATCACTACACGTCTCTAGAAGCACATAACGACCTTCATAGGTCTCCAGGAACACACAACGACCTATGTAACACTTGACGACCTATAGAGTTATAACAGTGTGGGAAGAGAGAAGAGTTGTTGCAACAGATGAGGCTTTGTCATAAGGAGCACTTGGAGATCAATAAGGTCACTGTAATAAACACCCCAGTTCAATAAATAATTTGAGTAGAGCCGGGGGAATTTTTTTTCCAATGCCCTACATGGGCGAGGAAACCAAGGATTGACACAACATCCGAACCTGACAGGATCTGATCTTATCAATTCATATTTTTTTAAAAAGAATGTCATATTTAGATTGGACTGAGTCATTTTGTTTGAGTTGGGTCATGTTTAGATTTATGGTAGAAAATATGACTTGATTTGATCCGAAAAATTATAATTTTATCTTATTATTTTATAGACAATTGAAATAAGACTCCTCTATATATTATTTTTTTCAATTATATATATCTTTTATTAAATAAAAGTTATATATTTTTTATAAATACATTATTTCGGGTCGGTTGTTTGAGTTTGAGTTTTATCTTAAAAGAGGGGATCAAGTTAGGATTCGGTGGAGGGCGTATGATTCTCAGGTCCAATTCGGATCAGGTAGAAGTTATGTAATTTTTGGGTCGAGTCTGTTTGATAAAAAATTCAACCTAACCCGACTCATGTTCATCCCTAATATTATTTACATATTGTCGGGCTACGCATAAAATGTGTTAAAACGAAATCATATAAAAGTAAGAGCCCATATTTTTCATTTGGGTTGTCAAGAGATGCGGGCTCAGATTATTAGTGGAAACAGCGAGTAAGGCCCTCATGTACAATGTCAATATTACACTTAAATCTGGGAAAATTTGGCCCAATATTGGCCAGGTGTGTAAAAAAAATAATTCATTAGACCATCTCCAAAATTATTTGGGATCTACAGTTATTTTTACAACGTAGGGAAAACTCATCATGCTTACATGATGAGTTTACTCAAATAACATTTTTTATTTAAATTCATTACATGACAAGTTCTAAAAAAATATATTTATTTATTAGAATTTGTCTGATCGGGTTGACAAATTCTAATAAAAATTATATTTTATTAAAACTATCATATCGACATGATTAGTTTCAAATCACTGTAATAAATATTGTAGATCTCAAATTAATTTTACATATTACCTAATGGGTCAATTATTTTACTTGTGTGGCCTATTAAACCAATTTTACCTAGGCATGGCAAAAAAACCCGAACCCGACGGGGAAAATCGAAAATCGAATTAAACGGAGACGGGAAAAATCGTTTATGTTAAACGGGGTCGGGGTCGGGGAAAAATTGTTTATGCTAAACGGGGACGAGTTTGGTAATCCCCGCCCCAATTACCCGGCCCGATAAATATTAAAAATAATTATTATATATATATATATATATAATATTAATAAATTTAATTTAAATTAAATTAAAAATATATATAATATTTATATATTTAATTTAAATATATATATCAGGCCCAATACCCGTTTAAATAACCGTTTATGCTAAACGGGAATATTCGTTTTCCTGCGATTTTCTCTGATTATCTGATAGGGATCCCTGTTTAAATCCCTGCGGTTTTTTAAGCGGGGATATGTACATATTTTTTAAACGGGGACGGGGACGGGGGACCAATACCCGGCCCGTTGCCATCCCTAATTTTACCTTTAAATTTGACTCGAATGAAATGATATTAAGGGTGTGTTTGTTTGTCGTAATTAGAATTACGAAATTGATTTTCCCCGAATTCCCATGTTTGTTTCACGTAATTCTTTTCCGGAAAATATTTTCCCGTGTTTGTTTCACGTAATTTGTTTTTCGAAAAATGTTTTCCCGTGTTTGTTTCACGTAATTGGTTTTCCGGAATGTAATTCATTTTCCTAATAACATAATTTCCTTTGTGTTTTCTGTAAAATGACTTACAGATTCATTTTCCGTAAGTCATTTTCCGAACTTTTCACTTCAAAGAATAAATACTCAAAATAATTTTATTTTATAAATTTAATATTAATAAAATATTTTAATATCATTTTCATCAAAATATTATTTATTTATTTATAATAATATTATATTATATTTTTAATATTATATAAAATAATCAATTATATAATAATATATTATATTTTTATTTTAATAATATATAATAATTTTTTATATATTTAATAATGAATAATATTATTTATATATTTTAATAATATTTTAATAAAGATATTTAAAATATACTAATTAATATTTTTAAAATATAATATACACTATTACTTTAATAAACAATTAATATAATTTATAATATTTTATTTCACTAAAATATACAAAAATTATTATTTTATTAATAAAATTATAAAAATATTTAATAATAAATAAATTATTTTAATATTTTAAATAATAATATTAAATTTTATGATAAATAATATTATTTATTATATTTAAAATTTGTAATAAATAATTTTTAAAAAACTCTTCAACTAGTGGAAAAAAGGTTTAAATAACATCTTCCAAACATCATAAAACGTTTTGTAGATGTTTTTCAGAAAAATATAATTCATTTTACGGAAAACGTTTTCCAGAAATGTAATTCATTTTTCAGAATTCAAATTACAGTAATTCATTTATCAGTTCCAGTAATTCATTTTCCGAAAAACCAATTACAGCCAAACAAACAGACCCTAAAATTCTAATGACAAGACAAATCGAAAATTATATAACTAGTATTAAATAAGATATGGTGGTGTCATACTATGAAGCACGGGGACAATAAAAGAGTCCCATTTTAAGTACTCGATACGTTTTCGATACAAGGATGGTTGGGGTATGTACCGAAGACATGCCATAGTGGTAGGGTATAATTGATCGAATTTGAGGACGATCAAAGCATATCTGGAGATGTTTCAGGGATGTCCCTAGAGATAATTTTGACAAAAAGTACAGAAACCTCAAATGAGAAAGGAAAAAAAAAGACAAGAAAGATTGAAGAACAAAAAAACGAGTAAACAAGTTGTGCGGACGATGATTTGGTCTGGAAATAAGTAAATAACAAACAAAAAATGGAGAATAAAGGTTTATAAGCATGCGAAACAATGGTTGCTATAAATGGAGAAATAAAAGGAAGAAGAAGCGGTCGCGTGGTGAGAAAAGAAATAAAAGGAATAAGAAGCGACGGGGAGAGTTCGAATAGGATTTAAAGAATTTTTTGTATAATTTCCAATTGATCCCTCATCTTTCTAGGGTTTTCAAATCTAGAAACAAGTTTTACATTATTTTAAAATTGAAAACTAAACTTAGTGATTTGGAAAAAAAGCTCAAATGTTAGGATTTTAATTAGGGTTAAATTAAGGTGTTTCACTAAAAACAATTTATGAAGTATTGATTTTATTTATGATTTTTTATATTTATAATTTTACAATTTGTTTATATGACTTACCCTTGTCGTCCCCGTACCCTATGTTTTTAAGAATTATCGTTTTCCGTCCTTGTATCTGTATCAGTGCAACATAGGTGTCATATTTTGGTTGGTTGTTGTTCGTTCTAGTTCATGTTATTGTCTGATTGTCCACGTAAATTTTCATTAAATAAAGGTGGCCTTTGATCCCTTCTGCATTGTTTTGCAGCATGTAATCGTCAAATGGCTGTTCGGACATAGCAGGCGTCGCTGAACAAAATGGTTAAAATATGCTTTCGCTCCCTGTACTTTGATAAAAATTGAAATCGATCCTTATGCTTAAAAGGTCAAACTTTATATTTTCTTGTTTTTTAAATTTCAATTCTTAATTCAGTCATTATCGTAATTTTTCCATCATCTCCCTTGATGTCGTATGCATCGTTGGATCGCTTGGGTGTCACGAATTTGGAGGTTTGAGTTTGGTTGTGATGTTGTTTTGGGTCACGGTTTTGTCGTTTCCTTCGTCATAGACACGACGTTTATAGTTGGGTTTGGCTTGTCATAGGGTGGAGGTCTCATCCACGTCAAATGATGACACCCACTGTTGTTTTAGGGATTGAAATCAGATTTTTCAAAGTTTTGAGTTTTTTTTTTTAATTTTTCAAAATTTTTGGGTTTTTTAAAAATATATATACTTTTATTTTTTTATTTGAAATAAACTAAAATTATCATAACATGACACGTGTCACTTACCGATGAAATTTAACGATCGTTACGGTGCAAACATCTAAAGTAATAATGTTTGTAATATTACACATGTATGATTAAAAAAATGTTTTGGTACATATTTGAAAAAAGTGGTATAGTTAGACACTTATTTTATAATTAAGCCATTTCTAAACAAATCGGTCCAGAAAATGAATTCTCCTTGCACTTGTCAATTGAATATATTGAATGGGTATTGGTTTTAACGTTAAATTTTTAACGAGTATTAAAATGAAACAAAAATTAAAGTTTTTTAACGATAAAGTATTAAAATGAAATAAAACCAAACTTTAAGTATGATTTTGAAAAAATTGAAAGTTTGGGTACTAATTGTTTTTTAAATCATACCTAATGTTTAGTTTTCATTTCATTTTAGTACCTCACAATTAAAATCTTAACGCGTTTAGTAAATAAACTATCCGTTTTTAGCCATTTTAGTACCTAAACTTTAAATCTTTCCAAAATTTAACGTCAAATTTTAAACGAATGTACTAAAACTAAACAAAAAATATTTTTTTAATGGCAGGGTGTTAAAATGAAATAAATCTAAACTTTAGGTATGATTTTGAAAAAATTAAAAGTTTAGATACTAAAACGAACTAAAACTGATTGTTTAAATACTAAAACGGATCAAAATTGATTGTTTAAATACTAAACAAATAATTGTATCCTAATATTTAATGGTTGAATAGAAGTAATTACAATGGCCGTTAGTTATAACAATAGGAAAGTTTATTCAACTGGTTCTTTCTATCTTTAAGCGACTGGATTCTCACTAGGTTGGATTTTATCTCTATGGCAAGTAAATTCCTGCATACTCCATCCATAGGCTGTCATTTTGTCATATATATGTATAAAAAATATGTGTATTTTAACCCAGGATTGATTGCTGTAACTTTCAAGTTAGGTATATTTTGTGGGCCTTTTTGACATAATATATACAATGAATGAACCCTAAATGTTAATAATTTTTAAGTCACTTTGGTGGCATTGTTATTGAGTTCACGGACTTGCCTCTTGGGTGTGTGTTTGCCAAAATGGAAATCTTTCAATCTATGAAGAAATTAGAAAGATATGTAATACGGCTATGGATTAGAAGAAATGAACTTTGAAATTAATCTAATAAAACTTCAACATGGATAATTAGTTTATTATAGGGAATTAACCAAGTCATTTTAGTGATTAAAGGGATGGTTGTTATCACTAGAGGTCTCGGATTTGAGTATCAACAAATACAAAGTATTTAAAATTTCATTATCAAATGATTCAAAGTCTGTAGAACGTATATTACCGCATGTAAACCTTTTAGTTCAAGGTTGCCTTATAGGACATTATTTTGAGGTCCCTATTAGTTTGAAGACTAGGTAAATTAAACATTGGCTCTAAACGTTTTAGGTATATTTATATAGGGATAGAGTCAGGATTCTAGTTCAAGTGATAAAGTATATTTTTTTATTAATATGGGTAAGTACAAGACAATATATGTTCAAATATAATTATCAATTATTTGACATTGAACACTCACACCCCTATCATTCCTGATACTCGAACCCAAGACATTAAAGAATAACAACAATTTAAAGGTCTAAACAGGTAATTTTCTCTATATTCTTTAACAATAAAAAAATTGGGGGAGGGACAATGACCCTAAGCTCCTACATAGTTTCTATGTCACTGTATTTGTATTTTAGGTCCTTATTAGTTTTGAAACTGGACAAATAAAGTCCCGGCCCTTGATTTTTTTTGTTTAAATACATTTTAAGTCTTCGACTAACTTTGAAATTAGACAAATTAACTATTGGTCACGATTTTTTATTTAAATACATCTTAGGTCCTTGTTGATTTCGAAATTAGACCCAAACCCCTAATTTTTGATAGCTTAACGATTGACACTAACCCATATATTATTTCTATTTATATTCTCCCCCAACATTTCATCTAACTTGCGCTATGTCAAATCGAATATAACATTTAACGTTTATATTGACGGTTGCATCTTATGAAAGGACGTGATTGATACAACGTTGATTCTTTGATGGCTCAATTGGATTTTTCAAATTTCAGGATATTTGGTTAAATTAACTTTTTTCCTCATATAAAAAAAATCTTTTACCAACAAACTGCTGGTTTAGTAGGATTAGACACTAGATCCTTTAAGCAAGGTTAGAGGTTCAAATATTGGTAATTATGAATAAAGCAAACTGGGTTGGGAGTGTCACATTTATCTCTGTAATACCTGATTCGGATTAGTCAATTAATTGATCAGATACTAGTAATTATATAAAAGAAAGGGTCACATTTATCTCTGTAATACTTGATTCGGATTAGTCAATTAATTGATCAGATACTAGTAATTATATAAAAGAAAATGATCTTTTAATAAAGAGGACAAAAGGAAGGGGACCCAAATCAAAGACGTCAATAAAATTTGGGAAACAGCTGATTTCATCCCCTCCTTCTTCCATTGCCTATTTCCCCCCCATCATTTTTTGTTTGATGCAAAGTCCTACTTCTTCCTATGACATAGCTTGTTTGGTATACCCAAAATTTAAGGGGTAAAATAGGGAAATTATTTATTCAAAGGGGAAAGTTACAAATAATTTCTTACTTCCCCAAAATGAATTTAAAATATAAAAATCCAAGTGAAGACAAATTACTCATTGGGATAAAAAGAATGCGTAAAGTCCATTACATCATCACTGTTATCTCTTAGGGTAAAAATACATAAATGGTCCTCCAACTATAAAATACTACTTTATTAAGGGGTTGTTTGTTTGGCTCTGAATCGAACCATTCAGCGTTGAATGAAGAACCGTTCAACATTCAACACGTTTGTTTCATACCTCTGAATGATTTAGTGTTGACTGATTCAGCAAAACAGTGTTGAATGATTCAGCACAGAAGTACATTCTGAATGATTTAGAGTCATTATCAAACATCATGTCACATTCAGAGCTAATTCATACAGAACTTCTGAATCATTCAATATTTGAATCATTCAGCGCTTAATCATTATGAATTAAACAAACAATCCCTAAATCTCTCTATTTTTAAAAATTACAAAATGATCCTCCAACTATAGAGTGTTTCTTTGTGAGTCCATCAACTATTAAAAGTTACAAGATGACTACCCGATTATTCATTATATTCCAAACCCGTCATTTTCCTTTAAAAATCGACTGTATTATGAGCTGAACGTTAATCTGCTGATTGTGAAATGATAAAATATGATCCCCGAATCTAAAACGACGATCATATTTCAACCATCATGTTAACGTTCAGCTTAGACAACTGGGAATGGACATGGGACCCGAACCCGATGACCCGTTTTGAAAAAATTATCATTTTACCTTATATAGTTAGTGATCATTGCAATACAATAATACTCCTCTATTTTTTTCTTTCAATTAATATTTTTTATTGAATAAAATATTTTTTTATTAAATATACTATTTCAGGTTGGGTCTGGTTTAGATTTAATCTCAAAAAATTAAGTAGGGTGCAAATGATATTTTTTTCGAGTAGAGATCAATTCGAGTGGATGATTTAAAAATTTTCAGATCGGATTGGGGATAAAAACCCGACCTATGTACATCCATATGAAATATTATTGCAATGAAGCGGTTTAAATCGGAAGCGATTGATTGGTCAAAACTATAAAATTGGATATGAGAGTCGGCATCAAGACCACTCAAAGCTCAGCTTTTGTAAATTGAAAGTGGGCGATTTTTGTCTTACTCTTCACTGCAAAATCGACCACCAATTAGCAACAACATACCAAAGGGTGCGAGACACAAAATGAGGGGGGACAATATATAAGAAATAAAGTACACGAATTGTCTTCGGCTATAATATTTCATGAAATATATACAATATAGTTTATCATTATGTCTAATATTTATTAAAAACTAGATTTATTAATAATTATTAAAATAACAAAAAAGGGAAAGAAAAAGGGGGAGTCACATAAATCTTGTGCGACCGTTTGCACCACGTGAACTTGTGAACTCTCCCCAAACCCTACCCACCGAAAGGCTAAACCAGTAGTTTTTTTCCTTCTAGAAGCCCCACTCTCTCCCTCCCCTTGGGGAGATCCTTGGCAACATGAAAGGATAACTTGGTCATTTCACTGTCACTTTCTCGATGCTCCACCACTCTCTGTAGGAGACAGTAGGCTTACTGTTCATCGAATCCACTCTACACTCTAACCCCCCTTGCTCCTTTAATGCCAGATTTAACGTATGATTATTATTACTTTTTGTTGTTGTAATTCATGTGTCACAGTTTAGCCTAAATTAATTTTTGTTGTACATCTTATCTTAGTGGAAGAGTTTTTTTAGTATGAATATTTTTCATATGTAAAAATTTGAACTTGATACTTTACTTAAGTGATATCAAACTGCTTATCACTTAAATAAAATAAATTAACTAATGATTATTTGATGTCTCCTATTAATAATTAAAATAAGGGTAAAGTATAGTAATGGTCACTGAACATTTCTAAAGCTTGCATTTAGGTCTCACAACTTTTAAAACTTGCAATACAGTCCCCCAACATTTATTCCGTTTGCAATTAGGTCCCTCAACTTAAACCACTGTTAGAAAATTAGGGTAACGGTCATTGAACTTTTTAGGTACTTGAATTTAGATCTCCCAACTTTTAAAACTTGTAAAATAGTCCTCAATTTCATTCTAAACCCCAATTTCCAAAGTAATTCAATTTCATTCTAAACCTTAAATTCCAAAATAATTCAATTAAATTTTAAACCCCAAATTCTAAAATACTTCAATTTAAGGTTTAGAATGTAATTGAATTATTTTGGAATTTAGGGTTTAGAATGAAATTAAGGTGTTTTAAAATTTTGAACATGAATTTACTATTTGACAATATTTATTTCAATATAAATTTGAGGTTTGTTTAACTATTTATATCAATTTTGAATAACAATATGCATTGATTAAACATCCCGAATAGCAAAATGGAAGCACTCTATTCGGTATTTCAACTTCCCATAAACTCTGCTCATTTCTTCAACTTTTGACTATATGAAATTCGGAACACTCATTTGGAGCATTATGATTTAAGTACCACTATGTTCTTGCATGCTATTTTTTTTATCAGATTTGAGTACCTAACCCTTCAGTGTTTTACAGTGCGATCATTTATGATTCACCTGAATTTGCTCATACAGTGATCATTTATGATTTAGTAGAATCAATGGTTTAGAATGAAATTGAATTACTTTGGAAATCGGGTTTATAATGAAATTAAGGACTGTTTTACAAGTTTTAAATGTTGGGAGACCTAAATTCAAGTGTCTGAAAAGTTTAATGACCGATTATATAATTTATTCTAATTTTCTAACAGTGGTTTAAGTTGGGGGACCATATTGCAAATGGAATAAATGTTAGGGGACTGTATTGCAAGTTTTAAAAGTTAGGGGACCTAAATGAAAGCTTCAGAAATGTTCAGTGAACATTACTATACTTTACCCTTAAAATAAATTTATTTTTTGAAATAATCATTGATATGCGATGCATTAACCGACTAATATAGATCGAGTACTGTAAAGACAACAACGACTCTCCCAATTCAATTTGCTCTATTCACAAATATCAAAGTTCAAACCTTTGACTTTACTTAAAAATCTAGTACTTTATCTCGCTAGACTAACTGATTATTGATAAAATAAATTTAAATTTTGATTAGGATAATTTTTTTTACAAATGTCCATAGTTTTTCTATTACCATATTTTTGTATTTTTTAATATTATCATCGGTATTAATTTAGGGTAAAGTATACAAATAGTTCTCGACTGTGTATTGATTTATAAAGTTCCTCGAATATTAAAAGTTACAAAATGATCTCCTAAATATAAGATATTGTTTTGTTGAGTCACTTGATTATTGAAATCTACAAAATGATCACATGAATATTCATTGTGTTCCAAACTCATCATTTTCCATTAAAATTTTGATAGCAATTTGAGCTAGACGTTAACATACTCATTGTGATATGATATAATATGATATCAGAATCTCAAACGACTATCATATCTCGATCTGTAGGTTAACATCTAGCTCAAACTGTCATCATCTTTTTAACAAAAATGTGGTTAGAACGCAATAAATAGTCGGATGATCATTTTATAACTTTTAATATTTCAGGAACTCAACAAAGCATAATTCTATAGTAAAAGGATCATTCTGTAACTTTTAATAGTAATATGATTCTATAAAATAATGCACTATAAGCAGGAGACGTTTATATGCTTTACCCTTAGATTAATTTAGATTATATCTTATAAAAATTATTAATTATACTCTTAGTCCTTAAACTTTTGTACAAGTGGCGCGTACATGGTCCCGCAATAGGATGCTTTAATGTTTGACAATTGACATCCCTCGACTTTGGTATGGGCATTTATGTAATTGTACCTAACAGTTGCAACGTCTAATGCAAATATAAATGCTTTGCAACACTTACAGGAAACGGCTCTAATGTAATGGAGCAACCACCATGTACCGAAGATGACTATACCACTGCCTCGCCTGAATCCTCCACCACCGTCAAGACCGACCCGAAACACGGTCCGAAGGGCAGCGGAAGTCGGCATCCCGTGTACCGGGGCGTTCGGAAGAGGCGGTGGGGAAAATGGGTGTCGGAGATTCGAGAGCCGCGCAAGAAGTCACGCATTTGGCTCGGCTCGTTTCCCGTGCCGGAAATGGCCGCCAAAGCCTATGACGTGGCTGCGTTCTGCTTACGAGGAAGCAAAGCGCAGCTGAACTTCCCCGACGAAGTGGATGATTTACCCGTACCGTCGACGTGCACGGCTCGGGATATTCAAGCCGCGGCCGCGAAGGCAGCGCATTCGGCCGCTTCGTCGAAGAAAATTCAAGAAGAATCGTCCGAAGACGGCAAGACACGCGGCGGGGACGATTTCTGGGGCGAGATAGAACTGCCGGAGTTGACGAACAGCGATTGGCAATGGAATTCTTGTGGGTGGACGACGTTCGCCGGCGAATCGTCGTGGCTAGATGGAGAAGCTCAGCCACAGCAACACTTCTTGACATGTCTGTAATGAAACGAAAACTCCATTAATGTTTCACCAACTTCTCGTCTACGCTGTTTATGAACGTATTTGGCATTATACTATATAGATGGTTTAGGTTTTGTGGTTATGATGGCAAGTCTACTTGGCAAGGTAAGTTTCACCATTAATTCACTCTCTTCCTACAATTTTTAGGGTTCAAGATTAATTATTTTTACCATTATTTCATCTCTCTTTCCATTGATTCCCAACTTGATTACCGCCCTAACCAAGTGACCTTTGTGACAAAGAAACTGTTATTATTCTTTGAGGATTCGGGTTCCATACTATGAATGTCAAAGAGGTAAGGATTCAATGTTATAAGGAATAGTTATCATATATTGTCTTATACTTATATCAAATTAATTAAAAAAACTTGATTATGTGTTAAAATAGATTAAGTGAATTAATAGGAGGTGCTTTGATAGTACGTGGAGTTTTCTATTTTTCTTAGGTATAATTAGTCGTGTCTAATTCAAATTAAATATTCTAGAATTATGTTAGAAAAATAATCCTTTTAATTTAATTTTCTCTACTATTATATATGTTGAAATTTGAGACTTTAATCATATTTTTATGAAGTTGTTTGTATGTCTAAATTAATAATATCATTAATTATTGTCATTAAAGTAATTTTTTCCTAATAATTAGTCATAAGTTAAGATCCCTCAAAATTTGAATTAATCATGTTCATTAATAAAGAATTACTTATCACTCGAACACTGATATTTTTTAGAAAAATAATATCGTCAGTTTAATGTAACAACTAATAATATTATTAATAGCATTTAATAATATTATTATAAAAATAAAAGGTCAAATTATGTGAAATTAAAGTGGTATGATAAAGTCATAAATTTAACCATAATATAGAGAGTAAAAGTAAAAGTGTGTAATTACGGAGAAATTATTTGATACATTCAGCTTATCACGTCATCTATGATTCTAATCAATAAGATTTACGGTAGAAAAAATAAGATGGATGTATTTTATTAATTGTGAACATAAATATCATAATAAGTTAAATCCATCTAATAATTTTTCGTAATTACGACAAATGCTTTAGATTCTAATTTCACCTCACTCGCTGTCACTTGCACGAAGGTGTGCGTGCATGTGATTTTCATGTAGGTTTTAGATTTAACCATCAAGGAATATGACTGATCCGTTAGTTTTCAAAATTATTAGATAAATGTTGCTGTTAAAAAAACATAACTATTTTTTGAATTAGTAAAATAAATTAGTTCATGCAACATTTTCGTATTATTCACGATTAAATGAAAATAACATTGGAGCGTGGGTGAAACTGTTAGAAGTGGACGCAACTGTGCATGAAAGGGATATTCGAATGGACCACACAATGGTAAAATATTGGCACAATACAAAGTTCGGCTAGGCCTTGGAACCTTTTATTATGCCAATCCTTTTGTGGACCTCACCCACTGTTATGCACGTATCCATAAACAGTAACAACAATACATGTAGTATCCCAAAATTTTGACTAATGACCAAAATATAAGTTCTGAAAGTTTGGTGATCAAAGTATAAATTTGAAAAAAGTTTAAGGACCAAAGTGATAATTTTTACAAAAAGAATTTTTATTCAATACATGAATAGTTTGCCTCTATGAATGGCATTTTCGCAGGAATCAAATTTTTGATTCAGAATTTGTGTTAAAAGCTATAAAGTAATTAAGTTCGATAAAAAATCGAATAATTTGATCGAACCGAAATTTCTCAAAATTTGAAGGATGCTAGAGAAAGGTTAAAAATATTATTTTCATAATTTAGAGCAATGAAATTTAACATGGATTAGTGGAATTTATGTTGGTTTTCTATGTTAAACTAAAAACGTGAGATTTAGTGACTAAATTGCAACTTTTGAAAAGTGCCAAGGATAAAGTTAGAAAGTCAATTTTTATTTCTTCATCCTTGATTTTGAAGATGATATGGATACGATGATGTCAGGGATGATGTCATAACAACGGCAAAGTGAAAATTATTATATTTTAGTAAGGTTAAAATGGTAATTTATAATTAAATATGTTTTAAATTCATTTAATTATATTAAAGTCAGGTGTATTGGGTGAATTATGAAGAAAATTTCCAGGAAATTTCGGATTTCTTCAAGCTTGAACGTGAATCACCATGGTTTCAAGGTAAAAATTTTCAATGTCATTTTTAAGTTTATTTGATTGATTTTTGAATTTAGCTATTAGATAGATAATTAATCTACATGAAACTCTCTATCAATTGGTATAAAAATTACGTGGAAATTATGCTTATATGATGAGATTTGGAGTAGGGTTATGAATGACATGTTTAATTTTGAAGATTTGATGGAAAATTATTATATTTTTGATGTTGTAGATTAATTTTCAGGTATGTGTGATGATTAAAATTAAGTATAAAGTTATATGTGACACTCGACCTAACTCTAGAATTTTAGGAAGTTTGTGATTTGGTTAAATTATGCTAGGGGTTTGATTGTGGAAGCTTTGAAATGTTGAATTGAGGTAGAATTCATGCTTAAATCAAGTTGAAAATATTAAAATCCCTAACCCTAGAAACTCGGCCATGATGAATAAATTGGGGGAAAATATGGAAAAATTTCCCTAAGCTTAGAAATGATGTTGGAAGGGTTCTACAAGTTTTAGAAAGTTATTGGGGCTATTCTGTAATTTTTTTGAAAGTTAGGAGTCTTATTCAACAATTTTGAAAAGTTATAGGGTTGATGTGAAGTTGTTCAATACATTATGAACTATGCTGGAAATTAATGTTGAAGTGTTAAAAATTGATGTTAGAATGTGAAATCTGACTATTTTGGAAAGTTGACAAAGTTTGAGGACCTAAATTGTAATTATAGAAAAGTTATGGACTTAAGTTGTAATTATGAAATTGTTGAGGTATTATGCTGAAATTGAATGCTGGAAATTTTAATTATGTTAAATGAAGCTTGAATGAAAGCTAAAGTGCAAAGTGCTAATTAGAATAAAAAGGAAAAGTTGAGATGAATTCTAAAAGAATTAATAATTGATAGTTAAATTATAAAGTCGGAAATGTTATGTGAAGTTACGTGAAGTAGAAAAAAGGGGACTTGAATGATCAATTTAAAGTATTAAGGTCAATATTAACATTGTGACATGAAGTTAATGTCGGATGAACATCGAAAGATTTTTAGGAATTTATTTTCTGTTGTATGCCTGTGTTAATAAGATTCTAATATGTGGGTTGAAATGTATATGTTTTGTAAACAGTGCCCATTTAGATTATGGTTGAAATCAAGATCAAGCAATATTAAAGCTAAGGAGAAGCTTAAGGATAAATGTGCATTACTAATGAAGGTTTATAAGCTAAGGACACCAGGTGAGTGCATACTTAATTCGTATTTATGTTGTTGTGCAAATGTTGGCTTGCGATGAGTCAAGGACAGAGTTACGATAGTAAAACTGACTCCTAAATGTTATATGATTTGTGATTCATGCATATATGTTTATTTGGTAAGCTAATAGAATGAGAGAATAAGCTAAGGATGGTTCTTAGTGAAAGCTGCTAAGAAATTATATTTTGAATAGTAAGTTTAGAAAATCACCATAAATTTTATATAAATGATTAGAATATGATTTTTATACCATTGGATTCGTATGTAATTTCAGTTTCTTTTAAAACAAACGGATACTAATTTTGAGGAGTATACAATAATACATGAATTTTTAACCGAAGATAGGTAAGAAAACAAGGCAATTGCTTCTACTCAAAATAGCTTATGTAAGTCAACTTTGAAAATTCACTATAAATTGTATAAACTGAAATAAAAGAAATGACTTATATGGTTAGATTCATATTCGAGTCTAGTTTTCATTGGTGCAAACGCAATAATTTTTAAGTGTGTATATTGATACATAATAATAATTCTTTGAAGGTAGTACAAACTGCTAGAGTATGAAGTTGTGATAAATTTAGTGATCAAAAGTAAATTGAAAACAAAGGTTTAAACTTAGAGCGTACTGAGGCTTATATGTTGAGTTATAATTAAAGTATCAAAGTGAGTGCATTTTATTTATTTAATTATTATGATTGAGGAAGACTTGTGATAAGTCAACCTCCTATTATTTTTAAAGTATGATTTTATTCTAAGTATGGAATATTTTTATGATGTCGTATAAGGGATATATAATTGTTTTGGTTATGAAATTACTCAATATGATTTTAAATAATATTTCCTGAAAAATGTATTTGAATGAATGCTCCAAAATGATTTCTCCAAAATGATTTCTAAGAATGATATGAATTTAAATGAAGAAATATTTCTTTAATGATTTCAGAAATGGTGTCTGAATTATTTTAGGGTATGAACTGCCCAAGTTATGAGTTTTATGATGATGAATGGAAAATGATAATAATTAATGGAAAAGCCCATTGTATGTTGCATTGAGAGTCGTAGGTACAATTGGCATGTCATGAGGTAAAGTGAATATGATTATGATCTAGTACATTCATGTACATTATGTATGGCACATTGGGTGCAAATGATGTGATTGCACTTGTAGTGCATCTTATGATAAGTTATGATTAACACCGTGAAGTGCATATTGCGCATACTCGTCTGACTCACGTACCTTGCATTCTCATAAATATGCATTGGGCTATGATCATGAAAGTAAAACTACGAGTCTGAAAGTAAAACTACGAGTCTGAAAGTAAAGCTACAAATCTGAAAGTAAATTATGAGTTTGGAAATCAGTTCTAAAATGTGAAAAATGAATATGAAATTGAAAGAAGAAAATAAAATATAAAATGTTCTTAAATATATTTGAATGAAAAAGAATATGACATGATTATTATGTTTGATATTGATTATCATGGTTTTGACAAAATCATGAGATGATGATTTTCAGGTTTCTGATTAAGAAAAAGGTCTTGAATAAGTCGGTTTGAATATTTAATGATTTTATTTAAATTAAAGTTTAATGTTTTAAATTATTATAATATTATTAAGTTGTTTTATATATGATATCACTTTAGTTTATTTATAATGTCTCACTAAGTGTATATTTAGCGTGTGATGATTTTCACTCGTAGGTTAAGAAGAGCAAATGAAGTAAGGAGTGGAGCTTAACATCAATCAACAAAGAATAATTGCAGGTACAATAATACATCCTACTTTTTTTAAATTTTCTATATGACATGTATACGAAAAGGAAATGTCTGAGATATATTATTATGAATATAAATATGAATCTAAGTTTTGTGTTTTAGAAAAAAATATATTTTAAATTAGACAGTTATTATAGACAATTATTAGGGAGTTTACTTTATGATTGGAAACAACATAAAACTGTCTCGTTGTTGCCTAAAATTGATAATGATTTGGATGTTTTAAATATTATAATATGATTTTATGTCAACATAATATTCTATTAGAATAATTAAATGGATAAGTTTTAAAAATTTAAATTTATACTGATTTTCAACTATAATATGTTTTGTAGATGCTATTTGATATTTTTGACTCGTAATCGGATACGTATAAACGAGTTAAGTGTGTTACAGTACAATTCTCCAACCATTATGTAATGAAACATAATCTAGTAGATAATGAATGACAACACAATTACAACTACTACACCACATCTTTTATATTTATATTTTTTTAAACAACTTATCAATTTAAGAAGTATTAAATATAAAATAAGTGTTCAAAATATATTTCTTTTCACGAATAGATGTCTAAAATAATTTTTTATTAATCTTGGTGTCTAACGTTACAGACGTTATCATTTTAAGAACCCGGATCATCAACGATGTTAATTTCTTCCGTTAAGTGGTATGTGTCACAATATGGTGATTTTAAAATTTATTTTGAAAATAGTATTAAAATTTTATTATATTATAAAAAACTAATTTCTCTCAAAATTATTAAAAAAAATCAAAATCCCTAAAATCCTCAAATCCTAACCTTAATTCACCATTGCCGCTCTTTCCGACCATGACCATCTTCGCCGTCGATATCCCTGCCATCCTCCTAGTCATACGTTGTCGTAGTTTCCTTCGATTGATCGTCGGAATCGTGTGGCATCACAATTTTCATCGTATGGTTTACGGGTATAAAACATCGATTCGTCGGGGAGAGGTGAAGGTGGGTGGAGCTTCGTCGATGGTCGATGTGAGTTTAGGGGTTGAAATGAAAGATTTTAAAGTTTTGAGATTATTTCAAAACTTTATGTTTTTTTAATATATAATTTTGATTTCCTAATTTTAAATAAATTTTTTAAAATCATCATATTGTGACACTTATCAGTTAATGGCACTGTTGACGGTTTGGACAGCTAAAGTCGTAAATTATGTAACTTTAGGCATCGGGATGAGTCAAAAAAATACTTCAGGCGCCGATTCTAGTTTGGACACTTATTTTATATTGAAGTCATTTAAAAATAATTTGCTCATAATTAAGTCCTAATTGCAAATGTCCATACGAATTCTCATAATTAAGAAGCAATGCTGAGGAAGGGTGTGATGAAAAGGAGGTGATGAGTAAAGTTTCGAAGAAGACAAGGCAAATAATTCAAGGGGCTGAGAAGAACATGAAAGTGAAGCCATGTGAAGAGGACATAAGACAAGTGGACGGACCAGCATGCCAAAATAAATTTAATGGCTTTCTTGGCCTCTAATACAAGTGAAATCACACATGCTTTTTTAAATTCCGTCGCATTAACAAAATTATTATTATTTGTGCAACAAAAAATTCCTATGATAAGTCAAAGCAAAAGTTTAAAATCGGACGAAAAAAACAATGATAAATCCATGCTAGAAACAAAAAGATGAATTGGTGCATCTCTTTGAGAAGAAACTGACCTACGTTTTGATGTCGCCTGCCATTGGAGAGGTCCTTGCCCTCACTTTGTCTAGGGGAATAAAAGTAGGGTCGAATAGTTTTGTCGGTCTTCCCATAAAGATGTCCATTTTTATCCTGTTAAATGCTTCATTGAAATAGCCTATGCCCTATTGGTTAAGGCAGCCAACCCTAAAATCTCCTCCATTCATGGCACCATCGAGTGTCATCCACTAATTTAGGTATAGCACTAAATGGAGCCAGGTTGAAGATAAGGTAAAATCCTACAAGATAATTACACCAACAATTTTACATGCAAATTTGAGATTTATTAACACGAAGTTGTTCGGATTTAGGACCTCTAAAGAGAACAACATTTCTGTTATTGAATATATAATTTAATATAATGCATCTGACTATGATATGAAAAAATACATATATAATCATTTACTTTTAATCAGTGATTATTGCTAATGTAAACCTTTTATTTCTCTAATTGTGGTTTCAGTCCTTCAAGTGTGTTAAAATATGTGAATCAAACCGTATACTAATATGATATAATCCATTAATTTAGATTATCTTCTTTTATAATATTATCCAAAGTTTTAAAGTTATTTTCTAAAACAAATTTATGTCAACATTTTAACTATGGTAATTATTAGTGTCATCAATTTGGACTTATTAATAAGATCAAACTATGCCAAATTAGAGTAAAGGAATTAAATCACAATTTTAACATAGTTAAGGGATTAAAACCGGAAATAAACCGTTTAGAACCCAATAGAAGGCCAAGCTCGAGGGCTCGGAAAGTTTGTGTTGAGACTTGAAACTTTAGGCCCTGTATCTCTTTCAAAAGGAAGCCCAACTCTATCAGATTTCATCGACTAATAGATACTAAAACGAATCAAAATTTATAGTTAAATTACTAAATTAAACGTTTAGTTTTTATTTCATTTTTGTACCATGCCAATAAAATTCTAACAGAATTTTTGCACATGACATTTTTCCATGGGTAAAGTACATTTCATCCATTAATTATCTTCTCACTCTTATTTTTTGTCATTAAAGTTTGAAAAATTTTAATTCAAATTCTCAAGTTTCAAATTGCTCATATTTTAACCACTCTAATTTATTTTATTAATAATATTTTGTGAAATTATATTTTATTTTATTAATATAATTAAAATAAAAAAATAATTTAAAAGTTAGAGTGATTAAATCAAGAGTAATATGAAAGTTAAGTAATTAAATTAAAAGAAAATAAACTTCAATTACCAAAATAGGAGTGAGAATATAATTAAACGATTAATGATGTAATTTACCCATACAAAGTGTCAAGTTGTGAGTTGTGACAATCCCATTAAGTATTTAACAGAGGGATACTAAAATGAAACGAAAAAAACATTGGGTATGATTTTAAAAATTTGAAAGTTTAGTTACTAAAACATATCAAAATTGATAGTTAAAGTACTAAACGCATAAGTTACCCTATTTTTTTTATCGTTTGAGCACCAGTGATTATAGAGTATATGAGCATTTTTTTGTATAACCACCGGTATCCAATCTATTGATCGACTAATCCCGATCGGGTACTATAGAGGAAAAGGCGACCTTCCCAATCTAGTTTACTACATTCACATTCGTAAGGATTCGAACACCTGACCTTGCTTAAGGGATCTAACACCTCATTCTACTAAATTAACTGATTGTTGGTGTATTTAAATATTATTATCAAATAATTAAATATCTTTAAAATAAACACTACAACTTATAAATCACATGTATTAATAAATAATCAATCGGATATTATTTTTTAGTCAACATATTGTGAGTTATGCCTTGAAAGTTTGGGTCCTCCTGTATTTATCTTTTGATATAAAGAGGCCCAATTGTTTTAAATTATTTCAAATAAAGCCCCCCAATTCCATATCCCTAGGCCCTATAATAGCCACCCTATGTGTTTTGATCCCCACCCATGAACTTTCGCCTACCATAAGTGCCCTCATAGTCAAAGAAAGACATAGCAATTAAGCACTTTGATTGACATGCCTTATTTGGGCACTTTTGCCAAGTAAACACAAAAGCAAAAGGCCCATCCCGAATATTATCAGCCGGACAGCCCTAAATCTAGGTTGAATTAGGTTTTTGTCACACATAAAGAATTAGAAAATTGGATAACAAATCATATAGAACTGGAATCTAAGGGTTGTAAAGAGGCCATTTTATTAATGGGTAGGTTAAAATAGTAATCAACTTAATATCATTTAAGAAAGGTATCGGGTCAGTGGCGGAGTCGCATATAATTAAGGGTGGACACATATCTATCCTGAAATCTAAATTTTTTCGATTAAATTACTAATAGTGCCCACCCTGAAACTAAATTTTCTTCGGTTAATTTATGATGATGTCTACTCTAAAATTTTATTTGTTCTCACGTATTAAAAAATTTTGTGTTGTTAGACTCTGTGCCCACCCTAAAAATTATTTTTGAATCTGTCATTATCTCGAATTCAAATCCGTATATATATAAAAAAATAAAAAATTAAACCTGCCACGCATGTAAGTACCGAGAGAAAAAAAAGGCATTTTAATTGCTCTAATTTATATAAGTAATGGCCGAACCCTAAGAACAAAATGGTGTCCGCATGGGGGTGTGAAAAGGAACTTTGTCCCACACTATCATCTAATTTCCCATTATATTATTATCTGCCTAAAAGCTTCCAAATCTTTCTCAAGTCAACTTCTCTCTTTTTGGTTTTTGGAATTTTTCTAGTTAGATGTTATAATATAATTTATTATCTATTTTATTTTTTTTCTTTCATGGTCAATAATATGATTTTTCCTTGTCCTTTGCTGGGGATCTTTTTAATTTTAATTTAGTCAAAAGAGTTGCTTATAATCTTGAAAGATGCAATTAAAGTAAGAACAAATCTTCATCCATAAACATAATTGAATTTGTTCTCCAACATGGTTATATATTTTTTATCGAATCTATTGATTATTAAAAATTATAAAATAATTATTAGACTATTTGTATGTTTCAAACTTATTCTTTTTTTTTATTAAAATTTGACAATTGTTTGAGCTTGACGTTAATCTGCTAATTAGATATCATAAAATAATATTTCAACGATGTCTATTAACATCATTACTATTTCGATGGTCAACGGCAAAATGTATAATTCCACGATATAATATAAACAAAGAGTCTATCTATAAATACAACTCAAACAATTTTAGAATCAGATTTTATCATATCACAATCAATAGGTTTACATTCAGCTAGGATAACTATCAAATTTGTAACGGAAAATGATGAATTTAGAGTATATAAATAGTAGAATGACTATTTGGTAAGTTTTACTAGTAGAGAGTCTCTATAAAACAATGATATAGTTCAGGGATCATTTTTGAAATGTTTAAGAAATCGTAGCAGGATGTCCTGCCTGCATCGGAGATGGCAACAGTAGTCGGATTATGACACGTTGGTACGGACACGACCACCACGTGGCGTAGCTTTATGAGGTTGCAGTTCTAACGTTTACTGTGTGGACCATCCCCATTTACACATGGTTTGGTCAGATTTTTTTTCTCCATGGGGCTCCTCCCAGTGTGTGTGCCCTGACACTGTCTCTAACTCACCTTTCTTCTCCATTTTTGCTTTCGATCAATAATATAATCCTCTCGTTCTAATGTAATGGAGTTTTAAATTTCAATACATGATTAGCAATGGCTGAGCGTTTAGTTCAAAGGGAAAAACTTTCTGTTGAATATTGCTTATAAGTATGGCGATTAAGCTATAATGATGGAGCACAGAATAATAATGAAAATTCTTCACAGTCGGAAACAAACTACCTACCAGCAATGAATTCATTTATATATATATATAATCCGTGTCTAATTAGTCTTATATTCTCTGTTTTTTATATTATTTTATTTTTATTCCCTTTGTTACGACTCTTACTGGAGGCATCTTCTGTTCTCCGCTAATGGGTAGACTTTGCCTGCTTCAAAGACTTTTATGCTGTATTTTTTAGCTCCAGTGTATCTTCTTCAGTGCTTTTCTGTTGTTGTGTTGTTGCTGCTGCTGCTGTTTCATCTTCGGTACGTCCTCGTGTCGATGGCTCATGCGGATTCAGGTGAGTGTTGAGTTAGACAAAAATGGGTTCTTTTTTTGATATTTTTTGTGCGTGTCTGGAAAAATTCTGTTTGGCTGCCGAGAAACTACAAGGAAGGAAATGGTTTCCTTTTGGTTGTCCTATACTTGTGGTACGGACATTGTTGTTGTTGTTTGCAAGAGAAACTAAACCTTGGATGTGTAGTTTTGATTTGATCCGTTTCCTTTGATTTTCTCAGCTACCAAACGGCACTTGAAGCTTTAATTTTTTCCTCTGTTGTGTCTGTCGGTTTGACTTTCTTTTCTTTTTCCTTATTGGTTGATAGGTTTGGGTGGTGGTGATGATCTATACCCAGAAATATGGAAATTATGCGCAGGCCCGTTGGTGGATATTCCTCGGTTCAAGAGAGAGTCTTTTACTTCCCTCAGGGTCACATGGAACAAGTAATTCTCCATTTTGTTCTGGAAACTATTCAGATTCTTCCTGGTATTTAAATTTCTCAGTTACAGATAAAATATGGAATCTGCCCCTTGTTTTGCTCTGCAGTTAGAAGCATCAACTAATCAAGAACTTAATCATGAAGCCCCATTGTTTAATCTTCCTTCTAAGATCCTATGTCGTGTTCTTCATGTCCAGTTAATGGTATTCTGTTTATGGTTCCAGTTCTTGTTACTTATTAGTGTTGAATTGTTTTATTTTTTTTTCGAACTCGAAGAGATCACCGTGTTCGTATTTTTTTTCTGTAGGCAGAACAAGAGACTGATGAAGTTTATGCTCAGATCACTTTGCAGCCTGAAACAGATGTAAGTGACTGCTATCCCTAACAATTTCACCTCATATACACTTGTATAGAAACAAGGAAATACTTGTTTTCAAGCTCGACGACTTATAATAATTGCAGCAAAGTGAACCGATGAGTCCTGATCCATTCCCGATGAGGCTCCGAAGAGGGCAGTTCATTCCTTCTGTAAGATTTTACAGCATCTGACACTAGCACTCATGGAGGGTTTTCCGTCCTCCGAAAGCATGCTACCGAGTGCCTGCCTCCATTGGTAAAAGTCGGTTTATGACGTTAATTGTCCTTGTTAGACTGTGCATTGTGGTGTTTGATTAGAATTCTGTTTCTAGTTATTTTGTTCAGGATATGAATCAAGCTACTCCAACTCAGGATTGATTGCCAAGGATCTTCACGGTACGAGTGGCGGTTCAAGCATATATATAGGGGTAATGATTCGTGCCATTTCAGATTGCTTTCAGAACACATTCCAAGCTCTCCTGTTCATTTTTTGGTCTTTTCTCGATTTGTAATTACAAACGGTCAGGCAACCTCGGAGACATTTACTTACAAATGGTGGAGTACCTTATCACTTCTAAGAGATTTTGTTAGAGGTGATAATGGAGAACTAAGAGTTGGGATTCGGCGGCTCGCTCATCAACAAAGCACAATCCATTCGTCGGTCATTTCCAGCCAGAGCATGCATTTAGGAGTGCTCGCTACTGCTGCTCACGCAGTTACAACTCAGACTTTCTTTGTTGTGTCTACAAGCCAAGGTTCTAATTTTATCTCTTGGTGCAAATATGGTTAACATCATTTGTTTGTACTTTGTAGTTATGTTTATCTCGAGACCGAGTTTCTTTCGACTGCTCATGTTCAGGACAAGCCAATTCATAATAGGAGCAAACAAGTACCTGGAGGCTATTAACAATGGGTTCTCCATCGGCATGCGTTTCAAGATGAGATTCGAGGGTGAAGACTTCCCTGAGAGAAGGTATTAAAAATGGATTCCCCTTTGGCATGTGTTTCTGTTGTTTCTGACCCTTTTTCGAAATCAGGTTCACGGGACCATAGTAGGTGTTGGAGACATTTCCCCACATTGGTCAGAATCTAAATGGCGGTCCCTTAAAGGTTGAATATAGCTTTCAATCAGTGATTTGAAATGCTAACTCGACTCTTTTCTTGTTTTTGATAGTAGTTCTGCCCAACTATTTCTCCTTTTAGATTCAATGGGATGAACCTGCAACAATACAAAGGCCAGAGAGAGTTTCTCCTTGGGAAATAGAGCCATTTCCCATTTCTACTTCCATTAGTCTTGTACAACCGGCTTTGAAGAACAAAAGACCACGAACGGTTTATATTCCGGCTTCCGGTGCGGGAAAATTATCCTTTCAAGCATTTGAATTAGATTCTCGCGTGCTGACTTTATTAACTTTGGGATTCAATTATTGAAATTGTAGAAATGACTGCAAATTCAGATGGTTTGGCCTTCTGGTGTCGCGGGTCAACCGTGTCTCACGAACTAACCCAAGTAGGAACCGGAAGCACAGCTGAAGTCCAAAGCCGTGACAGCCAAGTTATTTGGCCATGGACAGAAAGAAGTTAATAACAATCGTATCAATAGTGTAGAGTTTATAACTCAATGACTCAACTTGAAAATGCCTGGCCACCTTCACCACGTTTAAATGTCTCTCTAAACGTTTTTTGCAAACCAGTGGATTCATCTTTTGTTCAATCCCGACCATGCAAAGCCCTGAAGCATGACCTAGTTGAGAAAGGAAAAAACTCTGAAAGGTCTACAGGCTGCCGGTTGTTCGGGTTCAATTTGAGATATAGCAGTAATGCAGTGGGAGTGACTGATACAGCTTCATCCCCTATTGATCCAAATACAGAAACTTCAAAGTCATCCAAGGAGCAGAAGCAAGTCGCAACATCAGAGACTTCAACCAAGGAGATACAGGCTAAGCAGGGCACTGCAACTTCCATGAGAACTCGTGCCAAGGTAAATTCTCTGCTTTGATTTAGGTTATTTAGGCACATTTCTTATGAAAAACAAGATTTGTGGATTCCATAGGTACAAATGCAAGGCATTGCAGTCGGTCGTGCCGTTGACTTAGCTTCATTGAAAGGATACAACGATCTCATAAACGAGCTGGAGAGAATGTTCGATATCGAGGGAGAGCTTTCTCCCCGTAGTAAATGGTCCGTTGTTTTTACCGATGACGAGGGCGACATGATGCTTGTGGGCGATGATCCCTGGCTGTACGTAATCCACTTTTTGTGGCCTCCTCGTGGCTAGTTTCTAGATAAAATGCTTACCCTTTTCTTGTTACTTAAATTGCAGGGAATTCTGCAAGATGGTGAGAAAGATCTTCATATATTCGATCGAGGAGGTGACGAAAATTAGCGCAAAATGCAAATTTCCGGCCTCGCCTTTGGAGGGAGAAGGGACTGTTGTAAGCTTGGATTCAGAAACATGAAAAAGCTTGGGCCCATCATATTATATTTGGTATTTCTTATGGTAAAAAACAGTAAGGGAAGACTTCTATGCTTAGAGATGGAAGCTCATTTGCAGACTCTTGCACTGTTGGGTGATGGTGTGGCTTCGGCTTAAATGTGCTTTGCATTTTATCAATCATTTAGTTCATTGTTGGTTTGTTGGATCACTGAGTTGTTGTTTTCGCCATGGGGTCTGACCCCGTCAATTTCGCCACCATTTCGAACCAATCTCGACGGCTCGGTGGTGCTCTCTGCACGGAGGACCTCAACGTGCTGTCCAAAAGTTAGCCGTGCCCAAAATGCTGTGTTGCTGCAGCTGCAGCTGCAGCTGCTGGTCCCTACTGCACGGTTTTATCCACGTTATATGTCCTCTCGATTAAATGTCCAAAGTGTCCGGTCCTTTGTCGGGTCGGGTTTTAACTAGTGTCGGACTGATCTAATAAGGATAAAATACACGTCACCGCATTACGATCGAATAATCGTTCAATTTTTGTGAAATTTGTATTTACACTTACCCAAATGATACTGGTAAAACCTTTGATAATGGTAACTGGTGTAGGGATGTTAAAATACACTCCACGGTTCTCGATCTAATCCGACTCTATAGGGATGATTTTTTTTTTTGAAAATTTGTGGCTCGGGGAGAGGCGGAATAGGTTATATAAGGTAAATTTTAGGACGGTACAGGATCAATTTTAATGTGAAAATCACCGACTCGATCAGATTAATTTATATTATGTATAGATATATATCTATTATATATATATCTATATAATATATAATATTTTAAGAATTTTATTTTATATTATAAAATATATTATTTAATTATTAAAAATATTAACATATTAAAATAAATTATTTTAACCGTTGAAATATACTTTACCCAAATGATAGCCGGTAAAAACCTTTGATAATGGTAACTGTGTAGGGATTGTTAAAATACACTCCACGGTTCTCGATCTAATCCGACTCTATACGGATGATTTTTTTTTGAAATTTTGTGGTTCGGGGAGAGGCGAAATAGGTTATATAAGGTATAATTTTAGGAGGGTACAGGATCAGTTTTAAGGTAAAAAATCACCCACTCAATCAGATTAATTTATATTTATATATATATTATTTTAACATATTAAAAATAAATTATTAAAAACCTAAAATTCATTGGGTAAGGGAGAATCGCGTATAAGATTTATATTTTTCATATTAGAGTCAGGATCAAGGCTGCAAAAAAAAAAAACTAACCTGCCCCGCCCTAAATCGATGGTTGTGTGGTCTAGGGCTGTAAACGAGCCGAGTCGAGCTCGAGTATTGCTGAGCTCGACTCAAACTCGAAAAGTTTAAAATTAGGCTCGACTCGAAAACTCGCGAGCTAAAAATTATTAAAGTCAACTCGAACTCGAAATATAATATTGAAACTCGACTCGAACTCGAAAATGCTCGAACTCAAAAAAAATTCAGGAGCTCGATTGAAGCTTTATTTTGAGCTTGATTCAAGCTCGAACTCGATTCAAACTCAAACTCAAACTCGAATTTGAACCTACAAAAATCTTATATTACATTTAAAAATATATTTTTAAAAATTTATAATTATCAATATTGTATTTTTAATATATTTTTAATAATGTAATTTTAAAAAATCTAAAATTATAATATAACATTTTTTCGAGTAGCTCGCGAGCTTTTCAAGTCAAATATTAAGTAGCTCATTTTAGCTCGTTAAGAATTCGAGTCGAGTTCGAGCTCGAGTCGAGTTCATTCGATTCAAGCGTTAATCGAGCTTTAACTGGGTCGATCTCGTATCTCATAATCTGTCTCGTCTCATGTACAACCCTAGTGTGATTTGTTCTTCTATGGCTCAGCTGCATTGTTTCTTACCGGTGATTGCTAGGGAAAATAAATGGCAAGAATCTAATTATTGTTCAAATTTCCTGCCATCTCCGGTATTTGAATTCAGAACTTCTAGAGATAATAATCATTTCCTTAACCAATAACGTGCTATTTTATAAGTCACTTTCCATGAATTATTTTGATAATTAATGATACGTGTATCAATGGTGCTTAGTGACTGAACACCTCTACTTTACCCTAATAATAAAACCCCATTAGTATTAATGAACGGTCAGAACACTTAAGAGCGATTAACCCAGCTCTTAGCTTGATTGCAATACTGTTAAACAGCATCATCTCGGAGGGAAAGAGATTTACCAATAATGAGGAATACCATTGACTTATAACGTTAATATAATTATAATGATAATTAACGCATCATATGAAACGATCATCAACTATTTAAGAAATACGTATAGTTTACTTTACGACATCAAACACTAGTTCACGTACTTTTCAACCCCAGCAGTTCCACTGTCAAGCAGCTCACTGCTCTCAAGATAAATAAATAAACAAACAAAGAAGCTGCAATTATGGAGGAGAAAGGTAGATGTATGTCTAGCTTTATATATATATACACTGCGTGTCACCACTTCAAAAATAATTTCAACCACTAGTACAAATTTCAGGTTATTTTGGGAAGAAAATGTCTTAAACATTTTGAGGTTTTTTCTCTTAATAAATTTAATGTGATCATTTGACCAACGTTTTTCTATCGTTGACAGTTACGATGTTGACGTGACAATCCACGATACTACCATTACAGTACAGGATTAATAGATTCTATTAAGCGCGTTTCTTAACACACAACAATATTTCTTCTATATAAAAACATATATTTATATAATTTTGTGATGTAGATTTCATAAGACGTGTGAAACTTGTAAAATTAAAAAAGAAAAAAAAGAAAAAGCAATTACTATTAGAATAAATGGAATAATGAAACTTACACCACATAAATGTAAAATAAATATTAAAAAAGGACGGACGTTGATTTATTTGCCATTATAGTTATGTTCCCCTGTACCTCAACGGTAGGGTGTGAATCAATTTGTTCTCTAAAACTCATAAGCATAGCTTTCACATTGACGTTGCCTTTTTGTTCATATTATCTACCAAGACAATTGTAATTTCAAGCATGTCTTGTCGTTTAATTCGTTCTGGGCATAACTGTTACCTGCAAGAAAAGAGAATGTGTTCTTTATAATTTCCTTAATTCTCGTTTTTAAAAAGGATTTTCCCTCACGAGAATGTTTTTCTTATCCTTTTCTTAAATTGAGATTGAGAATTTCTTTTGGTGTCCTCGTGGTTTCAAAGCTTCGTCTTGATTAATTTAGATTGATCTACGTTGCACATCAGGCTTTGGTGGGTGAGTCTAGGGATGGGCATGGGTCGGGTTTGGGTTGAGTTTCGGCCAACCTGACCTGACCCGAAAATTTTACATCACCGACTCAAAAAATATATACCCCGAACCCGACCCAATTTTTTGAGATAAAATCTAAACCCAACCCGACCCGACCCTAAATAATAATAAAAATATTATTTTTATTAAAAAAATAGTGATTTAATTGAAAAAATAATATATAGATTGATATTATTATAATTATTCCTAAATATATAAGGTAAAATTATTTTTTTCGGGTAGGGTAGGGTCGGGTATTTTTCACCCTAAACTCTAATTCTTCCCGACCCGAACATCACCTTTAAAAAACCCAACCCGAACACAACTATTTTTAAAAAAAACCCGACCCGATCGGATTGAGTCAGGTCGAAAATCGTCGGGTTCGTGTCTCATGCCCATCCCTAGGTGAGTCTCACCTCAAGGATTTTCTGCATACACAAAGACTCGAACTCAAGACTTTACTTAAGTGATATCAAATTGCTTACAACTTGAACCAAGTCGGTAAAATTGAGAATTTTTTGTTTTGCCCTACTATGGATTCGTCTAAATTTAATATGAGATTTATTTAGATAAATCGATAATTAAAAAATGAGATTGTAAAATAATACTGATATTTGTGGAAAAAAATTAAACGAGAAAAAAGCATAAACAGATGAAAATTTCATTACGTTAGTCGTCTAAATATAATTTTTTTCCAATTTACTCTTGCATAAATTATGCATTTAGTACCTAAACTATTAGTTTTAACCTATTTTAGTACTTAAACTTTTAATTGTATTAAAATCATATCTAACATTTTATTTTTGTTTCATTTTAGTACCTCACTGTTAAAAACTTAACATGTTTACTACCTAAACTATTATTTTTGGCCCGTTTTAATACCTAAACTTTCAATTTTTTCAAAACATAATGTTAAATTTTGAATGGAGAAACTAAAATGAAATAAAAGCTAAACTTTAGGAATGGTTTTGAAAAATTGAAAGTTTAGGTATTAAAACATATGAAAATAAACCATTTAAGTAGCGAACATGTAATTTACCCTTTAACTTTTTACCAAACAAGCCGAACAATAAATTTTTGGTATAATACTAAAATTAACCCTCAACATTTACCAAAATGATTATTTTGGTCCCTTTTCTATTTTTAGAAGTATTTTAACTTCCAACGTTTCATTTCAGAGCAAAAATGCTCTTAACATTTAACAACATAATCACTTTGACCGTTATTTTTTTCCTAGAACATTTTAACCCTTAACGTTTTATTTTAGGTTAAAAAGGTCTCTATTTTGGAGCGTTGATTGTGTGTTAATTAATAATTTACATCTATAGATAAGACTTTTTGCCCCCAAAGTGAAACGCCAGTGGTCAGAATGCTCTGAAAATAAAAATTAAAGACCAAAATGATCTTTTTGATCAATTCTGGAGGCTATTTTTATCATTATGTCTAAATTTTCATGATGGGTGTATAACACAATTTGAGTTATAAACTCTAATACTTGTTTGGGGTTTTGTTTTAATAATCTCAAAACACAACCAGATTTTAACAAAAGAATTCATTTTTGGGATTAATTGGGAGTTAATCTTTTTAAACCCTAAAACCACTTTATAACCTTTCTGAATTAAAATCATTGCTTCCTCCATTGAACCACCTTTTTAGACTTCTTTTTTTCTGCAAATTTGAACTTTAACTTTGGAGATTCAACAGCATATTGGCCAATGGAAATGTATTTCCATACGTAAATCAATAGTATAATGATATAAAGCACGTGCACAGTAGTAATCAAGTAATTAGTTGCTTCGATGGCTAATTTAAAGAACCAATGTTATATTTAGAACGCTAATGCTTCTTTAATCTACTTACACTTTTTTTTTGTTACCCTTCTGGTTCCGAGATTTTGCCATGACTAATCTTGATCGATCCACGTCGCACACCTTATTTTGGTGGGAGAGTCTCACAGCAGTGATTTCTGCATACACAATGCTCAAACTTGAGACATTACTTAAGCAAAATCAAGCTGCTTACCACTTGAACCAACCCCTGTTGATATTTACTTACACTTTTTAAAATTAAGTTAATTTTTTAAATCTTTTAATATCTAATGAGAAATTTTAAAAATGCAAAGGAAGATTTAACTAAAAAGACTCAAAGCGAATATTAGTTTTCCAAAATTTTAAAAGAACATAGCACTGTGATACACTACCATCCACCTTTGATAGCTTATCTATACCTAATATATGTGTTGTATATGATTTTTGTTTTCCTTTTGTTACTATTATGTTTATGGTGCCATTAGGAAAACTTGAAATTGTTATAATTCATATTATATATATTTAAATATAAGTTAAAGGGTCTCTTTTGTCCCTGTAGTAAACCTAATTTATCAATTTTGTCACTATTTTTTCATCATTTTAGCCCTCGAAGTTGTTTAGAATCGTAGACCTCAAAATACATTTTGACTAACGTATCGTTAGTCTTCTGTGTTTATCAACACCAGCAGTTTCCAGATTAACCAATATTATTGAAGCGGCTTGGTGATGACGTGACATGTATTAAAAAATAAATAATAAAATATTTAAAATATTTACTAAATATAGCTGTTAGAAAAAATCTCTAAAAATTTGACCTAATCTCTTAATCTCTCTAAAATAATAATAAGTTTTGAAAATTTGTTCTAATCATTGTGTTTAATAAATATTTTAACTTAATCCCTTAATCCATATATGTAGAAGACTCACAGTTATGTTAGTCAAAATGGTCAAAACACTTCAAAGGATAGGATGAATACCCTCAACAAATTCGAGGGCTAAACTGATGGCAAAAAAATAATAAGGACGAAATTGATATTTTATAATATATATTTTTATGATTGGACTTTATTTTTTTAATCACATTGTGGAAATATAAACCTATAATTGTCTTCTTTGATGATGACATCTTTACATGCATGGTGGAACTACACAAGGGTAGGAAGGGTCGTGCCTCGAATATTTTAATTTAATAGAAATTTAGATTCTCGAAATTTTAAATATTAAATAAATTAGATCTTATTCATCAAACATTAAATTTATTATATTTTAAAGATATTTATTGATATTAAGATTGGAATAGAAATATACTTGCACAAAACACAACTAGCTAGCTTGAAGATTAGCACGTACGTGAAAGCTAATATTTAACAGTAAACCAACTTCGATTGATGAACATCAAAACACGTAATGTCATTTCGACATACATGGACATAACGTAATTAAACACAACGATATCGTACTTTTTTTTGTCCATTTCCTTGGAATCGTCATATGAATAATGATTCTGCAAAAGAATCCAACTGCACTTGATCTTCATTTGTCTTAAGAAGTTGCAGATACTCTTCGTAAAGCTTGTCCAGAGAATTGGTTTCATCTTCGGTACCAGGTACTTGATGATGATGATGACGATGATGAGATTGACACTCGAAACCTGAGCCGTTGATAAGATCACGATCATCGTTGTTATAATAACCAGAAAAACCCTGTCCCGGTTTCGTCATCATTGACATATCCGGTCCAGGGAGCTTCCAGTACCTCTCCTCCTCCTTGGCTGGAAGACACCGTGCTGAATGTGTTGGTACACTGAACCGAAGCCGTGACTCGAATGGGTTTGGGGAGATGGATTTTGTGTTGTTTTTCTGGCTCGGCTGGTTTTTTCGGTTTGCTGCTGCTGGAGGTGCTCTTCTTTCTCTTCCTCACCGGTTGAACCTCAACCACGACCGGGTCCGGTAGCTTCTTGTGGGTGTTGGGATCGGTCCCTTGGCTTAAAAGACGTTTGCTGAGATGGGTGTTCCAGTAATTCTTAATCTCGTTATCGGTTCGACCGGGGAGCCGTCCTGCGATGAGAGACCAGCGGTTTCCGAGAAGAGAGTGTAATCTGATGATGAGATCGTCCTCGTCTGGCGTTATGTTACCTCTCTAATATCTGGTTAGATAGTTCATCCATCTCAGCCTGCAACTCTTTCCACACCTAACAGCCCTGCAAATTCAACCCGATCATAAATCACTGAGTACTTGATTCGACTCAAACAAAACTCGTGAACATAAAAATTGGTACCTGCTTTCTTAGGGAGGGATCTCCAGTGACCTTCTCCGTGAGTTTGAATGTAGTTGACGAGCAATGTGTCTTCCGTGGGAGTCCATGGACCTCTATGCAACCCTACTTTAGAGCAACAAGGAGCTCTTCCCATCTCTCTCTATATTTTTTTTCTTCTTCTTCTTTGGTTTCGCTTACTGTTCAGACATTGAAACAGATGATAGAAACACAAAGAAAACCAGAAGAGGTGTGTTAGAGACGATGATGCTATAAGGAGCACTTTGGCCCTTTTAAAACCGTAGCACGCCAATATTTATATTACTCCCAAAATTTTCTCAATCTGTAATTAAATTTTAATGAAAAATAATAGTAAGATGACTATTTTATAATATTTAACAATTCGAAGACTTTAAAAAGTAAGTCTTATAATTAGAGAATCAGTTTATAACTTTTTAATAACATTTAATATATTATAAGAATTAATTAAACTTGCGGTGTATTAACAAATAACATATATTAATTAATAATTTGTCCTCTTACAAAAATATCCAACAAAGAATATATGAACATGCCGTATAAACAGAGGCGGCACGCGGCATTCCCCTCTCTTGATTTGGTAAAATTATTATTTTAGTCCATAAAAGTATACAACTTTTAGATGATATCATGGTGAAATTTCTCTATGCCCCACCTAGTTTATTAAAAGTGAGCTTTTGATACCGAAATTAAAAGGTTTCAAGTTAATAAAACGGTGAAATTTAGCATTATATCTCTTATAAGTTTTGAAATCCAATCTTCACTCTAACATTTTTCCGACTTCGTCGTTGCATGTTCATTCTAAATTAGGGTTTAGCACACAATTGATACTATGATTTATAGTGCGTTTCTTTGTTGGGTACCTCAACTATTAAAAGGTTTAAAATGATCCCCGACTATGAAGTGTTGAATTTGTTGAGTCCCTCGACAAGTAAAAATTATAAAATGGTTGCTCGACTATTCATATGTTTTAAATCCGTCCTTTTTGGTTAAAAAGTTGACTGCAATGTGAGTTGGACGTTAACATGTTGAATGAGATATGATAAAATTTGATCCCAAAATCTCAAAGGACTATCATATCCTAATCAACATGTTAACGTCTATTTCAGACGACCATCAATTTTTTAACGAAAAAATGATCAGTTTAGAACATATGAATAGTCGGGTGACCATTTTTTAATTTTTAACAACTGAGGGATTCAAGAAAGCAATGCCCTATAGTTAGGAGACTATTTTGTAACTTTCAATAGACTAAAGACTCAATAAAATAACAACTTACAGTCAAATGATCAGTTGTGTACGTTACCCTTTAAATTAATATCACACGTTTAAAAAATATTAAACGATTGCATTAACATATATAAATTATTTATATATGTCAAATGTGGGATGCATATTTGCACCGACCAAAATCAAAATTATAAAATTTTTAGGATCAATTGTAATTTAAAATGTTTTTAGAGGCAAGTTTTTAAACTCAACAACCTTTCTACCAGGCTATCTGCCCTTCTCAATCCTCAATTATCATGAACGTGGCAGTTTAATAATTAAAGGTATATTGTGCATTTAGTACTTCAACTATTAGTTTTGGTCTGTTTTAATACTTAAACTTTTAAATTCATATCTTAAGTTTAGTTTTATTTCATTTTAGTATATCGTTCAAAATTTAACATTAACTTTTGAAAAAAAAAAATTTAGATACTACAACGGACCAAAACTGATAGTTTATGTACTAAACGCGTGAAGTTTTAACGAAGAGGTACTAAAATGAAATAAAAATTAAATTAGATATGTTTTTGAAAAAATTAAAAGTTTAAATATTTAAACAGATCAAAACTGATAATTTAGATACTAAATACATAGTTTGTCCAATAATTAATTGTACATACCAAGCATGTTAACGTTACCAAGGCAGCTGGTTAATTTACAGCCGTCCGATCACATGGAAAGTTCGACTGTGCAACGTTAAATCTTTCACTTTTTCTCGGTTGTACTAAGCTGGTTTGCGAAAAATATCATTATTAAAGAGAATGATATTTTTTAAAATTATATTATTATGTTTAGTTTACGAAAAAAATTATTATCATGTAATAACGTATTATCATTGTAATATTTTTTTGATTAAAATGGTGAAAATGTTATTACCTTCGAATTCTTAGGTAATGAATAATTTCTATCACTTTAGATATAAATATTCCTAAAATAATAAAATTTTTATATGAATTATTCTCAATTTTTATTCTTCGTGTTTTCCTCAAAATGATAAACTTAATAATAATAATAATAAATAATAATAATATATAAAGAGTTCAATTTAGCAACATATTAATAAATTTAGGAAGTTAAAATTATTTTATATTTTTAATATTTAATAGATTAATTATTTTGTAATTTTATTAGTTGAAAATGTTAACTTTTAAGTTAAATTTATTAAAATTTTAATAAAATTGAGTAGTTAAAATTATTTTATATTTTTAATATTTAGTATATTAATCATTTTATAATTTTACAAGGTAAACATATTATTATTGTAAAAAAATATAATTACTTAAAATAATATTTAATTTTGAGTTATTAAAAAATAAATTTATACATGAAAAATAATATATGTATTCAATCGAGATCACAATATTATTTTTCATATTATATTATATTTTATATAAATAAATATGATACTTATCTAAATTATTTAAAAATATTAATTCGATATACTAATTATATTAATTATATATTAAATATATTTTTTCTTTAAACTTATAATGTAATAATTAAAAATATTTTTAAAAATTTTCATTCAAATATTTATAACTTAATATTAAAATTTTACAGTGTTTTTTCCATATGAAAACATAGGGGAGCTCTTAAACATGGGCCCAAATTGAAAGTAATAGAATCAGTCTCAAGTCCTTGAAAATCTTTAACCTCACTCTTATGTCAATAGGATAAAAATAAAAATGGACTCATAATTTTAATGGCTTTTTTTATAACCCACTCGTATCCGAACTGACTAATCTAGATTGATTATTACAGAGATAAAGACGAACTTTTCAACTCAATATATTTCATTAGTAATCGTTGAGATTCGAGCTCTTGACCTTATTTAGGGTATTCGAAGCCAGTTTAATGGTTCTATTTATTTTCTTGTCCAAAGCATATTTACATTATTGTATCTAAGTTTGCATTTTATTCTTACCAGAAGAAAAAGACATTGCATCCAACTAATGCTCGAACTAGTTCCAAGTTTGCGACTTGAATATGTATGTTTAGACCAACTTTCATTTTTTACAAAACCATATCTAAAGTTTAGTTTTTGTTTCATTTTAGTACCCCGTCGATAAAAACTTTAATTTTTATTTCATTTTAGCACCTCATTGAAAATTTGACATTAAGTTTTGAAAAGATTGAAAATTTTGTTACTAAATGAACCAAAACTAATAGTTTTAGGTACTAAATGCATTAAGTTTTTAACGACGGGTAGAATGAAATGAAAACTAAACATCAGGTATGATTTTGATAAAATAGAAAGTTTAGGTACTAAAATTTATCACAATTGATAGTTTAGATATTAAATTCGTAGTTTAGCCTTTTATTTATTATGAAAATATCACGTGAAACACAACCGGTATAAGATTAAACAGTAGCGGAGCAACTTGAATTGACGGTGGAGAAAGAAATGGGAATGACGTGTACAACACCTGGTACATTGGAATCAACAAAATTAAAAGAATATTTCCGTTTTGATCACTATTTATTAGGGTAAAGTGCATCCATTCGTTAGGAGGTATTGCTTTATTAATTTTATCGACGGTTAATAATTATAAAATAATAATTCGATTATAAAATATTATTTTGTTAAAAATTTTAATTATTAAAAATATAAAATAATCACTTAATATATTCATTATGTTTAAAACTCATCATTTTCATTAATAAATTGACAATTTTTTTAACCTGAACGTTAACATGATAACTGAGATATGATAGTCGCTTGAGATTCTAAGATCATATGTTATCATATCACAATTAACATATTAACGTTCAACTCAGAATATCGTTAAATTTTTAATGAAAAATGACGAGTTTTGAACATAATAAATTGTCAGATGACCATTTTGTAACTTTTAATAGTCGATGGACTCAACAAAGCAATACTCTATAGTCGAATGATCATTTTATAATTTTTAATAGTCGAGAGACTTAATAAAATAATACACTATAGCTAGAGGACCATTTGTGTGATTTACCCTATTTATTATTAACAGCAATTGGAGTGATATTAATTGAAATGGAGTCAACATGCTACTCAATTATTGTTAATGATAATGATCGAAACAAATGCATTCTTTAAATTTAATAATTCTAATAAAAATATTAAAAATAATGATTAAAATTCAAACATTTTAAAAATCCAATGACTATTAAAAAGTATAAATAATAATTTCATGTGTGTTTTGATTGTTTATCCAAACTATTTGTCACGAACGAAAGAAAGTAATTAAGCTTACTAAAGATCAATAATCAGTTGATTTAATAGAATGAAGTATTAGATTCCTTAAATAAGGTCAGAGTTTAAATTTTAGTGATTACGAATGAAATAAACTTAATCGAAATGATCACTTATGTCTCTGTAATATTTTATTCGAATTAATTAATTAATGAATCTGATAGTAGTTATTAAAAAAATAAGCTTACCAAACAAAGTTGATGTCCCCCCCCCCCCTCGAAACTAGAAAGTGCATTAACCTATGGATTGATTGTGTTTGGTTGGATCGCACACTCAAATTTTATATTTCCAGGAGACATAAAAAAGCCTTCTTCTCTGATAATTGTGTGTTTAAAAAAACAACCCTTCACCCTTCTAATTCATCATTTAGTTCTTAGAAAACACTAACCAAATTGAAGTCTTGCCCAAAATTTGAAAATTCTAAGATAAAAGATAATTAACCAAAAAAATTAAAGAAAAAAGTCATTAGAGGTCCTTATACTTTTAAAAAATTAATGTGACTATCGCATTATTTATTCTCTCAGTGTAGCCCTTCAACTCAGAAAAGAAACCCAATGTGGCCCTTTGAGCAAAGTTTTTCATTGTTGATTGTTACGGTGCTAACGTGACAGTTCACAATGTTAACATGGCGGTCCATGGTGCTGAGTGGCAGTCAATCTACCATGTTTAAGTTACCAATTTAGCTCATCTGTCACATTATCAACCATCGTGGATTACCACATCAATATCGTGGACCATCACATCAGTACAATGAATTGATATGTCAGCACTGCAATAATCAATGACGAAAACCGTTGATTATACCACATTAGGTTTATTTTCTAAGTTGGAGGATCATATTAAGAGAAAAAAATAATACATAGGTCATAATATTTTTTTAAAGTACAGGGACCGTTTGTGTACTTGCTCAAAGGTAAATGTGATTTAGAGCAGAATGGTTGATTAGTGGCGTCAAAGCGGTGCCAAAGCATGAAGCAGAAGCAAAGCAGAAGCAGAAGCAGAAGCAGAAGCAGAAGGCAAGGGAGTTTCGGAGTTCAATTGGGTGTAACCAAACTAGAACAGGCACTGAGATTCTGAGTCTTTGGCTGTTTTCGAATAATTTGAAGCCAAATATGTCACCCTCACCCATCACTATAATATTTAAAAAAACATCAACAACCTATCTTCTTCATCCTATGACCTATATCGCATTATCTGGGTCCCACGTTTCCTTTTGTCGGCTCGACCCCCTCAATTCTCTTCTTTACTAACCACCCTTCTTTTGTATTTATCCCTTTTTCTCCCACTTTCCTACAACACTTGAGGGTTGTCGTTTTTATCACCACGATATCAGTAGTAAAAAAATTGATGTTATATTTTGAAAATTTGAATTCGAATGTTAAAAATGATTAGGACATAAATATTTAATATTAAATAATTAAAAATTATATTTAAATAGATGCTACGTCTACTTTGTATTTATCTCAAATTAATTAAATGATTGAAGGTTGAACTCGTCTCATTTCCAACATAATGCTAAATATTTTTTTATTGAAAATTTAATTTTATTTGTTATTACAAATAGAAATTTTAATAAATTTTTATTGACAATACAGATAAATAGAAAATGTTTGACCGAGAAATGGGGGAAACATGGATAACTTTAACTGCAAGTAAACAGAAGGAACTAGTTTCAAGATCACATGAGAACCACCGAATATCATCTTTTTGACAAGTTAACACCGCAGGTGTGTAACTATCATCAATTTCTCATCTTGTGGTCCATTCTCCTTTTTTTTTTATAAAACATCGGTGTCAGATCTTATTAATCGATTAATTCGAATAAGATTTTATAAAAATACGAGCAACCCTTTTTAATCCAAATTTTTTTATTCGTAATCTTTAGAATTTAAACATTTGACCTTGTTTAAGGAAAATATTATCTCATCCCAACTGATTTTTTTATACCTGTTTTTTCAATTATAATTATTATTCAAAATCTCATATTTATATGGATTTTGGTATATCAAATTTAATTGACGTGACATTTGATAATTTCATAATTAAATATATTGATTTTAAATTATAAGATGTAGATTTTGAATTTGATCAAACTCGTGTCAATACGATAATTAAATATATTTTTTGATATTGAGATATAGAGAAGAAAATAATTGAGAAAATTCAGTACCCGAGCCTGATCAAGTTTAGAATTTATGTCCATAGTTCGAAATTAGCATGTTTAGCTAAATTTTCATTTTCTTTAGACCTAAGCTTTTTCAAACACGAGTAATAAGAATAGTAGAGAGAGAAGAAAGGAGAGGGAAAGAGTGTTTACATTGATGAGGTCAAAAAGGATAAAACCCTGAAAGGCCACCACAGTGCAGACTCAGAATTCCACCTACACACATTCAGATCAAAGCAGCTGCAATTGGTGATTATAAAATCAAGACAGAATTTTAATGTCCATGATCATACGGTGTGAGTAGTCAAAACAAACCCACCCCTTCATGATTCATAAAGTGAAAAGCCAACACATAAAGCTACCATTAGAAACAGTCGTAAAAACTTTCTTTCTTGCTCTAAAAGAGATCGTCAGTTGCAGACAAACAAAGGAGGTTTTAGCTCTCTCTCTCTGTGAAGTCATCAGAGTTGCTTTTGCTTTCTTTTTATCGTCTCGACTTAATGGATGCAGATAAATGGTCACAGGTTGGTGGATTTTATCCTGATTTTTCCTTTCTTTTTCTTGTTTTTTTAGAGCCTAATAAATATATCGATTTCAACTTTTTTTTTTTGAGACAATGCTTTTTCTCGTAATATCATTGTTCAAAGATCAGTCCTTTGTTGTAAGTTGAAGATTAGTCTTGTGCTTCCAACACCAAAAAGCCTGCACTTTTTTATTTTCCCCATCTTTTAAAGAGATGAAGAAAGGTTTTTTTTTGTTATTATTATTATTTTATAGCTGATATTCTTTTGTGTTGTTGCTGGTGAAATGATTGATGTCTCTGAGTCTTGTTTTCTTCATGTGTCAAAAGGGTTTTCATGGTATTGGCATGGTGAAGCCCATGGAGGAGATGGTGGCCAACACATGCACAAAGGGAGGGCCGGTTCTAGAGAGAAAAGCAAGGCCGCAGGAGCAATTGAATTGCCCGAGGTGCAACTCCACGAACACCAAGTTTTGTTACTACAACAATTATAGCCTCACGCAGCCGAGATACTTCTGCAAGACTTGCAGGAGGTACTGGACCGAAGGTGGGTCTTTAAGGAATGTGCCGGTCGGCGGTGGTTCGAGGAAGAACAAAAGATCGACGACGATATCGACCTCGTCGTCGTCGTCACCGGCTTCAGCCAAAGTCCCAGATCTAAATCCGACGAGTTTACCACACTTGTTGTCGTCTCAAAACCCTAAGGCAGCAGCCCACAAAGGCCAGGACCTTAACCTGACTTTCCCGGCTATGCAAGAGACGCGTCACGGTTTTGGTTTATCTCTTTATAATGACTACCAAAACTACTACTCGCCTTCGGCTATGGATCTCCTCAGGGCCGGGATGGTATCATCGAAGGGGCTGAATTCTTTCGTTCCGGCACCGACCCAAGACTCGGATACTCTTTACTCAACTCAGTTTTCCATGCAAGACTATAAACCGACACTCAGTTTTCCGAACGATGGAGCTGGGACTAGGGCTGCCGGCGTGCTCAATGGTGGAAGGGTTTTCTTCCCTTTTGGAGAAATGAAACCGATTTCGAGCTCTAATGAAGTTGATGATCAAAACAAGGAACAAAGCAATTCAGCTGGATATTGGAATAATAATGGAGTGTTAGGTGGAGGATCATGGTAAAAGAAATGAAGAAGAAGAAGAAGAAGGATCAAGGAACTTCTTTTTCCTTAATTTTTCTCTCACTCTTTTTTTCCCTTCCAGATGGTTGATTTGATCATTACTTGTTAAAAGTCGTCTAGAACTAACAGATCATTATCATAGGATATATATATATATGATGCTTTTCAATCTCCTTTTCTCTCCTACGAACAGTGTTAAAAGCAGATCGGATCCAATTTGGGGTTTTGCTTCATGTGAATCTAAAAGAGATGAAGTCTGTACTTCGTACTTAAAGTTTGGACTTTGGAGTTTCTAAACATACCATTTGAGAAACCCTAATCGAACCCTGAAAATCTCAATGCTAATTATTATTGTTATGGTTCGTTGTTGATCGTCTTTTCACGTAGGTTTGGGGTGAAAGTAGTGACGGGCAGAGATTCAAATTGCGCTTCCTGTTGCATTTTCATTTTCATTTTCGATTGTATTAGGTTTATAGTGATTGCGAATATATAGGTTACTATTACGGGTATTGTGGTCATATAATAACGATCACTACTGTGGATATTATGGTCATATAATAACGATTGCAGAAGGCGATACCGTTATATCGCGAGGGTTGTGACGATCGCGGACTGGTATTTAAGATGGATGGTGGCCGCCCAAGGAGTTTGATTCTTTCAGAAAAGAGAAAACGGGTTTACCTGCTCCAACTATAAACCTTACCTAATAATATATAAAAAGGCCATTTTAATGGCGGGTCTTTGCCCCCATAACTTTACAAACACTCCCAATGCTCTTTTATTTCTTTCTTTTTTTGTTTAATGAAAAAGGGGTTTGAAAATTAAGGCAAAGATGCTACCCCACACTTAAATTTGGTACAGAAACATTCCATCCCCAGAAGTCAATCCCAGTGTTCCCTTCTTTTCTTGGATTTGTCTTGTTGTCTTTATCGTTACCAAAATCTTTGTTCATTAAATTAGGGTCTCTATCCTATTTCTTTGTTCATTTACTTTTATGCTTCTCGAATCTATATGGAGTTTTTGTTTGGAATCACGTCTCTTCTTTAACTAGTTTATGACATTCAAAGGCTATAACGAACAACTGGCTGGGGTTGAAGAAAAATCGACATGTTAATCTTTGTACTTTAATTTATCGTAATTTTGTTCTTATACTCTATTTAAAATTAGTCAAGTTGTTGATAAATGCATGAATTGTTGACTTCTGGTAAACTACTGGTATTTTGTTGCATACAATTTTTTGAATTGTAGATTATTCATTTAGTGATTTAACTGCAAAGTTTAGAAAAGTACTCAATCGGACTAAGTTTTTAGTTTTTATAAAACATGAGGATCAAATTTTGAAAAAAAAATAGAATAAAAGGACTAACGTTTTAATTTTAATAAAAATATAAGGATATAGTTTAGAATTGGCTTAATGCCCAACTAAGTGCCCAAACTATACATTTTGTGCCAAACAAATGCCTACACTTTTTTGGCCCATGCGGGTGCTTAACGTTACAAACGTTAACACTTTAGGTACCCGGACAGTCAACGACGTTAATTTTCTCCGTTAAATGACACGTGTCACAACTTGGTAACTTTGAAATTTATTTTTTAAAATATTTAAAATATTATTATATTTATAAAGAAAAAACATCAACTTTTCTTATATTATAAAACAACCCCAAAATCCCAAATCCTAACCTTAATTTGTTGTCGCCGCCCTCTCCGGCCACAACCACTGCCGCCGACATAGTCCTTGCAATCATCCTAGTTATATGCCGCCATAGTTGTTGCCGATTCACCATCAGAATCGTGTGGATCACGATTTTCATCATAAGGTTCGCGGGATTTAAAACATCAATTTGTCGTTGATCGGTCGTCAACCGGTCACGATTTCATAAGGGTTTTGGTCGGGGGGAGGGATCGAAATTTGTGTGTGTTTTTAAATATATAAATTTTTAAATAATGTTTTTTAAAATTATCAAATTGTGATACGTGTCATTTAACGGAAAAAACAACGTTTAGCACCCGGATGGAACAAAAAAAAGCACTTATTTGACACAAGGTATAGTTTGGGCACTTATTTGAGCATTAAGACTTTAGAATTAGTCCAATTTATAACTCATATTTTTATGGTACCTCTTCTATATTCCTTTTAACCAATAAGGAAGCAGTTTTATCTCCTTAATTCTTCTGAAATTTAAATCGTACATCACTATAAATCATAATTTTTTACCCTCTGTAACTCAAATCAAGTCTTTCCATTGACGTTAACCATCAGGTAAGGATTCAATTAGAATATTTTAAAATACAGGGACCAGTTTAGAATTCGGCATATAATTTAGGGAGGTGTATACAATTTACTGTAAAATAAAATTAAACAATGAGCTTAATGATATTGAGCTACAATACATTTCTCTAACGTACAAGACAATATTTGTTCAAAGATAATTCTCGATCATTTGACATTAAAATCTCATACCTCTGATATTCTTAGTGATTAAATCCGAAATCTTAAAAAATAACAAATAATTTCTTTACTGAGCTCGATAGGTTGATGCTAAAAAAAATTGAGTTCATACACTCATTATGTGACCTGAAAATAGACAATCCGATCGATCATGATGGACAAAAATTTCGAAAGGAAAAGCTTAGTTACTGCTGTACGGGAGTTGAGACGACAAGTATATGACAGTCTATTTCTCAACTCAAAGCAGATTTTCAGAACTTAGGACATTGTTCAATATAGAAAATCCCCAGACGATCCTCGTTTTCTCAAATGTCCCAGTTGTTTGATTCGGTCCAATTATATAAATAATTTCTCAGACTTAGCGTGCTCGAATGAAGAAGAAGATGATAGGAAATTAATGGAAAGTGCTAATGGAACCTTCAATCGAGTAAAATGATCATCAGGTTGAACATGAAAGCATCGCCAAACGAACAAAAAAAAACTGGGAGTCGGCGAGGAATTAATCACTTACTCGACCCAGCAAACACCACAAGCAACCGCTGCTGCAACGGGAAGACTAGCAAGAAAGAACAGCAGCAGAGGCAGCAATGACGTAACCATCAGTAAGGATTCAATTAGAATATTTAAAATACAAGGACCAGTTTAGAATTCGGCATATAATTTAGGGAGGTGTACACAATTTACTGTAAAATCAAATTAACAATGAGCTTAATGATATTGAGCTACAATACATTTCTCCTAACGTACAAGAATATTTGTTCAAATAATTCTCGATCATTGACATTAAAATCTCATACCTCTGATATTCTTAGTGATTAAATCCGAAATCTTAAAAAATAACAAATAATTTCTTTACTGAGCTCGATAGGTTGATGCTAAAAAAAATTGAGTTCATACACTCATTATGTGACCTGAAAATAGACAATCCGATCGATCATGATGGACAAAAATTTCGAAAGGAAAAGCCTAGTTACTGCTGTACGGGAGTTGAGACGACAAGTATATGACAGTCTATTTCTCAACTCAAAGCAGATTTTCAGAACTTAGGACATTGTTCAATATAGAAAATCCCCAGACGATCCTCGTTTTCTCAAATGTCCCAGTTGTTTGATTCGGTCCAATTATATAAATAATTTCTCAGACTTAGCGTGCTCGAATGAAGAAGAAGATGATAGGAAATTAATGGAAAGTGCTAATGGAACCTTCAATCGAGTAAAATGATCATCAGGTTGAACATGAAAGCATCGCCAAACGAACAAAAAAAAACTGGGAGTCGGCGAGGAAGAATTAATCACTTACTTGACCAGCAAACACCACAAGCAACCGCTGCTGCAACGGGGAAGACTAGCAAGAAAGAACAGCGGCAGAGGCAGCAATGTCGGACACAGACACAGTGGTTGATGGAATAGAACACAAGTATTGTCTTCGACCTACAAGCGCTGATAATCCAAAATAAAAATAAAAAAATAAAACGGGATTCGCCCAGACTTGAACCGTAAACCTTCTGTGTGTTTATCTAACGTGATAACCAACTACACCTCGACACCTCACTGTTGCGCTGAAAAGTATCTCGTTATATATTGTGACAATAATCTTTGAAATGAAGATACGTACTTTTTCTGAAACAAAGTCCAAAGTGATATCAAACAGAGACCGCAACTTCACAGTGTAGAAGAACGTGACCTAAGTTCTCAACTTCACATCTAGACCACAGCTTGTTCCCAGCAAAATTGACATGAAAACTAGAGAAAATAGGCCAAAATTGGCCTTTGACCAATGTTTTTCTATCGTTTAACGTTACGGTGTTAGTGTGACAGTCTATAGTGCTAACGTGGTAGTCCATGATGGTTGATAACGTGATGGTTGATATGACAGATGTGTTAAATTGATAACTCAAACATGACATATAGACTATCACGTCAGCACTGTGGACTGTCCCACCAATAATGTAACGTTCAACGACTAAAAACGTTGATCAAAGAACAACATTTAGTTTGTTTTCTGAGTTTAAAGAGCTAGAGAGGAAAAAAATGTGAAGCCCACATTAATTTTTTTTTTCAAAAGTACAAAAACCTCTAGAACCTTTTTACCCGAATAAAACTAGTAATGCAAAAAAAAAAAAACAGACAACTTACTTTTCGATGCTCATAAAGACTACGCTATTCCTTTATATAATAACCCGATCCAATTTGGTGTAAAGTGCACACTGCTCACCTCGAGCTATCTTTGTACCTCTGTTGTTATTTTTGTTCGAAAGCTTGTTTCGAATGGAAAACGAGGGAATTAAGGGAAGAGTTGCAACGACGACATACGAGTACGAGGATTTGTTACTGGTGATGGCCGAGAAGCTGGACACGGATGCTTTTGTGTCCGAATTATGTCAAGGGTTTCATCTTCTAGCTGATCAGAACGCAGGGCTGATAAGGCCCGAGAGTCTAAGGATTAACGCTGCTGCACTTTTAGGTATGGAAGGGATGAGCAAAGATGAAGCACAAGCTATGGTCAGAGAAGGTGATCTTGATGGAGATGGAACACTCAACCAGACCGAGTTTTGCATCCCGATGGTGAGGCTTAGCCCCAGAATGATGAACGACGCTGGGTCGTGGCTCGAGAAAGCTATCGTTCAAGAGCTAAACAAATCCTCAGCTTGATCTTTTTCTTCTTTTTTTTTTTTGAAGGTATGCTTGTATGAAATTGGAGCACTATATTCATGTTGTTGTACTGCAATATAATTATTAATTAAAATGATTATGAAACAATTAATGATCGAAATTGAGACCCAAGACCTGCAGACAAGTGCTTTACCCTTGTCTGAAATACTCCTGCTCCATTATCATTAAAAGTTCATACTCAAAGTTAATCAATTTCTCTTGTAGCTTCATCACCATTGACACCCTATGTAAGATTTCATATATTTCATCACATCTACGATGAGATTTATCCTCCACAAGAAACTTGTGCATTTCGTCTCCCTCTACAAGGAAGCTATATCCAGCTGCCTTTGTAATTTTGCCGCCTTTCATAATCTTCCTCAGCTTTGCAACCCCGTCCCAGGGGCCCGAAGATGCATATATAATAGAAAGAATAACATAGTTTCCAGCATTCCATGGCTCGAGCTCAAATAGAGGTTGAGCTGCTTTTTCTGCTAGTTCGGCATTGTTATGGAAGCTGCAAGCTCCTAATAGAGCTCCCCAAACCACCGCGTCAGGCTTCAAAGGCATGGTTTTTATAAGATCATAAGCTTCCTGCAATGCTCCGGCCCGACCTAGGAGATCAACCATGCATCCATAATGCTCCAATTTAGGATTGATATTATAATTTCTCGTCATTGATTCGAAAAGTTCTTGTCCTTTCATCACCAATCCTCCATGCGTGCATGCTAAGAGAACTCCAACAAATGTAACATAATCTGGTGCAGTTTCTTCATGCTGTTGCAATCAGTGACATGGACATAAAAGAAATGAACTAAATAGGAATGCAAAAATATTAAAAGGAAATGCTAATCAGCATTTGATCGTAATACTCGAGAGCTTCAATCGATTTTCCATGAAGAGCAAGAGCCATGATCATTGAATTCCAAGAGCACAAATTTCACCTCTTGCCGGTTTCATCGAACACCGTTTTCGCCACTTCGATTTTACCACACCTCGTATGCATTTCGAGGATAGAATTGCTAACATACAAGTCCTCAAACAATCCTTGCATAAGCTTCGATCCTTTCCCCAACCTCCAACGCTCCAAGACTTGCACAAGCTGGAAGCACACTAGCAATGGTCACTCGATTCGGCTTAACACCCCTCTCGTTCTCCATCTCTAAAAACATATCCAAGGCTCTTGAAAATTGCTCGTTCTGCGAATAACCAGATATCATGGAGATCCACGAAACAACATTCTTCTCCGGCATCGATTAAATAATTCCAAGGCTTCATTCGAATCCCCACACCTCGAATACCCAGAAATCAAAGCTTCCAAGAGGGCGCATTTCGTCTAACACTTTGCGAGCCAAAGGTAACATACGAAGTTTCTCATACATGTCGAGCAAAGCGGTTAACGCATAGCAATCAAGACGAAACCCAGATTTGATAAGATGGGTATGAAGGATTTGGCCGTGGGAAAGGGAGGAAAGTGCTGCACACGCAGGGAAAAGGAAGATGAAAGAATGCTCGTTGGGGGAACAGTTGTTGAGGCACATTTGGGAGTAGAGAGTGAGGCATTGGTGGGATTGGTTGAACGAGGAGTAGGCTTGGATGAGTTTGTTGTGGAGAAATACAGTTTTGTTTGGGCTGAGATTGAAGAGCTTGTGGGCATAAGCGATGTTCGGTGCTTGGATGCGTTGGATGATGAGAAGCTCAGTTTGGTATTGCTCCAGGCCATTTTTTAGAGTGTAAGCAATGGATTTTTTAAGCCGGTTCATGACATCTTTCACAAACTAGGCTAATAATCTCAACCTAAATTTATTCTATGAATTATGATTATTAAATTATTATTTTTTTGGTTGTCCTTCCTATTCTAAAACTTCACTTTTATTAATCCGTACCGATAAGCTTCATAAATTTACTTTGATGAGTCTCAAGAATTTTTTGCATCCACAAAAAGTCTAATCAAATTTAATAAGTGGGTCTTTGTGTGCAGGTACTTGAGATAACAGATATGTTACGTGTTCACAGTGCGAGCTCTCGTTGATTCTCAAAGCAAACGATTGTGCTGTTGGATCACAAGCCCTGCTTTAACAAAGCATCCAAAGCATGCGGGGGGGTGAAAGATTGAACCTTTATCTGCTTCAAGCAGGCAGCAGCAGCAACAAAATCCATAAGGCTTACGGTTCAGGGGTCACCCCCCTATAAGATTAGTGTAAGGCTGTTAGGGTTCTAAAATAAGCTGACAAGCAGCATAATGTCAAATGACAGTACCAAGGATTGAATTCCAAACTAGTTTCCTAGGATGTAATTCTTTTGCCACGTGTCACAGCTCAACTCCTTTAAACATTCCCAGTCGGTTTCCCCACTCACTGCACTTTGCCCATCGCATGCATTGATTTTCCTCACCAAACTAAAGATTGACTGGAAAAGAGAACGAAGGTAAATTACAATACCACCATAAATTTGTTAAACCAGAACTTCCTTTTAGTTTCTAATGATTTCCTCTGCATTTTCGTGTTTGATCTTGATTTTATTCGATAGATATTCAACTGGGTGCAGAGGAGGTTCAATCATACCATCCTCAATGGTTCGATTTCTTGCATTATATATACGTATCATTGTACATTCTCTGTAGAGAGTTTGATCATTAGGAAACTTTCATATTTTGAGCAGATGGGCCGTCTCGAAGTGTTAAGAAGACTGATGGCATTGTGATCGGCGCAGATACAAAAGCTTTGCTCGAGCAGGTACCCCTGGTTGATGTGCTCGATGGCATTCTAACAATCGGCACCTTCGGTTTCAATCCTCTGAAATCATCCTGGGGCGAACAGAAACGCTGCTTCGCCTCGGAAAGCGATGCTGAAAAAGGGGAGGAAGGACAATACTCCGATAATGGACGATTACGGCTATAGTAACGAAGAAGAGAATCCACTGATGTTAAGCAATTTCGACCACAGTTTTGAGGACATGACGATGACTGTTAATCCGGCTGCTGAGGGGTCTACAAATGATGAAATCAGGACAAAATTGGATGTCAATGAGGGACATTCTGGGAAGGTGAGAAGAAGAACGACACTGGCCGACCTATTCTCCGAGGATTCTGATTCCAGCATGAAAAATAAGCCGAGCTCTCTTGAATTGGACTCGAATTGTAGCGGAAAGGGATTAGTTCGTGCAAAACAGGGCCTTTCTTTCGCTAAGAAACCCATTCCTCAAGTTGGAGAGCATTCACGTCCCATCAAAATGCTAAACCAAGTGACTGAGTACTATATAAACTACTAAAGCTCTGCATATTTTGCATAATAATCACACACCATTTATATATAAATTTCATTTTAACTAAGGTTTTAGTTCAATAATTATACATAAATGCTAAAAAAATGGTTATGAAACTGACTGTCGTATCTGTTTATTAGAGAGCATAATACAGCTGATTAAACAATTATTTTTTATCTGTTATCAGACGATGAGGAGAATGATGAAGAAGAAGATCCACCCAGAGCTTGAAGGCAGGGGAAATAAATTAAACAATCAATGTAGCAAGAAGAAACATGAAGCCAGTGAATCAGCTTATCTGCTTCAACAATCTCCAGACAAATTTCAAGTTATGAACCACAGCGAATGCTTCACTATTCGGTCTTTCCCTTTCTTCTTGTATTATATGTGAGGGTTTTGCAACTGGTTATTCTTGTACGTACTCCATGTCTCTGCATGGTTAGGTCAAGTTTGCATGGACAGGAGAGAAGCTTGAAATAATTGTGGCCCTTTAGCCCCATGATAATCCCCTCGGTAGGGTTTCCATGTGTGTCTGCTTGTAATTTAAGATTGGTAGGGACGAATCCCCGCTACCTTTTAACCATCTTTAACGTTCATTGTGAACATCAAATTCTAGATTAAGTAACTAATGAGTGTAGTATCAATTGGTTTTGGAGTAAACTATTTCACCATTGTTGCTGTTGCTGCAGGTGCTGCTACCTGCTACAGCTTGAGCTTCGAGTTGATGATGATTACCAAAGCTGCTAGAAATTAGTGTTTTCCCGTCTTGTGCTTAAATAATTGTTTTTCTGATTAATCAAGCTCTTCGTGTATGTGAAATATGGAGCCATGTGATTCTCTTTAGCAATAATAATCCTTTCATGTTCTGTTTCGACTTTTTGCATGTGTGAGTTGTTCGATTTGCTTCCTGAAACGTGATGATTTATGAGAATTTGAAATTTTCATGATAACTTGCATATGTTTTGACAATCATTATTCATGTAGATATCTCTTTCGTGTAGATATTTCTTTTCACATGTCTGAAAAATGAAATATGAAGAGACATCTACATGCTGTGCATGGGCCGCCAATACAGAGCATATGCAAGTTGCTTTAGTTGCATTAAATTTAAAACTATAATAAAAGATAGAAAAATTATTTGTCTGGAATCAAATCTTGAGTAAGAAGGCGCGTATCTAGCCATGGCTGCTAAAGAAAAGAAAGCATCCCTCGTTTATATTAAAAGAACCCACTTTTCTCCCATCAAAGCCTTGGTCCAACATCTAAATGGAACCAATCTACAAGCATTATGTCGTCAACTAATCAAATTCTACAATATATATGTATTATATATGTGATTTCAGTTGACTATGACCATTATGGTTTTGTTGTTATAAAATAACGATGTATAATGATCGTCAAATAAAATGGACACCAAGATTATACGTGAAAAATCATTTCGAAAAAATTCACAGGTAGAATAGAAAGAAAATTCACTGATGTCAAGAAAAAAAGAATATAATAAAAGTCATCGTGAACAACCTAATCTCTAACATTAACCCTTAGTATTTATTTCTAGCCATAGATATTTGATTACAAAAGAAAATTAAATAAAATAGAAATATATTTTAATAAAGTTATCTACTTTTAATCAAACTAGGATTCTTACTTTTTCAAATTTAAATATTAATTAATTTGTAACACTTTGAATTCGAATCAAACTTTAACAAATTTCCGCTTTGACGTGATTATGAAAGTATGAAGTTTTCGAGACAAAACACCCAAATTCAACGAGGCATCGAACAAATTCTTCACATCTTCCACAAAATCCCTTAGAAGGGTATTCTTCAACAATGATTGCTAATTGAATCCAAAGTTTGCCGAAACTTGGTTTTAGTCTTTACATCGATAAGGAAATCATAAGTGCTAACGTTGCTCCCAACTTGTTCACTACAAGCAATATCATGCACAACATCATCTCGATCATCAATAGCAATTCGATATTTTAGTTATGCTGAGGGAACTAAATTTTTTTCTTCTCGAATCTGTTATGCTCACGTAACTGATCTCTCTTTTTCTTTTCAAATTTGTTATGCCCACGAAATAGAACATTTTTCTGCTCCCAAAACCATTATGCCCACGGTTATGTTGTTCAACACAAAATCTTCATTTTCCATGAAGAAAAAAAAATCATATAATTGTTAAACCTTGTAGAATTTAAAACTTGGCAGTCTTCCTCTACCATTTTATCAGAATAAGAGAGCTCTTGTAAATTTATGTACATCTACCTTCCACGATTTGAATCTGATGTTACGATCCAACATTGACTTCTCATACTTTGGAGATGTTATTATCGTAATCAAGTCAAACAACATGGACGCTCTGATATCAATTTGTTATAAGATAACGTCATGCATAATTATCATCAAATAAAATAGACACTAAGATTTTACGTGAAAACCCCTTTGGAAAAAACCACAGACATAAAAGGAGAAAAATTCACTAGAATTCTTAAATTTGAAATATTATTTAATTTATATCACTTTGAATTAGAATCAAACGTGGGTTCAATTTAAACTTATATAGCGATAAAAGACCTTTTATATATATATATATATATATATATTTGATGGACACATATAAGAAGAAGAGAGTAAGATGAGAGTTTGTTAGTGGAAATTTGAGGTGAAGCAAATCTAAACGTAGGACTCCAAATCTAGTGTTGAATCCAACAAGTTGTTTGAGCTTTTGTCCAGTGTTTTGAAAATCGGACCGGATCGGTCGGTTCAACCGAGAATCGTTATCTAATCCGGTTCAACCTACACCGGTTGAACCGTTACTAGTGAACCGACCAGAACCGCTGAACCGTTCGAATCAGACCAGCTGAAAATCAGAAAAAACCGCCAATTATATATATATATTTTTTAAAAAAAATTAAACTAAACGACGTCGTTTGTTAAACGAGCTAAGTCAAACTCGGGTATTGCTGAGCTCGACTCGAACTTGAAAACTTTAAAAGTAAGCTCAACTCGACTCAAACTCACGAGCTAAAAATTATCAAATTCAACACGAACTCGAAATATAATATTGAAACTTGAACTCAAAAAAAATTTAAAAGCTCGATTGAAGTGGAAGAATAGTTCACTCAATGCTCACCAAAAGGCTCCATGATTTTGAATGTCAAATTACATTTATTATTTATAGAAGTTAGTTGTGATGTTCTTCTATGTTTCTTAGCCATGTGGGATTGTTTTGTTCTCATATTTTTATTCTTTAGACTTTTGGGATGCTCTTCTATCTTTCTTAGCCATGTGAGATTGTTTTTTTTCTAAATTAAACCAAACAATATCATTTTGTTATGATTTTTTAGCCTCAAATTTATTTTTTAATTATAGTTATATAATTATATTTATTATTTAATATGTTTTACCTTAAATATTATGTTGTAGTTAATTTGAATCATTTTGTTTAACTTGATTTTATGGTTTTTAACTTATATATGTTATGATTTGCTTTGAATATGACTTGTGATATAAAAAAATATTTTTTATTAAATATTTTTTATATTTTTTATTTAATTTTTAAATAATTATGACATCGTCCGATTCTTCAAACCGATTCAACCGATTAAATCAGTGAACCGATAGCATGACCGGTTCGCTAACCGGTCCGGTTCTGAAACCATGCTTTTTGTCGTTCTAAAGATAAGAGCAATGGCAATGGAAAATATGACGTGCGTCATAGCCTGAATGGTTCATGTACGTGGCTCTTCAAAGGACCACGGATTCAAACCTGAACATATTCCTATACCTTTTCAAAATTCAAAAATATCAGGGAAAAATTATATATAAAATTCAAAAATATCAGAAAAAAATTATATATATATATATAATTTTCCCCGATATTTTTGAATTTTGGAAAGGTGGAGGAATATAAGTGAAGAAGCTTTACACCTTCCCCCACCTCCTCCATGGCTAGTCAGAATGGAATTAAGGCATCAAACCCAGTGATCTAGAACGATATCGTTTCAAAAGTAACTCTTAATATCTCGACATGAATGCTCACACTTTCGACATCTATGGTGCTCGACCCGGATCATTAAGGAATAATAATAATTCATATACTAAAGAAACCACTTGGTTCGTGCAGATACGTAAATTTTAATCTTCATTGAGAAACTCACTCTTTAATATCAAATGTGCGACAATTTAAATTAGTCAAGACAAAATTTTAAAAGTTGAAAATTTTAACATGACAACCAATAATAAACAAATAAAATAATAAATGTCTTCCTTCCTACTGTAACTTTTAACATATCCACGGTCGAGTTCATAGTAAAAGACAAATCAACTTGGCTCAATGATCCTCAAGCAACACATACACGCACTATAAATGAAGATCTAATTATTATCCTCCAAATGTTTGGTCCTTGGTCTTCTGTTTCCATATCTAGTTCTTGCCATAAATAAAATAATTTAGACCAATTCTAATTGTACATCCAATTTTAATAATGAATTCTTTTAATTAGTTTTTTTTACATATATTAAACTCAAATGATTTGACACGACTCTTTTTATGGTAAAACTCGACACGACCATCGGATAGACAAAATCTGAGAAAAATTACGCGTACTGCGTACATAGATTTGTGTCCCGGTTTAATTAGCTTCACTTTTACGCTGTCCCGATGACACAGTATATCCATCCAAGTGTTACGGTCAATCATTTTGACAATTATACCCATCTGATTTAACCACAAAGCGGTCATAATTGCGAATAGGCCATGGGAACACGAAATGAGTAGTGCGTTCCATTATTCATTTCAGCCCCGGATGAAGGCCACGTGTCTCGGACTGGTTCTGAAAAGAGGCCGAAACTTCTTGAAATCGCACTAAATAGACACGTGTCATGAGGTAAATAATATTGAAATTTTAATCAAATATATATCATATATTTTATTTGTTTAATTTTGACTTATTAACATTTATACCATATAAACAAAATTAGTAGAATTTAATTCTTTTTAAATAATAAACATTTTACATTTAATGTTAACTAAAATATTTACCTGTTTGGAAGTTGACTTGTACAAGGTAATTGTCTTCTCCACGCGCCAGTTTTTCTCTCTTCCCACGCTCTTACTAATTAATTTCAGTGATCATTTAGGGACATTCATTCTTTTTAATGTATTTCACCAATGCTAATTGTGACATTTTTTTATTCATCTTCTAACGACCTCGAAATTAATTTAAAAGTATATTCCTTAGGACATTTCTCCCTTGGAATGAAAATGGTATAAGTATTGGTAGTGATGAGAGATGTAAATAAATTGAATGTCTTGATGAAATGCTTATAATATTTCGTATAACGTTTATTTATTAAATTAGATAGATGAGTATGAATAATATTTTTATATTATTTAATAAATGAAAGAATATAAACGAAAGTGTTGAGTTATGACTCAATTTCTTCTTACAATTGTAAAAGTTTAAAGTGTACAGAACGGGCGAATCTTGTCGTAGGTCTCTCATTATTTAATAATTATTCTTTAACATTTTATTATTATTTATTTAATGACAAATGATATTTTATTCTTATATTTATTAGGTTAATCTTACTTTTATAAAATAATTTTTAATATTTATATATATTATCAGTTTCATTATATTTCTAATAAATAAATAAATCATAATATATAAATATGAAACATTACAAAATCAATGACCGATGTAACGAGGAGGACTTATAAGATAATTTACATATAATATTTTCAAAATATTTTTTATGCTCTTAAAGTGTCATATTTATGTGCATGAATAAATAAATAAATTTTATATTCAGAAATCTCAAATTTGAATATAAATAATTTTAAGATATTCAATAATTAATTATCAAACAATTAAATTTTTTAAAAAAATTTATTATTACTTATAAACATCATAAATTAATCAGAAAAATGGCATATTCATGTTGAGAAAATAGGTATCCGTTTACATTCAAAAAATTAAGATTTAATAATCATTGCAATACGTCATTACTATGATATAGGGCTAATATGCATATACAGAATCCTTTTAAGCTCCGAGTAAGACCTACATCTTGTGTTGTCTCGACAATCAAACGTCAGCGAGGTAAGCGTGTTTTCCACGCGATCTGGTGTCGGCCATCTCTCTTTCCCCACATTTCATCGGACAATAGTGGCGGCGTTGGTAATTAATAAAATTATCAACCATGGAAGTTTTACTTTTATGCATGTATTAATAAAGGATTATAGAAATGATATTGTCAAAATTGATAGCTAAAAAAGATTATTGTTATTTTTTTAAATCTCGAATTCGAATATAAAAAAACAAGAATGTAAATGTTTTAATATTAAATGATTGATAATTATCTTTAAACTAATATTTATACGTATTAATAAAAAGAATGAGATTATTGTGCTTATATAAAGAGCAGCCACACTAGCTAGCTTTACTCCCATAATCAGAAAGCCGGCGTCTTTCCTTCGAAAGAAGAAAAGATCAGCGTCTCTTTTTCTTTGAATTATTAGTATTAAACTACTTATAGCTAAACTAACCCAACACCATGAGAAGTGACTTTGAGAGTGTCTGGGTTTTTGCCCTTGCATCCAAATGCAGAGCCTTTTCTCAAGAAAACATTGCATGCTCAATTTTGATTGTCGCCCTAGCCTGGCTGGTTATGGCCCTGATCTACTGGTCTCACCCCGGTGGTTCAGCTTGGGGCAAATATAGGCTCAAAAAGTGTGCCACTCTCTCTGTTTGTTACAGACCAATACCGGGCCCTAGAGGGTTTCCTTTAATCGGGAGCATGGACCTCATGGCCAGCTCCCTAGCGCACCACAAAATCGCAGCCGCTGCCGAGACATGCAAGGCCAAGAGGCTCATGGCCTTTAGCCTCGGCGATACTAGCGTCATCGTTACGTGCAATCCCGATGTAGCGAGAGAGATTCTCAACAGCTCTGTGTTTGCTGATCGTCCGGTGAAAGAATCGGCTTATGACTTGATGTTCAACAGAGCAATCGGGTTCGCTCCTTACGGGGTTTACTGGCGAACACTGAGAAGGATCGCAGCAACCCACTTATTTTGCCCTAAGCAGATTAAAGGTTCCGAGGAACAGAGGCGCTTGATTGCCTCTGAAATGGCGACCTTATTTACTAATCACCATAACCGAAGCTCCCACGTTCGGGACGTGCTGAAACGAGCCTCGCTAAACAGCATGATGGTATCGATATTCGGACGAAAATATAAACTAGATTGTGCCGATAATGATGAAGTCGATGAACTTCGAGCTCTAGTTGATGAAGGGTATGATTTGCTAGGGACATTGAACTGGTCCGATCATCTCCCTTGGCTAGCCGAATTCGACCCTCAAAATATCAGGGCTAGATGCTCAACCCTTGTACCTAAAGTTAACCGATTTGTTAGCCGAATCATATCCCAACACAGAGCTCAAACAAACGAGAAAGCTCGAGATTTCGTCGACGTGCTGCTTTCTCTCCAAGGTGCCGATAAATTATCAGACTCCGATATGATCGCCGTTTTATGGGTAAGTTAATCTTTGTATTTTGACTGATTGAGTTAATGTCACCTTCATAATATTTGTGTTTGTGTAGGAAATGATATTCAGAGGAACTGATACAGTGGCGGTCCTGATCGAGTGGATATTAGCTAGGATCGTGCTTCACCCTGGTGTTCAGTCAACAGTCCATGATGAACTCGACAAGGTTGTTGGCAGATCAAGAACCGTCGATGAATCTGATGTAACGAACTTGATTTATCTCGCGGCTGTGATCAAGGAGGTTCTGAGGCTTCATCCACCGGGCCCGTTGTTATCTTGGGCTCGACTTTCTATCACCGATACAACCGTCGATGGGTATCACGTTCCGAAGGGGACCACGGCGATGGTGAACATGTGGGCCATCGCGAGGGACCCTCAAGAATGGGCAGATCCACTTGAATTTGTACCCGACAGATTTTTTGCTAAACAAGGCGAGGTGGAGTTTTCCGTACTCGGCTCGAATCTCCGGCTGGCTCCGTTCGGGTCGGGTAGGAGAACATGCCCCGGAAAGAAATTGGGGTTGACCACCGTAACCTTTTGGGTGGCGACCCTTTTGCACGAGTTCGAATGGCGACCGTCAGATCAGAGTCCCGTTGACTTGTCCGAGGTTTTGAAGCTGTCGTGTGAGATGGCTAATCCTTTGAGTGTTGAAGTTCGTCCTAGGCGTATGTCTCAGTACTAGCATAATTAATTAGTCACGTGGGAAATGAGATACTAAGACACAAAAATGTTGTGGGTAAATTACAAGCTTACTCACTAAACTTTACTCTCCTATTTCACTCACTGTACTTTCAATATTTCAGTTTTCTCACTGAACTTTAGACGTTGGACTTTTTTGGTCACTCGACCGTTAAATTTCTAACGTCGTTAAATTAAAATTAAAAAATTAAAAGTATAGTGAGTGAAATAGGAGATAGAGTAAAGTTCAGTAAGTAAACGTGTGACATGTTCTATTATTAAAATAAACCACGTCACCACCCCGTTATTGTGTGAACACGGTCGAGTGGCCAAAAAAGTTTAATGTCTAAAGTTCAGTGAGTAAATTAAAAATTGAAAGTATGGTGAGTGAAATAAGAGAGTAAAATTTAGTTAGTAATCGTGTAATTTACCCAAATGTTGTTCCTATCTTTTCTGTATTGTAAATACTAATATTAATATTACTCTCTCCCGTGTGACATGTTCTATTATTAAAATAAACCACGTCACCACCCGGTTATTGTGTAAACACGGTCGAGTGGCCAAAAAAGTTTAATGTCTAAAGTTCAGTGAGTAAATTAAAAATTGAAAGTATGGTGAGTGAAATAAGAGAGCAAAATTTAGTTAGTAAGCGTGTAATTTACCCAAATGTTGTCTCTATATTTTCTGTATCGTAAATACTAATATTAATATTACTCTCTCCCATTGCTTACTATGTTAAACGTTTTATTGTATTTTCACGTTAATTTAGTACTCGAAATTATTAAATTACATCATTATATACTCCATCCCTAAATTATAAACTATATATCATGATCCCATAACTCATAACTCTAAACTTAACTCTATCTTATTGTTTATAATTTAGAATATTAAGTTATGATAGGGTATTGAATGACTCAATTATATAACTTTGAGGACTAAATTGATGTGAAAATAAGATAGGAACAAAAATGATAAATCGGATCTACTATAAGAACAAAGGTGACCCTTTGATAGCTGTTAGGATTTTCGGAAGCTCGAAACGACAACCGGAACGATTTGCAAAGAGGGGTCGGAACGGTTTTGTGTTTAGGGAGTAAGGAGATTGAAAGATAGAGAATTGCACAGCGATTTATAGTGGTTCGACTTTCTCAAACAAAGTCTACGTCCACTACCTTAGCTCCTCACCAAGGATTTTCCAACAAATTCACTAATTTGTTCTTTCTTTTGAGGATAAAGAGTAACCTTACAAACTCCCTAGTTTTTCCGGGCTAAACTAGAACCTTTCCCTAGCTTTTACACGGGATAAGCTAGAACCTTTCCCCTTTACAAAAGGATAAAATAAGTAAACAAGAAAACCTCTCTAAGGTAGGTGTTTACAAGATTGAGCTCACAAGAACAAAATATTTACAAGAGAAAGATGAAATAAGATTGAAAAACTCTTCTCTTGTGTTTGATTGCTTGGATAATTGTTCTCTTCCTTCTTCAAGTGTCCTCAGCTTGTATTTATAGCTTGGAATGAGTTTGAAGTCGTATATAGCCGTTGGGGATGTTTTGGAGCCGTTTGGGGATGATTTTTATACTCAAAAAGGTTGCCCAGAATGGGGGGAATCGGTACCCCTTCATAGGGAATCGATACCCCTTCATAATATTCAAATATTATGACCGTTGGGCTGATGAACAGTGAGGGAATCGGTACCCCCTTGGGGGGAATCGGTTCCCCTTTTACATACTGGAATTTTGAGCCTCGGGTTACTGTTCAAACAGTGATTTACTGTTCAAACAGTGATTTACTGTTCAAATAGTAAATTACTATTCATAAAAACATTTTTGTGCTCAATTTTAAATTAAAAGAACTTTGAATTATTTTTGTAAATTTTGAATAAATTCAATTAAGTCCAAAAACATTTTGTAAATTCAATTCAAGTCCAAAAACCATTTTGTAAATTCAATTGTTATATCGAAACATAGTTCAACAATAGCATTTATTGGTTAATGATTAGTCATATAGATGTATTGGTTATAATTATATTTGTGTTGTATTATTAAATATATTTGTATAATAGTAACTTAAAGTGATTATTTAAGGTGGATTAAGTTTAATTTGATTGTCATTAGTATTGGCACAATATGCAAGAGGACTTAAGTGTGCTTAAGTGTTCTCTATCCTCTTATTTATAAATAATTGAGTGTCTAATAGTATATATATATATATATTGTATCAAATTATTAAAAAACATTTATTTAATGACCTATACTAATAATAATAATATATTACTATTGACAACTATGTAGATATATGTTAATATTTATTATATCTAAAATTCCAAGGCTTGATATTGAAAATTTTTCAAGAAACTATTATTATTTTTAATAAATTAGTCATAAAGAAAGTTGAAGTCAATGTTATGTGCAAGAACAAAATTTGAATTGCATGGGGTAGGTAGGCCATGGCCCTCTATGCCCAAAAGGGTAAATTGCTTATTAAGTCACCCATTATTATTTAGTTTTTATTTGGCTCATTCAATTATTATATATTTTAAATCGCACTTAATGTTACATTTTGATTATGTTTTGGTCTCTCATCTTTAAAAAATTAATGGTGATGTTGATATATCCTCATAAGAAAATACCATGTCATGATTGAAAAATAATTAAAAGAAGTGATGTTAACGTCATTGTTATTTTTTTAACGGTAGGTGGTCGAAACATATATATGGTTTTTTGCATAAAATTTTTATTATATTTATATTGACCTAGTCTATAAAATTTTTCTAAATTCGCCACTGAGTGGGTGTAAATTACTAATAGACAGGGTTTCTTAATTCTAGGGTGAACTATACATTTAGTACATAAACTATCAATTTTGTTTCATTTTAGTACCTAAACTTTCCATTTTTCAAAATCACACCTAATATTTAGTTTTTGTTTCATTTTAGTATCTCACCATTAAAAACAATGCGTTTAGTACCTAAACTAACGTTAAATTTTGAACGAGTGTACTAAAGTGAAACAAAAACTAAACTTTCGGTATGATTTTGGAAAAATTGAAAATTTACTAAAACAGACCAAAACTGATAGTTTAGGTACTAAACACAGAATTTACCCTACATTATGTTAGTGGGGGGATGTCAAATCAAAGCACGTTAATTACATTGCTAATGCTGACCTTAATTGCAATAAAAACACGATTAAAATGACAAGTGTTCAAATGGAGAATTTGTCCAATTAAAAACATGATTAAAATTTGTTGATGACAACAAGGCAATTAGTTTTGCTATTAATTAGTGCCCCAAAAAAAGAAAGGAATGGGTTATTTTCATCTTTGATGTATGGCAATTACAAAACATTTAAATATGGCATACAGTTTCTGCCTGCATCACATCATCCTACTCAGCTTTGCTCGCAAATCATCTTCCAAATCAGATCAAATGCGTGTTCAATTTGATTTCAAGCTCTAGTTTAATTCAATATTTATTCAGTGACATTTACTAGAGTTTAAAATTTTAATTAATAATAATATTTAATCTTATTAAATGATAAAATTACAAATAACAAAAATCAGATAGATTAAATCATTTTTTTAAGCATTCATGTGCACAAACTGTTTTATTAAGTCAATTGATTATTAAAAATTATAAAATAGTCATTTGATTATAGAGTGTTGTTTTGTTGAATCCCTCGACTATTAAAAGTTACAAAATGGTCACCCGACTATTCATCATGTTCCAAACTTGCCATTTTTCGTTAAAAATAAATAAAATAATAATATATATATAAATCAGAATTACTTAATTAATAATAATTTCTTCGTTAATTCAAATTGAAATGTATACTTACTTGGCTGATAAGTTAAAAGGATTGATCTGATAATTAGGTTCTTTATTTCAAAAGAGGGTTGAAGGTGAGTTATGAATCTTCTACAGTAATTAACTCATTTTCTTGGATAAAGAACTCAATTGGTCTTCCGATTATATGATACTATTTTATTAAATCTTTCAATTATTAAAAACTACAGAATCGTCCTTCGACTATGGAGTGTTATTTTTTTGAGTCTTTTGACTATTAAAAATTAAAAAAAATGTCATTCAACTATTCATTATGTTCCAAACTCGTCATTTTCCATTAAAAATAGGCGATATTCTGAGCTAAAAGTTAACTTGTTGATTGTGATATTATAAAATTTGATCCCAAAATCTCAAACGACTATTATATCTCAGTTATTATGTTAACTTTCATCTTAAACAACCATTAATTTTTTAACAAAAAAGACGAATTCAGAACATAATGAATAATTTGAATAATTGTTTTACAACTTTTAATAGTTGAAATACTCAACAAAACACTTCATAATTAAAAGATAATTCTGTAATTTTTAATAATCAATAGACTTAATAAAATAATATCGGGATCATTTGCATTCTTTACTCTAATTAATTAAAGATAATGTCACCTATCAATCCATTGAATCCGGCTGACAACAAAGGAGACGGATGAATTTGAGGAATTATATATGTCCGGCTGACGACAACGGAACTGATGACTGGTTCATTACCTAATATCAAAATCAATAATTTATTCCGTAGATTAAATAAGATTAATCTTAAACTAATCGAACTATTAATTAATAAGGTAAGCAGAAAAAGGGACCAATCAAAATCCGACAACATATCTGTTTATCTATTTCTTCAGCAATTAAAAAAATACGCCATTACAGCAGACCAGTACGAGGTTTTTCTAAGCAGCAATTTGCTAAAAGATTTTGTCATAAATGTTACACGTCACAATATGATTACGATTTACGTGTGAACATAAGAACAAGTAATTTATTTTTAAAAATTCAAACATCACTTCAAAATAAAAATAAAAACCACTCTAAAGAAATTATCAACTTCATGTATAATAAGCAGGATGGGCATGGACCGAACCCGACAGGTTTCAATCTAACCTATAATAAGCAGGATGGGCATGGACCGAACCCGACAGGTTTCAATCTAACCTGATATGATCATATCAGATTTTTTAAAGAAAAATTTGGATTCGAGTGAATCGGGTCGTGTTCGGATTTATGATGAAAAATATCCGATTCAAAAAAATTGTAAGTTTATTTTATATATTTAGGAATAATTACAATAATACACATCTATATTATTTTCTTTCAATTAAATTCCTATTTTATTGAATAAAAATATTTTTTAATAAATATATTATTTCGGGTCGAATTTGAATTTTATCTCAAAAAATCGAATCGGATTTTGATCGAGTGAAAGGGGTATATTTTTTAGGCCGGATTCGGGTCGATTGGAAGATTTAATTTTTTTGAATCAGATTGGGTAGACCAAAAATTCGACCCGACCCAACTCATACCAATTCCTAATAATAAGCCAATTATATTTGATGCATGGGTTAGAAAGACCTATTGACCAATATAATGGATATCGAGTAAAATTGGCCCAATATGTCAAGTGTGTGGCCCAATATGTCAGATGGGTAAAAGAATTAATCTGTTAGGTTATCTCCAAATTAATATGGTATCTATGACAAATATTATCGTGCAGGAAAAACTCATCACGCCCACATGACGAGTTTATCTAAATAATATTTTTTTATTTAAACTCGTTATATCGACGTGACAAATTTCAAAAAATATAATTTTTTTATTAAAATTTTTCACATCAAGGTGATAAATTATAAAAATTATATACTTTATTAAAACTCGTCCGGTCAACATGATGAGTTTCAAATTCTAAGTCCCTATAACAAATGTCGTAAATTCCCAATTAATTTTGGAAATGACCTAATGAGCTAAAATTTTTACCCCACCTTAACTATTGGGCCAAATTTACCGTGGATATTGAGCAACAAGCCTTGCAAGTTTAGGCAAACTTGCACTAAAGATTTCAATTAAATTCCCTAGGCATCTTGGCTCACAAAACTTACTTATCATTCTTGGATCACAAAGCTTGAATTAGTGAGCATCATCAAGATGGATGGGCATAGATCACCATGTTGGACCTCTAATCTGAGGTTAGAGTAGTAGATACAATACCCGTGAATGTATCGTCTTTCAGCTGAAGTTGGAAGAAGCTGTTGAAATCAAGGGCATCGGCTGCGCAGGTTTCAGGATATCGGCAGGAGAAGATGTTCCTCAGAGGTATGTGACTAACAAAACTTGGAATGAACTCAGGCTAAGAGCAGTAAAGGTACATTGTAGGAAATTTATCTGTTATCCACCCTATAATCCTAAGCACTCAATGGTTGCACAGATAGTCATACTCAACAGGTTACAATCAAAGGATGGGCTCCTCTGTTGGGTAATGAATGTCGATGATAGACGAAAATATTGTCTCTCAGAGCAAGAAACTAAAGATACTCAACAGGTTACAATCAAAGGATGGTTATGCTTAATAGAATTCTAAATACTTGAAAACTGTAAGGCTAAAAGCTATGTAGACTCGACAAGCTAAGCCAGTTAGTCTCGATACGATTAAACAGCATGACATGAATTATTAACGCATTGAAATCCAAGTAAATATATAATACCTTAAATGCGATTACGAAACATGAAAATACACGAACATGTTGCAAACGCAAGCACTGCCAAGTCTAAGATTATGCAATGCAAGAAGGGTCTATAACTCAAGACATCTACTTACTGCTTAAGTTATGCAATAAGACTAAAACTTATAACAGAAAATATCTCAAACAACAGAAACATATTCGAAACGACAAATGAGCCATTGTCACAGCAAATACAGCTTTCACGAGGGAGTTCCTTAACGGGAAAGTAATCTAATTTTCGGTTTTCTCCTTCTTCCTGAAGAATTGCAAGCCGAATGCGAAGCCTAAGATCAAGAGGGGTACCAGGAACTGCAGTATCTTAGACAGATAGCCAGGCTCGTCGTTGGGTTGCTGAGCCACCGTTGTCGAAGCCTGCGGTTTGAACGTTTTTCGTAGCGGAACCGTGGTGCTATCGACCTCTCCGATGACATACTTTTTCATCAACTCTCTTGCATCATCACTGTGACCTACATCTTCGAAATCATCGGTAGCATCTTTGCCTGCGGAATCAATTGTTCATATCAGATTATCAGTACAATTAAGAAGATAATCGTCGGCGGAGAGCACCGAGAAACACTTACCGCTGGCAGCAAGTAAAACTTCATCTCCACCGGGATGCTCCTCCAAGAATTGGGTTACATCATACACCTTAGAAAACAAGCAAAGGAGGACAACAATTAAAATTAAATTGCTTCCATCAACACACACATGCAATCTATTTTCGATTTCATCAATGATTCAACTTTTATGCAAAACGACAAACAAATAAGCTAATTTTAACATAACAAAAAATCAAAACTCCATTTCTTCCCAGTTTGATAAAAAAATGGGAACCCCAAATCATAAAAGTAAAGAAAGATCAAACCTTTCCAGAGATCAAGAGCCAGCAATCAGCTCGGTCTTTGTGCTTGACCAAATCTTCATAAACAAAAACCTTTTCTCCAGAACCCATGTCCTGAACTACAAAATCGAAAAAAAAGGGGGAATTCAGAGAAAAGAACAGTGATGAATTGGAAAAATGAAAACTTCAGGGGAAAAGAGTAAATAGAGAAGGATGATCTAACGCGCTGATGGGGAAGTGAAGTCAAAGGAAAGGGAATCGGGTAAAAGTGAAGGACTGGTGTCTGAAAGTGAATGGGGAGGCTAAGGTAATCTTGCCTTAAAAACGTTGCCAATTGCTCACCAACCAGGCGCACTCTGGACGCGTGCTTCTCGCTTCATTAAAATAACATATTTAATAATTAAAATAATACACTAACCAATCTCGTTGATAAAAGATTTGTTATTATTCATTAAGGTCTATATTCAATCGCTAAAAATATCATGAATAGGCCTGTAAACAAACCGTTCCGAGGAAAACTTGTTTATTTTTTAAAAGAATGAACATGAAAAGACTTTTATTTGTTTAATTAAATGAATGAGCATGAACAAATGACTCGTTCGTTCATTATGTTTAGTGAACGTTCGATAATCTGTTCGTTTATGTTCATTAATGTTCGTGAACGTTTATATTCAATTCAATCTCAAGACCGTTTGAAATATTAAGACCTAATAAATTTTAACATTAAACACATTAATATTTTAAAATCTTATTAATTTTAAACCTAAACAAAAATAATAAAACTTAATCATATATTATTTGGAAAGATAAAAAACTCTTCTAAAATATAAATCTAATTAATTTTATGTTCGTTTACGTTCGTTCATTTATGTTCGTTAATCATTTTAATGGATAAACATGAACGAACATAAACAAGTTAAATTTTTTAATAAACGAAAAAAAATATTTATTTTATTAATTATTTGTTTATTTAATTAAAATTAAATAAATTAACATTAATATATTTGCTTCGTGAAATGAAATAGAGTCAGTGAAATCTGGACAGCAAATGAAACCGAGTGACCTTTAACCGATTTCTTCATTTGGGAGAAAAACAAATAGGAAAGTTGGGAGGGATGAAACGTGGGATCAACAAATGTATAAAGTTTTGACGTGTAAAGATGCATATTTGAGTTATAAAGTTATTATTATTATTATTATTATATTATTATTATTATTTAATTTATTGATGAATCAAATTAGATGAATATTTTATAAGTTTATTATAGAAATAGTTATCTTAATCCAATTATTTTATGCACATTATTAAATGTTAAACATTTAATTTTATTTAAAAACAATAATATTTTATCTGATTAAATCAATTTATTAGTAATTTATATAAAAAGTAAACTACATGTAATTTTGAAAAATTAAAAGTTCAAGTGCTAAAACGGCTAAAGACTAATAGTTTATGTATTCTTTTTATACATCTTGGATAAATATAAGATAATATATGTTCAAATAATTTTTAATCATTTAACAATGAATGTTCATACTTCTAGCATTTGCGGTGCTCGAACTCAAGACCTAAAGGGATAACAACGATTCTCTTAACCATTGAGATCGCATGGATCTTGCATAGATTACACGTTTAGTACATAAATTATCAATTTTGATCCGTTTTAGTACCTAAACTTTTATTATTATTTTTTTCAAAATCATACCTAATATTTAGGTACTAAATGTGTAATTCACTTGTTATATAAATTAGAAACTTTTTTAGATATATTTTATGTAAATATAAGATAATATATATTCAAATACTTTTAATCATTTGACAACGAACCATACTCGTGGCATTTACAATATTCAAATCTGAGACCTCAATAGATCATAACGGCTTAATTAACAACAAAAATCGCGTGATTTACTCTTAAATTAAAGGTAAGTCGCCGTTTTGGACTTTGTTACTACCGAGGGTGATTCTGCTGTGCGGCGCCTAAAAAAGGCTAAAAAACGGCGTGACCGGTTAAAGAAGTGACCGGTTAAAATTTAGATCGGTTATGTTATATCATTTAACCGAAAATATTATCAAGCACTATAACATATTAGGTATCGCTTATATAATGTAATAGGTAGCGCTTATATAATAAAATAGGCATTTAACTGGTATATTTATACCGGTAGCATTGCAAATTTACCTATTGCATTATAATTATTGGTTTCATTGTTTTTTGGATCGATACAATTTTAAATGTATCGACACTTTAAGCTTGCACCTCGTTGGGCATTCCTAATTTATTCTGGAAAAAAGTATCGATACAAACTATAAAGGTGTCGATACATTATTTAGACCTATTTTTTCATAAAACCGGTATATTTATACCGGGTACATTGTAAATTTTCCTATAACATTGTAATTTTCGTGTCGATGTTTTTGGGATCGATACAATTTTAAATGTATCGACACGTTATTCTTGCACCTCGTTGGGCATTCATTATGGACAAAATGTATCGACACAAATTACACAAGTGTCGATACTTTATTATAACCTATTTTCTCATACAACCGGTAAATTTAAACCGGTTACATTGTAAATTGACCTATTACATTATAATTATCGGTTTCGATATTTTTGTGATCGATACAATTTTAAATGTATCGACACTTTATGCATGAACATGTTTGTGCTTTCTTTTGGAAAAAAGTATCGACACAAACTTAAAAAGTGTCGATACTTTATGTTGACCTGTTTTATAATTAACTGATATATGTATACTGGTTACATTGTTAATTTAAATATTACATTATAATTATTTGTTTCGATGTTTTTGGGGTCGATACCTTTTGAAAATGTATCGACACATATTCTTACGTATGTATCGAAACAAATCTTTGTGTTTACTAATTTTGTCATTAAAAAAGTATATTTTTACCACCTGCATTGTAAATTTACCTATTACTTTAAAGTTATTGAATGTTGTAGTTATTGTACATACCTGAATATGTCCTGCAAATTTAATGTTGTACCCACCCTCCAACTACCACTACCAATACCACATCCTATTGAAAGCACCACTGAAAACATGTTGTTCAATGAACCTTTACTTACATCTCCATCAACTCTGTTGGGACCATTGAAATTGCACAACAAAATTTTTGCCATAGATCATACTGATGCAGACAATGTTAAGCCAACCGATGAATGCCATAAAGTATATAATGTTGATGAATATGACATATTGGTTGGTAAACTATTCTCTTCACATGATCAAGCTTGGTACTTTTACAAGGGATTCGCACAAGAATATGGGTTTAGTGCACGTCGGGGAACAATACGGCTTGACATGGAAGTGAATGTGAAGATACAAGAATTTTGTTATTTGAAATAAGGGTTTCGAGAATCAAAAGTCAATACCGTTGATCGTCAACGTGCTCATACACCAATCACAAGAACATGATGCAAGGCTAGAGTCATAGTTACAACAACAAATACAAACGATTGCACTGAAACACAAGAAGACTTATTTAGATGTTGTTCGTGCAATTGAAGATGGAATTAGAATAATGCGTATGAACGAGTTGAAAGCGGATTATTTAAATTCTCAGACGAAGCCCTTCCAGATCACAAAACCGGTTGAATTTGAAAGTCATGCTTCTGAGATTTTTACGCGCAAATCTTTTCATGCGTTCCAAGAAGAACTTCAACGGGAGATATTGTACCAGATTCAGGAAGAGATTCAGTCCTTATCAGATGAATGTCAATATTTTTATTTGAAAAAGTACAAAGAAAAAAAATAGGACATTTGAAATTAGTTTTGATTATCATACGGAAACTCTAAATTGCTCATGCAGAAAATTCGAGACCGTTGGACTTCCATGTCGCCATCAACTTCACGTTTTGAAGTACTTGGATTACACATATTTGCTCGGGTCTTTGATTCAAAGTAGGTGGACTAAGGATGCGAAGGCTTCTGCACCCAGTTTTGTTGATTTGAATGTGCCTCAAGAAATAATGCAAATGGCAAGGTTTGCTTCTCTACGTGCAACAACAAGTATGTTATGCTACACTGCATCAAAGACAGACGCGTCTTTCAAAACCGCAAGAGATGAGATGAAAAGTCTAACAGAAGAATTTGAGAACTTGTTTGGTTTGAATGATTCAGTCAATCGAAGCAGTGTATTAAACAACGTTCGCGACCCTCAACGGAAACAACGCAAGCGAAAAGAAGTAACAAATAACAAGGTCGAGAAGAAGATTAGGCGATATGGGTTCTGCAACGGTGAGGGACATAACAAACTAACATGTCCTCAAGTCAAGCTGGGTTTGAATACAAGCACGCAGTCTACTTCAACTGATTTTTTTAAAGACGGAATGGAATGGTTATGAACCTCCAGCACATGATGTTAGAGACATTTGGTTATAATTATGTTTTTCGATGTTTTTGGGATCGACAATTGTTATAAATATATCGAAACTTTGTTGTGCACTTGGTTTTTAAAATATAGTCTGGACAAAATTGTATCGAAACTTGATGTATTTGTGTCGATACTTCATGTATACATGTTTTCTCATAAAATTGTACATTTAGACCGGTTACATTGTTAATTTACCTATTACATTATAATTATAGTTTTCGATGTTTTTGGGATCGACACTTGTTATAAATGTATCGACACTTTTTAGTGCACTTGGTTTTGAAATACATTCTGGAGAAAAAGTATCGACACTTGTTATATTTGTGTCGATATAAAAAGTGTCGATACTTTTTGTACACCGATTTTCTCAAAAACCGGTATATTTAGACCGTTTACATGAATAATTTACCTATTACATTATAATTATGTTTTTCGATGTTTTCGGGATCGACACTTGTTTTAAATGTATTGACACTTTTATGTACACTTGGTTCTGAAAATACATTCTGGACCAAAAGTATCGACACTTGTTCTATTAGTGTCGATACTGTTTGTACACCTGTTTTCTCAAAAACCGGTATATTTAGACCAGTTTTATCATATTTTCCGGTAACTTTCAATATAACCGGTATATTTCTTCTCTTTTAAATTTAGAAAATGTTGATATTAATATTAAATTATCGACACTTTCAATATATCCGGTAACTTTTTCCGGTTTTGTCATTTTTGAGACCAGTTTTATCATATTTTTACCTGTTATATTGTTGTAGATCGATATATTTTTTAAAGTATCGACACTTTATAGGTGCTATAACTTCTTCTCTTTTAAATTCAGAAAGTTTCGATACTTATATTAAATTATCGACACACGACACATATCCGGTAGCGTTTTACAGGTTTTGTCATTTTGGGACCGGTTTTGTCATATTTGTACCTGTATTATTGCTATGGAGCGATCTATTTTTCATTTGTATCGACACAAACCGACAAGCTAAGTTTACCGGTTGTCAAATTTTTTAATATTTCTTCATGATTTAGACCTACTATATTATTATTACTCAACATTTCCGGTAACTCAAAACCGAATATTGTAAATATATTATAATGTATCCGGTAACGCAGTATATTAGTCCACATTTCCGGAGAGAATCCCCTACTACCGATAATAATTATCAAGTTTGGGAAGCGGAAAAAATAAATTCCGCTGACAAAATCTCTTTTTTCAGGTTTGGTAATATTTATTGGGACTAAAATACTACTATATAGGGTATTAGCAAAATAAAATTGATAAAAACATCAAAGACCCCTATACTTCTAAAAGAATTATTATAGTCTTCTTATTTTTTTTAATGCGACCCTTCAATTTATAAAATAAATCTAATATAGTACTTTAATCAATTTTTCATCGTTGACCTTACAGTGTTGATATAACAATACACGATATTGACGTGACGATCCATGTTACTGACGGGACAATCAATCTGTCATGTCATTCACCACATTAGTCTGCCACCGTTGATTACCTCGTTAGAACTACTGATCACCGAGTCAATACCGTAAACTGTTAAATCAATACCGTAACAGTCAACGACAAAAAACATTAATAAAAAAACCACGTTAAATTTATTTTTTGAGTTGAAGAATTAATTTTTTAATTACTCGACCTCTTATACCTTTTTAAATTTTATCATATCTAAACTTTTAATTTATATTTTATCTTGATGTCAACATATTTGTTCAAATGTATTATAATAATTACACTAAAATATATTATTTATATTTATAATTGTTATTGTAATTATAACTTCATTTGTAAATTTAAAAATAAAATTACCAAATCAAATGGGTTGGAACCTTATTCATGTCCAAACTATAAGCCCAACTAAGGCCCAATCCAGTTCTATAATGGTAACACATTTCGCAATCGAAGCTTTCACCAGACAGTAACTTTATCTTATCATTGGAAAAGTAACTAAAGGGGTAAAATTAGCCTTTATCAGTTATCACCATCCACTATGTTCTTGTTGTCTTAGATATATTTCTTCTATGAATATGTCGGACATTACCGTTCTGGGTGTCAAATGGAATTCATTGAGAGGTTAAGGGCAGGGTTATTATGTATCAGGAACCTCCAGGGGCCAGTATCAGGCCATCTACATCGACGGGGAGAAGTAACCGTCGCCATAAGCATCCCGTGGAGACAAGCTCGGGCAGTTGAACGATCATTAGAACGTCGTCGATTTTTCGCAACATTCCAGTTACAGTCACCGTGTTGCCCTCCTGTACATACCTGCAAAAGCTCATTCAAATCGTTTTAAGCAATCATAGGCAGAATTAGTGAGGGATTCGAGATTGATGTCGTATAAGTGGGTTACCCTTCTTCGAGACGTAGCAGCCGGGAATCTCCGGAGAGGTTTCGTTCTCGTAACCAATTGCCGAGGTGAGGAGATAGGGCTCTGCATTGATTCGTGGTGGTGACGAGTTTGCTCTCGATGATCAAGGGGATAACTTTACACCCCGAACCGGCTTTTACCAAGGCTCGTATACCGGATTTGCGATCGGTAACATAGAAATCTGTAGAAAACCTCTGTAATGAAAAATAAAGTCAAGTGAAATAAAGAACTCTAACATAATTATTTCTATTTCCTCAATCCAGCATATTGTACAGATTCAGAAAAAGAACGAAAAAGGCAGAGAATAAGCAAGTTGAAGGTGAAGAAGCACCGTGCTTTATACCGATTACCATATCAACAACAGCAGAACAGAACTCTGATACAATATGTTATTGATTTGGACAGCATATTCAAGAATCAACACATACAATATGACCAATATAGCACATGAGACCAAACCTATCACCTCTAATCAGGAAGGCTAATGCATATTATGACAAATTAACTTAGCATATGATGAATGATATTCAAGTTTCAAGGTGATAAAATGCAAAGATCAATCTTCAAATTAAGCAGCATTTCAAGATTTAGACAGTAAACAGAAGAAATCAGCACAGAATCAGGAGAATTGGACCAATGCGGCAAAATGGCACCAATTCAATGCAACAAGAACACATATATGCTTAGACTCATAGCTTGCAGAAGGGCAATACTTCAGTGACATGACTTACATACCTCACAATACGTTAGGTTCCATTGAAACCAGGATCTTTTAACATTAACCGGTTTCAGGCCAAATTGTCCATATTCATAGAGAAGGGTAGATGAATATATGCATCTGGAAACCCTTTCATATGAGGTTTCCAGAGATAAACTCCCACACGATGCTACCTAAGAAATGAACAAAAAAATAGGGCAACTGTAAATAATAATTGACCAACAAATTGCACTCAAGTCCTTAATGCTCAGCAAATTTATGAGAAACAGGATGGAACCCCACGAAAAACTACAAGGAACCCACACATTACATACTAAAGGCGATAAAAAACTGAAACTTTAGGAATGAAAGTACCCCAGTGATCTTCACGAGCTGTCCTTCACGTGCAAGTCGAAGATCAGAGTCAGGCAAAGAGTTGATGAAGAAAGCAAAAGCAGATCTGTTGTGATGTCTCCAGTTAACAGCATTCCAAGCTAAGAAAGAAGCGACCAGAGCGAATAGCAAAAGGAAAGAGAGAAGGAAAGCCGCGTTGTGGACCACAACGAGGATGAAAATGGAGACAGAGAGACCAATGAGTGAAAGAGTTAGGAGGGTTAAAAGAGCTAAGCTTGGTAAGGGTTTGCAGCTGAAACTGGTTTGGTGTTCGCTTACAGCTGCATTGGAGAGGTCGTTCATCACTCTTTTTACTCAAAAGAGACAGAAATGGGGAGGAAGACAACTGGTGTTAGTGAGTGAATTGAAAAAAGTTGGAAACTTTAAAATGGATACAATAGGATAAAGTGATTTTTAGGACAGAAAAAGGGTGTAGAGGTTTGTTCATGGAGTCAAAGTTGGGCCACTATCATAAAAACTATTTTGAAGATGATGGTCCAGCCCAATGGAAACTGGAGAGTTCACCAACTTGTTGATGTTGAATACTGTAAATTACGTTTGGTTCACTGAATATAAGATTATCAGTAGGAATAAAAGATTATTGGGAAATAGGATTACTAGAAATGTTGTACTTTTTGGTTGGTTTTTTTAGCAGGAATGTAAGATTGCACTTTTTGGTTAAAGGAATAAAAGATTATTTGAATGTATATTTTACCAAATTATTCTTATTATATTTTTGTTTTTTTAATAAGCTGAATTCTACAATAAAAAATGGATGTCCCTTTTTCCCATATATATGGGGTAAGGGGAGGTAAGATAGTAGGCTACCCCCAACACCAGGTTGAAAGTAGCTTCCGTAAGAGACCTCCGAATTATGAAATGCCCTCCGTGAGACTCGATCCCACGACCTCAAGGTTAAGAACCTTGTGCTCTACCAACTGAGCTGGTAACGACCTCAAGGTTAAGTTGAATTCTACAATAATATTACTATAATTAATTTTTATATATTTTTTAAAAATTTAAAATTCATAAAATTGATATACTTTTTTTTACAAAATTGAAAAGATAAATATGTTTAATGAAAGGGTAAAATTTTATTTTAACCCCTAAACTTCATATAAAATTTTAATTATAGATTTTTTTTTGTAAATCTAAAATAGTTTAAGGATAAATTTGTAATTTAACCTTCGTAGAATTTTTATTATTCAACGACAGAAGAAATATATTTTTAAAAAGAAAAAAAAATTAAGAGCATTTTAGTTCAAAATGCCGGTAATCCAACAATACCTAATGGAAAGGAGGTAATCACATTCCCGATAATATATACCTAAAAAAATCCACTGTTGGAAAAAAAAATTATCGAGGAATAGGATTACTGACCAACCAAACGGGGGAATGACATTCCATTCCCCTAATAATCCCATATGCCGTGAACCAAACACGCCCTAAGTCCCCGTCATACAAAACACAACAAAATTGAATCTCTGGCCTCCTCAAAATTGTCCCTTCAACTCACATCATCTGGGAGGAGGTGAAAATTGCTGTCATCCATGATTCTTTGAAGCTGTTTGCTTTAGCTATTGGAATGACAAAGCTTGATGCCAATTCAACATTTGCTGCAAGCTTTGAAGTTCCCATTGTTTTAAACAAGCTGCCACCCAGTAATCGTCTTGGAATTTCAGTTCTTTGACAACTTTTCTTTTATATAAAGGATAATTGCAACCAAATTGGCATGGTACAAGCCGAGCAGGTTGAACTTGAATTCCCCAGATTTTGGCTTATGCAGAGTTCTTAATCTGCCAAGTATAGCTAACAAAGCCATGAAAGAGCGTTTAGGTACATTAAAAGAATATCACAACACCATTAAGTTTTGGCCTCAGTTGGATCCTTTGTCTTGAATGCTGAAACCTGAATGTTCTTAAGGATATTGATTGTTTTCCCATTTTGTCACATGTTGTTTCCTTGAGGTACTATGAGGCCTACATTTGTCTGGACAATTCCTGGAGAATCCTGCAACAGTACATAATACTCCTGACAAAGACATTGTGTGGGGAAAAAATCTGGATTTTCATGTAAAGATTTTTTCTTGTTCTTTTATTTTTATCAATTCTATTTGCTCCCTATGTGTCTCTTAATTTCATATTAATTTTTGCAAATCAAGATGCCGTTTTTTGAAGCAGCATATAGAAGAATTGGATGAAAATCTCGTACCCTAAAATCCGAATTTTCTTCGTCTAATTAGCTGATACATACTCAATATTTCCCCTCTCCCATGTCCTCTACTAGATAATTTGACCCCAGCACCTCAGAATATTGTTTACATACATATTTTTTGTTCCTCATTAGTACATTTGTTCAAGACCAAAAATCCCACCACTGGTACCCACAACCGGACTGTTCAAAGAGAGCATTGGATTCAAAACTGTGCCAATCTTCCGGAGATGTTAAAGCACCATCAGCCGGTTCCACCATGCTCATAACTTCAGGCTCTTCTTCTAGCCTAAAGTAGCCCGTCATTATGGCACTATCGTCATCCGACAACGCTCCGAGTGCGTGTTCCGATCTCTCCATCGAAAAACTCAGCTGCTCTTCACACTCGGACTTCACTGTCTGTCCCTCGTTACGATTCACTTGTCCACAACATTGCTCTTCCTCCTTCAGCTTCTGCAACTGTTAAACAAAAAAAAAAGTAACTGCATCATTATAAAAAATAGATACCATTGTTGTAGCCAAAGTATAAGATAAGTTACCTGAGAAAGTAAAGCCTGTTTTTCTATCTTTAGGCCCTCGAACAATGAGGCTAAGTTGTTGTAATTGTGTTGCAGGTTGTTGTAGTCGCGTTCGAGCTGCTTGGATTTGCGCCTGGCTCTCTTGTTCTGGTACCAAATCGCAACCTGCCGTGGCTGCAACCCCAAGTGTTTGGCCACCTGAATCTTCTTAAGGGGATCGAGCCTGGATTCCGATTCGAATATCGATTCCAACGATCGGATTTGGTCGTCGCTGAACCTTCTCTTGTTCTTGCTCTGCTTCCTTTTGGTCGTTTTTGTAACTTCATCCATGGTGCAAAAAGGGTGATATTCCATGATCTCCTGGGAATTACAATCTGATGGAAATCTAAATCTTTCGTTGTTCATGTGTAATTATTACAAGTACTAATAAGAATCAACAGAGGTGGAAAAGGGAATGTTTCTAGATAGCATTTAAATCCCCCATTTGCAACCAAAGTATTTGTCTTGGTGCTGCTAGCTACCCTCGTATATATATATTCATAGTATTTCATTACATGGTATAAAATCTGTTTATTTTTACCAAAAATATATAATTATTGAATGTATTTATATAAAGAGTTAATCACATCTTATGTCTTCAAACTATGATCTTTCATTTCACGTAAATAAAATCGTTAAGCCAAGCAATATTATTATATGCTTGAAAAAAATAATGTTTATGTTAAATTATAGTTAAAACTAATTATATATTTGGATGAATTTGGAGATAAAATGAAAAGATTTTAAAGTTTGAGGATCAATTCAAAATGAGAGTCATAGTTTGAGGATAAAATTAGAATGCTCAAAAGTTTAAGAATTAATTTAGAATGAGTATCATAATTTCATGGTAAAACTTAACACATTTATTAGCTAAATTATAACTTTTGGTCTGTTATAGTACATAGACTTTCAAATATTTTCAGAATTTAACTTTAAATTTTAAATATGATAATAAAATAAAACTAAACTAAAATTTAGATTATGTTTTAAAAAATTAAAATTTAAATATTAAAATGAATTAAAATTAATAATTTAATCGGATGCGTGTCGACAGAGCTTTTTGAAATTACAGGTGGTTTTTTCCTACGTCTCTCTGTCTGCTTGCCACGTAGATATAAACATGTTTTTTTTCTAATAGTTTTAGGAATAGATCGAGTGAGATTGATATTCGTTAAAAATAAATATAATTTTACATTTTTAATTTTTAATACTCATCTCTTATTATAAGATTTATTTTTGTAACGACAATGATTAATAATATGTGTATGTCAGGGTGGACAAATATTTTTATGTTAATTCTTTATCTTAATTATAATATTTATCTTAAATTTTTATTTATGTCCGTTTTATATGAAAAATTTTAATTATTAATATGTACGTGTCCATCTCAAAAAGAATTTTTCTATCTGTCACGGAATTTAATGATGAGTTTTCATAGTTAATTTCCTTGAAACTTATGTTTTGGCTTGCAAACAATGTCTTCCTCTCGAGTGGTTGAACGTGCCAACAATTGGATGGTTTGGATTGGATGCCCGAGCCCTAGCTTCCTCGTTTATCATATGCTTTACGTAGGCCTTTTCCCTTATGGAAATCCAACCATTCTTTAGAAAAAGCATAACCCAAAATTTTGGTAAGTGATTAAAATGAAAATTTTGAAAGTGTGGTGTCAAAGTATACTTTTGTAAAAATCTAGGGACTTAAGTGTAATTTTTAAAAGTTATATATTTTTGCTCGTAAATAGATAGTTTACCCCGAGAATGATATTTTAGTGGATTTTAGATTTTTGATCCGAAATTTGTAAAAAAAGATTATGAAGAGATAAAGTTCGGTAAAATATTCGAATAATTGAATCGAAAGTTTACAATAATTCAAAGGATGATAGTAAGAGGTTAGAATTATAATTCTGATATTTTTAATCAGTAGAATTTAATATGGAAGAGTGGAATTAAGTGAATTTTCCATGTTAAAGTGGAATAGTGAATTAAGTGACTAAATTGAATTTTTGGAAATTGAAAGGGGAAAGATAGCAATTAGTAAATGGAGATAATATGATGGCATGGAGGTAAAAATTAGGATTCATTAATGACAAATTGGAATTTTACACCAAATTGAATTTTAAATTCATTTTTAATGGCTTTTTAAGGAGGAAATTAGGAGATATTTTGGGAGAAAATTCAAGAAAAAGCTCTCATCTTTTTCTCTTCAACACGTGGCCTCCATGGATGGGTAAGCAAGCTTTTCTTTTCCATTTTCAAGCTATTTTAGTAGGCTTTTGGACTAAGTTTTGAAATAAGAAAACAACTTACACTAAATTCTCTTTCATTTGTATAAAATTTTCATGGTTTTAAGTGTTGAATGGGTGTTTATGGTGGATGAGGGAAAAGTTCAAATTTTTTGAAGTAAAGTTGAATTTAGATCTTAAGAGTGTTATGGAAACATAAACAAGCATAAAAGTTGATTGAAAATCTTTAAGGGACTAAGTTGAAAGCATTCGTCCATGGTGGGTTTGAATGAAGAGATGTTGATTTTGATTTGTTTTTGTTATGAGAATGATTAAAATGGTTGGAAAGGAGTTGTAGGTGATGAAATCAAGTTTGAAACAAAGTTGAAGATCATTAGGGAGAATACCTTATAACTTTCGGCCCCAGTGAAGAAAATTAAGAAAAATTATAGGAAAATCATACAAGGGTTAGAAATGATTCTACATGCTTTGAAATAAGTTTTGGACCAAATTGGAATTTGGATAAGTTGAGCGGACTTTTTGCATAGGTCAAGGAGTTAAGGGATTAAAATGTACGAAAGTTGGTGTACTAGGTAGAAAATTATTATTTGAAAATTCATTTGAATCATTTTGGGAAGTTGGAAAAGTTTGAGGACCCAATTTCAAACATGGGAATGTTGGTGAGAAAAATGGAAGTGATGTAATTATTGAGGTCTTGGGCTGGAATGAAATGCTGGGATTTTTAATTATGTAAATTGAAGCTTGAATTTAAATTAAAGGGCAAGGGATTATTTTGAGTAAAATGAAAAAATTGAGATGAATTCAAAAAGAATTCATAATTAGTGGTTAAAATGGAAATTTAAAAATATTGTGTGCCTTAGTTATGAATATGGATAAGAAGAGACTTGAGTGATCACTTTAAAGCTTTGAGATCAACATTTATGTTGTGACAATAAATTAATACCGGAAGATATTGGGAATTTATTTATATTATATGCTTATGTTAGTAAGATTCTAACATGAGATTTGGAATGTTTATGTTTTGTAAATGTTGTTCATTTAGATTATGATTGAAATCAAGATCAAACAATATTAAAGTTAAGCAGAAGCTTAAGAATAAATGTGAATTCTAAGGTTTGCAAGCTAAGGACAACAAGTGAGTGCATTTAATTTGTGTTTATATTAGCGAGTAAACATTGACTTGCGATAAACCGGTAACGGAGTTACGTTGGTAAGAAGTGACTCCTAAATGTTATATGATTTGTGTTTTATGTATATATGTTCATTTGGTAAGCAAATAAATTAGTGAATAAGTCAAAGATGCAAACTAGTTAGATCTACTTATACTTGTGACTTGAACAGTAAGTTTAGAAAATCATCATAAATTCTATAGAAATATTTAGAAGATGAATTTTATGTTTATGGATTCGTATATCAGTCTATTTTAATTCAGAACAAACAACTAATGATTTCGATAAGTATACAATAAGTTATGAATTTTTAACCGAAGATAGATAAGAAAATATGGCAGCAGATTCTGCTCAAACAACTTTTGTAAGTCAACTTTGAAATTTTACTATAAATTGTATAAGATGAACTAGAAGTAGTGTCTTATATGATTAGATTCATATTCGAATCTAATTTTCAGTGATGCATACGGAATAATTTTTAAGTGTGTAGATTAATACATAATAATCTTTCTTTGAAGGTAGTGCAAACTGCTAGAGTATAAAATTTCGATAAATTCCATAATCGAAGCAAAATGAAAATAGAGGATTAAATTTAAAGCCTAGTGAGACTTATATTTAGGACCTATAAATAAAGTGTCAAAGTAAGTGCATTATTTATTTAAGTTATATCTAATTGATGAAGACTTGTGATAAATAATCTTAGATGATTTAAAAGAAAAATTCAATTTAAATTATGTGATATTTTCATACCGATTAATGAAATGATTTATGATATATTTTGGATATGAAATATACAATATATTTTTATATGATATTTTATGAAAATATATTTGAATGAAATTTATAAAATGATTTTTAAGCAAGAACTGCTCAAAGTATGTTATTTGATATTTGTATTTTAAATTATGGATGGTTTCGGGTATGAACTACCTAATGCACTGGTTTTGATAAATGATATTGGAAAATGATACTGATTGGAAATGTTGAATTATAAAGGATATGTATTTAAAGTAAAGCTCATTGTATGTTGCATTGAGAGTCGTAGGTATAATTGACTTGCTATGAGGTGGAGTGATTCTGATTTTGATTTTAATATGGTACACTTGGTACATTATGTATCGCACCGTTGGTCCAAATGATAGGATTGCACTTGGTGTGCATAGTCTGCATAGTCTGAGTTTGATGAAAACACTAAAGTGCTTATTGCATACACTCGTCTGACTCACGTACCATGCATTCTCATAAATATACATTGGGCTATGAATCTGAAATAGGAAAGTTCTAACTCTGAAAATGAAAGTTCTGAAATGTATTTGAATGAAAAGAATATGACATGATGGTTATGTCTAATATTGATTATTATGGTTTCGAAAAAATCATGAAATGATAATTTTTAGGCTTCAGTTGAGGAAAAATAGTTCGAATAAATCGGTTTAAATATTTAATGATGTTATTTGAATTTGAATTTAAGTTTAATGTTTATATTGTTATGATATTTTTAAGTTACATATAAAGAAATATATTGTTTGATTCTATTAAGTTTTGTTATATTTTATATTATCTTAGTTATTTATAATGTCTCACTGATGATTTTCACGTATAGAAGAACAAGCGAATTAAGGAGTTGAGTGTGACATCAATCAACAAAGAATACTTACATGTATCAATAATGACATTAAACTATTTTAAATTTCTAGATAACATGTATGCTAATGAGAAATGTCTGATATATTATTATGAATATAAATATGAATCTAAGTTTTGTATTTTAAATAAAAGTTATATTTTATTCAAATAAAGAAACAATTTAAATTAGGCAGTATACTTTATGTTAGGAAACAATATAGAACTGTCTGGTTACTGGCCAAAACGGATATTAATTTAGATATTTAAATATTATAATATGGATTTTTATGTGGTTATATTATTTCATTGGAAAGATTAGATTGAATAAATTTTAAAGATTCAAATTTATACTTGTTTTCAACTATAATATGTTTGTAAATGATACGTGATATTTTTTACTCATATTTGAATACGTACACGGGTTAAGAGTGTCACATTAAGAAGGGGATTAGAGTGGTAAACAGGATGATTAAGACCGTTTTTGATAGCGAAATGGAGTTTTGTTTGCATTAAGCGAGACTATGATTGCACCAACAATAGCATTTTATTCCGTATGGGGAAAGATTATGACAAAATTGTACCAATTTGGGCATATCAAAATCTAGTTCGAGAGGGGATGTTCAACATGTTCACGTGTCTTGTGGAGATCGAGCTGACTCAGCTTATAAGTTTGCCGTATGAAGGTTGAGTTAATAAATATATTAAAAGACTAAAAAAACCTAGTATCACATGTGAGTAAACTGATAAGCATTAGGATCTGTTCTGAATTTGTGAGGAACATATGTGGTTAAAGAAACGATTGTTGTTTTTAAAAATTTTAAGTTTGAGCATCAACGATTATAGTATGAGTGATTGTCAAGGGCAACGTCTACGACACAAATTAAATTACTTATATGGATAAAGAAAATATTATTGTTCTTAAAAATTACCTCGGTGAATTTTAACTCCTTTAGGTTTTCTAAAATTTTAAATTAATACAATGCTATAATTATTTTGATCCTTAAATTAAATTATGGATTCATAATTTAGTCACTTAAAAATTATAAAACTTTAAATTAATACCGTGGTAAATAAAATTTTTGATACTCTCATAGATTTTTAATTCAACTTCATCCCTAAAGATTTTTCCTGGCTTTCGTCCCGGAAAAGTTGTTAAGAGAATATTGATACAAATAAAACATTAGTAATGACTTAACAAATAAATAAAATAAATTTATGGGTAAATTACAAATTGGTAATTTAATTTTTTATATCTCCTATTCTACTCATTGTACTTTAATTTTTTCAATTTCATCACTGAAATACATTGGGGTTTTTTTATCACTCAGTCGTTTCCTCACTAACGGCGTTATAGTGTGGCTTTTTTTGTTAACAGAGTGACAAAAAACTCAAATGCATCCCGTATCCTTGGATGCATTATGGCGCACGATAAGGAAATGCTCTGGGTGCAAGTTAGCGGACTAATGGCCGAGTTCTCAGTTGATCAGACGCCGATTGTTTCTCCGGATCTTTCTCTCTTCTTCGCTGTTGTTTGGGTTTTCACTCTCTTATTTTCTTTACTGCATTACAAATGGACTGGAGGAATTATTCAAATGCTCCGATTCGCATGACCTAGAATATTTTCCCCCAAATGTTTGTGATGGAGCCCCGATTGTTCTCCCACCCCCAGGAGATACTTGATGTTTTAATTTCCAAGTGGAGGTTATCGCTGGTGGGTTAGTTCCTTGGGGTCACACCAAGCTTTGCATCTTTACAGCGAATCGTTTACAACTATGGAGTAAAGCCTTGGGGGGTTCGCGAGTCTAGGTTTACTGCTGGGAATAATCTCTTATTTTCACGTTTGATAGTGACACTTCTAGGGATTGGGTGCTAGACAATGGCCCATGGCATGTACATAACAAAACTTTTTTACTTAGAAAATGGGAAACCATGCTTGAAATCTCTTAGCTTTGACTTAACAAAGATCTCGGTTTGGGTTCATCTGTTAATGTCCCATTAGAACTCTCTCTCGTGTTGGCCTTAGCTACATAGCTAGTGCCATGGCATACCTCTCTCAATGGACAACATAACAATGGACAACATAACTGCTTCAAAAACTAGTTTGCCAAAGTTTGTATTGAAATAGGGGTAATGATACAATTCCTAAGTACATTGAAAGTTGCTCTTAAAGATGGAAAAAACTTCAATCTATGTTGAGGTTCCATGGTTACCACATTCGTGTAAGAAGTGCAAGTATTTGGGCATAATGATAAAAGCTGCCCCAAAAATCTAATGCTCAACTGCTATTCCCAAGTCTGGAAAAGGAAGGTCCTTCTGTTGACACAACCTTGCAGAGTATTCAACTTGTAACCGAAGGGTTCATGACTCATTAAATATTGATATCTGCTGCTGCTAAGGTCCAAATAATATTCTGCATACTGAAGATACTGGTTCAGTCACCACCACTCAGACAATAATTTCTAAAGGGGAAAAGGAATACCAAGTAAAGAAAATGCCAGAATTGCCTTTCTCAAAACCATTTTGAAGTCTAAACTCAGTTGAAGTCCTAATCTGACACTTTACCAAGGAAGCCTAGGGCAGCATCTTTAGGAGTTCTGGTATGGTAAAAGAACTTAATCCAAGAAGAAAGACAAGCTTGACAAAGCTAAAAGTAATCATGTTGAAAGCCAAGGGTGTTCCTTGGGATCTCATTAAATGATAATCAGTTTTTGGAATATTAGAGGACTTAACAGTCCTCTAAATATAAAGTGGTTCTGAGAGCCATGAATAATAATGTGGATATTCTTTGCCTATTGGAGACAAGAGTGAAAGGAAAAATCCCAGGCTATATAAGCACTAAATTCTCAAATTGAATGTTTTGTTATAACTATGATCATGCCATTAATGGAAAAATATGGTTGCTTTGGAAGAGGGAATAAACTTATCTATAATTCATGTTTCTGACCAATGTATATTGTTAAAGGAACGGTCCTAGGTAATCCGTGTTTATCTCGACCCTATGGAAATAATGATGGGGTTATCGAAGACAACTCTGGCTCAAACTAAAGGAAGTTAATTCCATAGTTAACCAATCCCCATGGGTCTTGGGTGGAGACTTCAATATTTTCCTCAATTCCCAAGAAAGTTCAGATCATGATATGATTGGCCATTATTCCTCTCATGATAGAAAGATTTCCAAGATTTCACGTAAGAGCTTGGTCTCCTGACCACCCTTACTTTGGGCCAAAATTCACCTGGAGTAATAAGCAACAATATTCCTGGCCAGGAAACTTGATAGGGTTATGACAAGTCCAAGTTGGGCTCCCATCTTTCAACAATCTTTTGTGGAATTCCTTGCCCTGGAATCTCTGACCACAACATGGCCATGCTTTGGTTTTCAAAAGATCTTCATGCTTCCAGGCCAAAGCCATTCAAATTCTTTAATTTCTAGGTTGTCAATCCCAATTTCTTGAATGTAGTAAGGAATTCTTGCAACAAGAAGTTAAGGCAATTCTATGATAGTTTTGTTCACAAACTTAGACGTCTTAAGGATTGCCTCAGAAGGTGCAACAAAGATCATTATAACAACCTTTCTGATAGAGTTAAAGCTAAAAGAATTGATATGGAACTTTAGCAACTTCTTACTCTAAAGGCGAGGATCCATTGAGAAGGAACTTGAATTACAAGAGCAATTGAACACCCTTGAAGAAGCCGAATCTTGCTCTTTAAACAAAGGAAAAAGTTAAATGGATAAAAGATGGTGATAAAAACACCAAATTTTTCCATTCAATTGTGGCCTCTAAGAACAAAAAGGAAACCATCAGAGTACTTGTTGATGATAGAGGGATTAGACTTGAATCTTTGATGCCATGGCCCATGAAGTCTCTTTTTTTCTCCAATCTTCTAGGTACGGCATATCCTATGGTTAAGGATTCCAGTCCATCATTTGTTCATGATCTCCTGAACTTTTAATTACCTTTTGAGGATCTTCCTCTCTTGTAAAGGATGTTACGTTGATGAAATAAAAAATGCCATCTTTTTCCAAGGCAATGATAAGGCCCCGGGACTGGAGGTTTCACTCTTTACTTCTTTAAATTTTCATGGTCCATAGTAAGTGAAGACGTCATTAAAGCAGTCAAATACTTATTCTTCAATTCCCACATTCACCCAGCTTTTAACTCCACTATTATTGCTTTGGTTCTTAAAGTCCTCAACCCCTGCACGGTTTAAAGACTTCAGGCCGATTTCTTGCTGCTCCGTTATTTATAAAATTATCACTAAGATCCTCGTCAATAGAAATGACTGCTTTCCTCCCTCAGATTGTTTCTTTGAACCAAACTGCTTTCATTCGTGGCAGAAACATCATTGACAACTCCCTTCTTGCTCAGGAGATGGTTAAAGGGTATGGCCGGAAATGTATTTCTCCTCGATGCTCAATGAAGATCGATCTCCATAAGGCTTTCGATTCTTTGCACTGGAACTTCATCTCTTCAATTATACGGCCCTGAATTTTCCTCAAAGATTTATTACTTGGGTTGAAGTTTACTTTACCAAGCTCGATACTCTATCTCCTTTAATGGTACCTTAATCGGTTATTTCAAAGGGGCAAGAGGGCTAAGACAGGGGGATCCTCTTTCCCCTTACTTATTCGTTCTTGCAATGAATATCCTTTCTAAAATGCTAAATATGGCTGTTAATAAAGGTATCTTTGCTTTCCACCCCAAATGCAAGAGATTGTGCTTACTCATCTTTCTTTTGCGGACGATCTCCTCATTTCTGCAAAGGTAACAAAGAATCTGTGGCGGGTGTTCTTAGTGTTCTTGAAAAGTTATATCAGCTTTTAGGGCTTTAGCTTAATCCCTCCAAATGCGAACTATTGATGTGGGTATCTCTTCTAGGGAGCTAGAGATCATTAAACTTATTTTTGGCTTCAAATATGGATCTCTTCCTGATAAGTAACTCGACATTCCTCTTGTAACCCGAAAACTCACTAAAAGATTGTGAACCTCCTTGACAATATTAGGAAACAATTGAACCATTGGTCTGCCCGTAATCTTAGTTATGCAAGCAGACTTGAATTAATACGGTCTGTTTTGTTCAATGTTAGTAATTTCTGGTGCAGACTTGCCCTCCCTGCTTCTATCTTAAAAACCGTGGACCAGCTTTGTTCACGGTACTTCTGGAAATGAGAAGACAAGCATGCTGCCGGTGCTCGGGTAAGTTGGGATAACATTTGTTGTACGAAGTCTGAAGGAGGCCTTGGTCTGATTGATATTCCATTTGGAATAAAGCTTGTTTTATCAGTCTTATTAAGAAAACTTGCTGCTGATGGCTCCCTATGGGTTGCATGGGTGAAAAATTATATCCTTAAAGAGCAGGATTTCTGGCAATTCGAACATGGAACTAATGTCAGCTGGGTTTTAGACGATTTTAAAGCTTAGGTATACTGCATTTCCTCTTATTTCTACTGGTTTACAGCAGACAAAGGAAATATGGGATAGCGTCCGATTACAAAGGCAAAGTATCTTGGCATTGTCTCATTTGGTACCCTATGCATATACCAAAACACATCCTTATCACTTGGATGACCATTTTGAACATGTTACCAACCAAAGATCGGTTACAGAAAATGGGAGTCTCCACATATGGTCTCTGTGTAAACTGCAATTCACATAAAGAAACTAGAGACCACCTATTTTCTAACTGCTCCATGGGTTGTTCGTCTTTGGAATTCTATCTTAAATCTGAACGGGATGAATCAGAATTTTTCGACATGGGAAGGAATGGTATCTCGCACGTGCTTAACTTGGAAGGGGAAGTCACTACTCACCACCATTTTGAAGATCTCGTGGAATGCGTTTATCTATTACCTATGGCAGGAACGGAATCAGAGAACATTTCAAGCTCGGTTTCGGGATGTTGATGCTATTCTTAAAGACATCATTGATACTGTTAGTATTCGCTTGGGGTATAGTCTAACCAATCATTGATTTGTAATTAGGCTTTTTGTTTCTTTTGTTGATTGGTTGATTGGTTCTAGCATGACTTTTCTATTTTGAGTAATAAAAATCTGAATTATCCAAAAAAATAATCAAATGCAATGAATGAATGATATGGAGAAGAGGGGATTGTATCCAACGTCTTGGAGGAAGCCAGCACTTGTGGCCACATTTGCAAGGAGCAATGGTGGATCAGAGACTGCAGCCGAGGCAAGATGGCAGTAAACGAGTGGGATCGGGACCTCATCAGATATAACATGTCAATTTGGTGTTGTTTAAATTATGTTGGTAGCCACAAGGCACGATACATTAGAGTCATATTCAAGGAGTTTGTCGCTTCGAGTTCACGGAAGTTGAACAAGGGAGGCACGAATGAATCGAGGACGACACGGTCATAAGTTGTCAACGTTGCAATGATAAGTATTATTACAACTGTCTGCCCTTTTGACATTCACACCATGGCAAAATCCCGTAGGCATTCAACATTTCGGAATGACTAGAAGTGGCCCAAATTAGGCCGTGTTGATTTTTGGGCCATAAGTATTTGTGCGGCTGGGACTCGTGGATTCAACCGGGGTTCGGAAAGTTGGCCCTCACCCAAACTAGATAATTATAGGCAAAAGACGTAAGAGGTATTTATATATTTTAAAAAATATGTGATATTCTAACTCAAAAATCAATTCAACGTAACCCTTTAACCAATATTTTTTATCGTTGAATATTAAAAATATTAGCGTTTAAGTTCAACTTGTTGGCATGGTAGTCAATAATGTTGGCGTGACAATTCATCTATCATGTCATCAATTTAATCACTTATCATACATGATATCTAGACTATCATGCCATCACTATATCAATATTCTGATTTATTCCATCAATAAAATATTAATCAAAGCGTCATATATTTATTTTCTGAATTGATAAAAAAAATATAATATACTTTTGTTTCAAAAGTACACGGACCTATGTCTTTTTGCTATAATTACAAGTGATATATGAAATGAATAAAACTGAATAAGAGAACACGTGAAATAGATAATCAGATTGTGATAATTATAAAATAATTGAAGAAAGGGGCAGGATTTGACATTTACGTGTTGCTTCTTTCTCTCTGTCACACAAATTTGGAAGACTGTAAAGACATCGAAATGTGGAACAAGTATCGTCGTCTACCTTTGTCACTCTGTTCTACAGTTGAACGATTCGCTGTAAAGATCATAGACCATTTTCTTAATCCCACAATTGGCCTTTTCTATTTCGTCAAACTTTGCCTAATTATTTTCTCGGGAAAAAGAAAGAAACAATGATAGAGATTGAGCCAAGGAAAGAAACAATGGACGTGCAGAAAAGAGACGAGAACCCATTAATTCGCGGGAGCTGCCTGTACTGTAGATCATACTGCTCTCGCCAAGTCATTTCCCGACACCAACGAAGTAATGCGAATTTTCCCAGAATCCAAACACGTCTTGATCGCATGAAAGCAATCAACCGTGTCTCCATTTACTGGCATTATGATTCTACTTGTTGCCGTAAAAAATCACTCAATACAAAAATAAATATATAAGTTACCTATCGAAAAACGTTTTAGTGCTTAAGTAATTTTTCATTAATAACATATATTTAATGTTTTCAACATTACGTTACATTTTTAAGTGTTTGGACGTTAATCGTCGTTAAAAAATATTTGTTAAATAACACGCCCTCTCCTTTTCCCCCTTCTCTTCCCCCCTTCCCCTTCCATAATCGTTGGTCAACCAGCCACGATCGTTATCGTCATCGTTACCGTCATCAGTACCGATGTCAACCCCTGATCAAGTCCTCGTTGGACTTCTTCGTAATTTTCACCATTTTTCATGGAGAAAGTTCAAAGAGGTCGGATTTTAAGCCACTGTCGTTGTTTTTTGTCGATTTCGGGCGATTCCGACGTCCATAAGCCACACCACCACCAGTCGAACCAACGAGCAATTTCGATCAAAATCCAACCTTTCGACGATGACGATGATGGTCGGATATGGCCGACGACAGTTGGCAATAGGATTGAAGTGAGAAATTTTAAAATTTTAGGGTTTTTTCTTATAATTTCTATAAAAAGATTGAGTTTTTTATATATAAATTAAGTTTTATAAATAATATTTTTTATTATTAAAAAATTAAAATATAACGGTAGATATCTAAAAATAAAACAAAATTTTTTAAAATATTAAAACGGTTTTCGAATCGTAGTTTAAATATTTATTTGTTTTTTATTCACCCTAAGAAATTTGAAGAGAGAGTTAATTTGACCTTAGTGGACTCTGACCTACCTGTCAGCCAGTCGTCGCCTTGTTAGAGTAGACAGTACAATCTCAGTGGTTTTTTCTCTAATACTTTCTTTTGGGACATCATTTTACTATTTCGTGTTTAATGACTGCATCCACCGTCATCCCCTTAATCTTCTTCATTAATGAACTGATTTCTCGTCAAACTTTGGTTGTACGAGGTGTGTTAACATGATCCGACGGTCGATATAGAGTTTCTGATCCATACGAATAACACGCAAAGTAGGGATAAGTAGAATGTTCGACGGTAAAAATGAGAGATATTAGTGTGCATGGTTGTCGTCGTCATTTCTGAAACTGAGAAAACAGCAAGTAGGGTCGACTCTACACCTATTATTGAATTGTTGATTTTAGAACATCTTATTTCAAGTGGTAATATATGTTCTAAAATTTTAATTATTTAACGATAAACATTAAATACTTTGTAATCTCTGGTGATCGAGTCCGATACTTCTAAGGAATAATAATATTTTAGAGAATTTTTAAATTAAAACAGATAGAAAATAAATAATGATTTTCGGTTTAATAGTTTGAATCCATACGATTCTTAATATATCGTATAACTACATAATACTAGGGTTTTTGACCAACAAATTCCAACACCTTTTACTCTTCTTAACTACCCCTCACCCATATTTTTCTCTTCATCATCTCATTATAACCCAAAAGGCCAATCCGACGACGGATCTCTCATCTCTCTACCCCTCATTAAACAGAGGCGAAACTCTTGGAGGGAACTAAAGAGATAAGAGAACCCGATAAACACAAACAAAAATCACTTACCTCTTTTGAAGAAAGTTTGAACCAGGAAGTTCTAGGGAGTATTTTCTTTGAGGGGAATGTTGTCTGGATCGGGACGCTCGTTTTAAACCCATCGTTGTTGAAATGAACTGAGGTTTTGCTGCCTGCAGTGTCGTCGGACCAGGCTTCATTCCCCCCAATCATTGCTCCCATATCAACGACTGCAGCGTGTAAAGGTTTCGGTTTCGGGTTTTAATGGTGATTCCGGTTTACGTTAGATCATTGGATCGTGTATGTTGTTGTTTGCGTGTGGTGTGTAATGATGTAAGGTTTTGACCAATTTGGTATGATCTGGATAAAAGTTTTCATCATCATTACGATCTCCCTTTGTTTTTCCTGTGTGTTTCTGTCCGTACTAAGTTGTAGCCCTCCTTTCTGGGTCATCATTATTCAGATCTTTCTCATGATGGCTTGGTTTTTTTTTTATCTCGTCTGTCAGTTTCTGCTGTTTTTTAGATCTGGGTTTGAACCTTTGGCAAACATTATCCGTTCTTTTCAACGCTGGTTTTCCCTACTCCCTAGGGTTTCGAACAAAGCCTATGCCAAAGGTAAGAGAGAGAGAGAATGCAAGTCTATTTTTGATCAACTTCCTTCTTCATTGAGATCCAACCCTAACTGCTTACATGCTCGATGATCCTATGCTTGGCTTGGTTTCATTTCATCTCAGCAAAAATTCTCAACATTGCTGCTACCTACCTCCCATTAGCTGAAAGGACGCTTGATTAGGACGCATGTCGGTTGCCAACCTGTGGACGGAAATGATTTCTAATGAGGTTTTTAAGGCACTTTGGAGAATCTAGTCATTATATTTACTTGATTGAGCATTATATAAACTTAATTTTAAACTTGAAGCCTAAACAAATCATGGCTTCACTGCATAGATCTTAGCTAACATTTTCAACGATTTTAGAAGCCTACCCATCGGTTGCAGCAGGAGCCCGTGACTTTGAACCCAAGTTGGCTGCAATTTCCAATGCCAATCTGTTTTCCTTAAGGGATTATACCAGTTTATTAGTATTTTAAATTAGTATAAGTTATAATTTTAATACCTCTATTTTAATTTACTGCTTTTAGATTATATATTCTTTAAATTTTAAAATTTGATTAGTATAATAATCTTAAAATATATTAAATTTGATTATGCTATTAATTTTTTTGAGCTACTGCAGATCGATTCAGTTAATACTCGACTTAAATGGACTCAAATTGAGTTTGAGCTCGACTCGAGTTCTTAACGAACCGAAACGAGTTACTTGATACTCGACTCGAAAAGCTTGTGAACAACTCGAAAAAATATTATATTAAAATTTTCTTTTTTATAAATAATTATCAATAATGTGAAGATTTCATTTACTTAAAGTTCAGATTCGAGTTTGAGCTTAAACCGAGTTAAGTTTAATATTTTTTATTTCGAGCTTTGACGAGCTTTAATTATGATTTCGAGTTTAAGTCGAGTGAAAAGTTTAGGCAAGTTAATTTTTGAACTGGGTTGAGTTGTATTTTAAAATTTCCGAATTGAGTCGAGCTCATCAATAATCAATCCGGACACTGCTCTTACTCAAATACAATAAGTCAGGTCTCAAGTGGAATCGAATCATCGGCTTTATACGGTACATATCAAAAGCGTTACAATTAATTATGCAAACTAGTTTTGATACCATATTCGGTTCCCCATAAGTGATGAAATAGAACAAGTCTCCATGTACCAATTATTTAACGCAAGTTCAAGATTCTGAAATCACTAAAAGGAAGGACGCATGTGGGTGTACGAATAAAATGGACGGGCCAACGATGTTTTTTAAAACAACAGCCTATAATTCCATTTGATGGAGCCTCCACGTGTATGTATTTAGATAAGTTTATGTGTGAATAATTGAGTTGATTATTTAATAATTTTCAATATTCATTTTTTTATATAAAAGAGTGGAGAATAATTCCACTTTGGATGGTGTTTGAAACGACACTCAAATCATTTATAATTGGTGCGCGTAACTATAGGATTGCTAACACGTTTATGGGCTGTGGGGTACTTGGTATTTTGAAGCAATAGTTACATCAAGCACCGGCATTAAATAAGGCAAAGTGGTAGGGCGGGCAGTAGGATCACCATTTAACTCGAAATCTATGGATTTAGATGCGATTCGGTTTTAAAGAATTGATATTTCTTTTTATAAAAAAATCGGGTTCGGGTTGCTTTGAGTCGAATTCAATCTTATAGAATTGATATTTATTTTATAAACGAGCTTCTCCTCAAACGATTTTTAAACAGTTCATTGAATGTTTTGATTCGTTTATATGCATATGGGAGCCCTTGAATGATAACTAAAATGATATAAAACATTTTGACAATAAGTGTTGAATTAGAATTTAAAATTATCGAACACCAAAATGTTACTAACAACCCGAATTTTCCTACCAAAATCACTTAAAAAATTAAAATCGAAACCAACTTGACGTCAATTGATCCAAATTAAAACTAATTCTATCTATTAATGGAACCATCGAAATTTAATTAAATATTATACTAATAATTTATTCTAAACGTAGTTAGTTACACGTTGGAATGTAATTATGACTTTGTTTATACAACTTTGTTAGGATTTTCGTAAGCTCGAAACGACAACCGGAACGATTTGCAAAGAGGGGTCGGAATGGTTTTGTATTTAGGGAGTAAGGAGATTGAAAGATAGAGAATTGCACAGCGATTTATAGTGGTTCGACTTTCTCAATCAAAGTCTACGTCCACTACCTTAGCTCCTCACCAAGGATTTTCCAACAAATTCACTAATTTGTTCTTTCTTTTGAGGACAAAGAGATAACCTTACAACTCCCTAGTTTTTCCGGGCTAAACTAGAACCTTTTCCTAGCTTTTACACGGGCTAAGCTAGAACCTTTCCCTTTTACAAAAGGATAAAAGATGTAAACAATAAAACCTCTCTAAGGTAGGTTACAAGAATTAAGCTCACAAGAACAAAATATTTACAAGAGAAAGATGAAATAAGAATGAAAAACTCTTCTCTTGTGTTTGATTACTTGGATAGTTGTTCTCTTATTTTCTTCAAGTGTCCTTAGCTTGTATTTATAGCTTGGAATGTGTTTGAAGTCATATCTAGCCGTTGGGGATGTTTTGGAGCCGTTTGGGAATGATTTTTCTACAAAAATAGGCTGCCCAGAATGGGGGGAATCGGTACCCCTTCATAGAGAATCGATACCCCTTCATAATATTCAAATATTATGACCTTTGGGCTGATGAACAGTGAGGGAATCGGTACCCCTTTGGGGGAATCGGTTCCCCTTTTACATACTGGAATTTTTGAGTCTCGGGTTACTGTTCAAATATTAATTTACTGTTCAAATAGTAAATTACTATTCATAAAAACATTTTTGTGCTCATTTTTAAATTAAAGAACTTTGAATTATTTTTGTAAATTTTGAATAAATTCAATTAAGTCCAAATATATTTTGTAAATTCAATTCAAGTCCAAAAACCATTTTCCCTTAAATTGTTATACCGAAACATAGTTCAACAAACTTTAACAAAAGAAAATTGTAAAAAAAAATAGTTTGAAATTTCAGAATTAGCAAATTTTAAAAGAACCATATTTCAATATACGTTTCTATCCCCAACATACATATATCTTACAAATCAACCTATCAAATCAGTTAGTATATATAATCAAGTATAAGAGCATATTATTTAAAATTTAGGGTAAATTACATTGTTCCGTACTGAACTATACTCTTTCTCCTATTTTTCTCACCCAACTTTCAATTTGTTCATTGAACTTTACAAATTGAATCAATTAGCTCACCGTGTCGTTAACTATTTAACGGTGTTATGACATGGCACAAGCATCAAAACGACGTCGTTTCGAATCCTATATTAAAAGTTTAGTGAGTAAAATATGAGAGATGGTAAAGTTAAGGGAGGAATGGTGTAATTTACCCTTTTTCCTTTGCTTCTTCATTTTCTCTCTGTCGGCCACCATGTCATTTTCATTCCGGCCATAGGCCACCATCTGAACTTGACCTGATTTGACCCGTAAAATTTGATACCGAACGACCACCATCTACGGCTGTCGACACTAGCCTCTGACCACCTTCTATTTTTTATTTAATATTTTAATTATTTTATATTAAAAATAATAAAAAATGTCACGTCATCCAGATGTTAGAGACAACACGGGGGAGTGAGCAAAATGATTCAATCTTTAAGTTGAGTGAGCAAATTGAAAGTTGGGGGAGAAATATAGGAGAGAGTAAAGTACTTGAGAATGGTGCAATTTACCCTAAATTTTAGGAAATTTATAAAAGAGTAAATTATAAGTTTAGTATCTAAACTATCTATTTTAATTTAGTTTAGTATATAACTTTTAATTTTCTTAAAATCATACCTAAAGATTAGTTTTTTTTCATTTTAGTATCGTTGTTCAAAATTAAACGTTAAATTTTGAAAAAAAAATTGAAAGTTAAGATATTAAAATAGACCAAAACTGATAGTTTAAGTACTAAAATCATTAAGATTTTAACGGTGGAGATACTAAAATGAAATAAAAATAAAATATTTTGTATGATTTTAAAAATATTAAAAGTTTAGATACAAAAATATATAAAAACTAATAATTTAAGTACTAAATAAGTAGTATACCCTTTAAAAAGTTCATAAAACCGAACCGTACCGCCCCTTCCATGCCTATTTGGACACGCTAGAAACCTGGCTATTGGCTTGCCTGTCCTTTTTTTTTATATATAAATATTCTTGTTATATATATATATATATATTTAATTATCTATATTAACCCGGATCAAACATATAATTTTGGTAAGTGAATATCTTAACAGATATTTTTTATATTCACAAGAACTGGAGCTCGAAATTTACTTAAATAAAATTAAATTTTTTACTGCTTAAATTAACCCGTTGTTTATATTTATATTTATATTTAATGTTGAAGTTTTTAATGTTCAATATTATTTTTATTCATTACCGCTCAAAGACGTAAAACGACATCTTTCATGTCGTCTGTGAGGAATTATCCTTTAATTATAATAAAAAAATCCATATTCCCTTCCACCTCCATCCACGTGTATCTAATCAATCTTGCCCTCTAATCATCATCAGATTCCTGCAAAAAATCAAACGTCTAGGAATCAAAATTCTAAAGAAACACTATATCCCCTTTCGTAGCATATAAAAACCGTCCCCTTTCTTTCTCCATAGTCCATATTACACATTATTTATATATTCTGGGTACAATGAGTTTGCGACTTGATATGGAAGATTATCAACCATGAATAAAGTCTATTCTTCACACGAAAAGAACCCTTGGCCCTTTCCTTCTTCCTTGTTGTAACCCTTTGTTGTTGTTGTTTCTAAAATTAGGGTTTTCAGTTTAAAGCTTTGCTGTTTTAGATATGGGCGGTGGAGAGAAGAATACAGTGAGGAGCTTCCATTTACACCTACCGAATCTTCATCATCATCATCATGGGAAGAAGCAAGCAAAGGGTGTGCCGAAAGGGTGTTTGGCGATCAAAGTAGGGTCGACCGAGGCGGAGCAAGAGAGATTCGTGGTGCCGGTTATTTACTTCAATCACCCATTGTTCATGCAGCTGTTGAAAGAAGCCGAGGAGGAGTACGGGTTCGACCAGAAGGGCACCATCACCATCCCTTGTCACGTGGAGGAGTTTAGGAATGTTCGGGGCTTGATTGATGGCAAGAAATCCCTTCTTCATCATCATCACCATCATCATCATCTTCATGTCGGTTGTTTTAGGGTTTGATGATGAAAAAAATTATCAGCAGATGAAAAAGAAGATGATGCAATGATGACGATTAAACGTTCTTTATAATTGCATTTCCCCACGTATATATTTGTTTTGGAATCATATTGGAAAAAAAGAAGCCGATGCCTTTCTCTTCATTTCTAGTCTATCTTTAAAGATGATATGTTGAGGACAAGGTCCCTTTGTAGGTCATTGCCTTTGCTTTAAGTTTGAAATTTTGAGCACTATAGATGTGGAAATCATTATCGGCAAATGGAATCAAGTACCATAACGAGGGAGGCCGTCCCAGTTTAGGGTCCGGACATGTTATTATACTATAAAGTTACGTATTCATTTGGCGATCACTTTGTTGTCCGAACCACATTGAGTTTGAGTTAAGTGTTGGGAATTGAACGAGATGTCGAACAGTGTGATGAATGGAAGTCAAGAACGGGCGGTGGGTTCAATTAATACTTGTCCTTCAGACCAGACAACAAACATAGGAATAAGCCAGGCTTTGGAGACATTTATGTTGTGGAAAATCCAACGTTTAGCCTGGAACAAAGGACAGATAGTCATGGAGAAAACATTGTGGGTGATTGATCATTATGCTCTATATAAATTGAGAAATTTATTGATTAAATAATATTAAAACCTTATTACGCAATTATAAAGATGATCATAATTAATATATATAGAAACTATAGCTAAAATTAAAATAATTAGACAATGATCAAGGATCAAATCAAACATGGTTATAATATAATATTTCTTCACCAGTCATCTGACTCGAAATCTTATCTAATTTTTAAGGCAAATTTTTTTATTCGATGTGACCTGACACATGCAATACAATGTAATATATGTTCAATGATAACTCTCAAATTATCGACATCGAATGCTCACTCTCCTGGCATCTATGTGCTTGAACCCGAATCCTCAAGAATAACAACAATTTCTTTACCACGGAGGCCACTTGATTCGTGCTTTATATATATATATATATATATGATAAAACTTGAATATGGAACACCGGAAAACTACAACATCTCAATCTGACCATGGTTTTTCATCTTGCTTTGTAAGTTGATTGTGACTGGGGAACAAATAAATATAACTTGCGAAATATTTGATCTAACAATTTATTTAATCAAACAATATTAGTTAGTAATTTCAATTTAAAAAAAACCAACAAGATATATATTATTCAAGCTATATAGCTGACCAGATGTCTCGTATTAAACTAAGCCTTTATTATTATATTGACAAAGATGAGGTATGGATTCATGCAACAATGCCTATGGGATTAAACTAATGTCATTTTAATTTGTCCATGGCTATAGAGATATCCAATTGGTGCACTCAGATTGGTTGGGTGCATGAACAACAGTCTTTAATTGCAATTGGTGCACTGAGATTGTTCGATGTATGAACAACATAGTTTTTAATTACAAGTTTCAACTAGAGATGGCAACGGATCGGATTAGGGTCGAGTTTAGGGCCCAACTCGACTCGATCTGACTCGATATAAAATAAGGAATTAATTAAAAAATTAATATATATATTTTAAAAATAATTATATTATCATCCTTGAGTCAGATCGAATCGGAGTTTTTTCACCCTCCACCCGAATCTGATTTGACCCATCTGAACTCGAATTCTTAAAAAGAACATAACTCTATCAAATCGAGTCAAAACCTATCGAATTCGAGTTAAATAGCCATCCCTAGTTTCAACAATAGGATAATGAGTAATTTTCAATTGGGCGTTTATTTTTTTAGTAGCTGCAATTGGGTGTGAAAGAAAAAACGTTTGGACCGGTCTAGAACACTCGTATATGACCCAAATTTATAAATTAAATTTGAGCATGTCAATTCAAGTTTGGATTTATCTCAAATCAATTCTATTATAAAATGTCAAATTGAGATTTAACAAAAATATTACATTAATAAGAAGAAAAATAATTTATTTTATTGTGATCTAGATTTTTTTAGGTAGAATACATCAGAGATCACTAAAATTCAAATAATTATATTGATAGTTAAATTTTAGAAATTTATAAAACGACATGTTATAAGAAATTGAAAAGGTTCAATAAATTTAACCTTTTTATAATATTTTGATACATTTTAAAAATTATTTTATAATTATTCAAAAAATTGTCTAACAGTAATAAAACAAGTAATAGTTATTACCCTAAACATTAGGAACTATGTATTTGTTTCTATAGGATACCCTACGGACCTGTGAAATGTGTATATAATCGACCTTATCTTGACCTCCATTAGTTGACCAATCCGAATCATCCCATATCGTAGCATATACACATTGGCGGACATCATCAACGCAAAACATGGTCTAAATTTTGTTCCAAAGGACGCTATGGTAGTGAAAATCTTGTATCGGATCAAACAAGAGATTGAACCTCTCTTCGGCCTCATCCAACACAAAAATGAACGTGAACCTGTAGAATATCGTAGCATATACACAAAAATAAACGTTCAAATCGTTGAAATGAATGTGTTGGTCACCAAAAAGGGTCAAAAACAATTCGTTGAATGATAAAAAGCTTTCAGGATTGGGCGGTATGGAAGCTGAAAACAATTGTAGTATGCAGACAAAGAAACACCATAGTAAGAAAAACCTGCGTCGTGTATGTGCGTATATCTAGCTACAAATAAAATGGTTTCCCATTTTTCAGACTGGTCTTAGCCTTCTAAAACCATTTGTAACCATATATTCCCACAAAAACTAGAGTATATAATCGTAGCACATAATATATAAGTAATTCAGCACTGATATCTAACCCGGAACTTGCATCATTGCGACATATACAAGCTTTACAATATATTCCACTTATCTGCCAAAGCTTCAGTAATCCTTGCAATGCACATTGCAGCACTTAGTGGATAACCAGAAACTGCAAGAAATGAGAGAAATAAAACCATATAAGACAATGAAGTCATGTCCCATTTAAGCATGATAAGAACTCAATTGTATTCATGTAAAGTACGAGTCTTGTGTACGTATAGTAATAACCCCAGACTCGGGATAACTGTCAAGTACATATATGATTCAATGGTTCTTATGGTATTCAAAGGTTACGAATCAAAAACCTCGAAATTTCAAGAACAAAATTTAACAAACATACACATATGAATGTGGGACTTACTCGCTATAAAATCATCTATATAATCTGTCTCTATCTTTCCATGGGCCATTGCACCCACCTGAAAAGAAAGATGCTCAAAGATAGGATAAGGAGGCAATTATAAATAGAGAAGAAATTGTACGTCACACAAGACTTGCCACAAAAACTAGGTTCACATCACCACCAACAGTATCTACATATTTTCTCATTTTAACCAATTTGTCTGAGCTATATGAGAAACCTGACGTGCAAGAAAAACAACTTGAATTCTGGAAACAATGGGTTTGTATAGACAAAAATACAAGAGTAACAACAACCAAACTCAAGCCCACCTATTTTGCGAGAATTGACAGGAAAATAATTGGTTACAGGATTCTTTATCACTCGTAAAAGTTTTTCACGCTTGCCAACAGCAGTTATATTTAGTTTTTGTAGCAACTGCACTGCATGATTGTTGAAGAGGTAAATAAGAAACAGCCTGGTAAAAGTTTTAAAATACAGCAGAAGAGACATAATCTCAGCATGAGAACTTACACATGATACCAGAGAACCGCTTATATGTTCTCGGAATTCGAACATGAAGTTTAACTTCAAAAAGTACACCTTTCTCGGTTCTAACATACACAGCTTGCAATCTACCAGCCTTATTGACAGGGCTATCTAAAATAGATAGAAGAGCCTACAGGGAAACAAAACAATTAGCAGTAGGTTAAAAGAGTTAAACTAAATCCTCCATCGGGTTTTAACATCGAGAATGCAGTACCAGCTAAATCATCATAGTAGCAAAAAATAGAAAAATAACCTGCTGTGTTATGTCAGGCCTGTAATCAGCAAGATTCTTGTTATTTTTCCGTAAGAAATTGGCATGATCATCCGAGTTCAAGAGTTGGAAACTCTGTAACAATTTACAACCAATAAGATAAAAATACAGTTGAAAACCAAATTTCATTAAAGAACAAAAAATCAATTAAAAACTACTATAAGAATAACATATTCATGAACAGAAGCTCACGCTAATAAATGATAACAGATATGTTAAGCACAACCATATATACACGAAGTCTAAGTTCCATGTACCTTTCCAACTTTAGCAACTTCCAAGGAAGCCTTCTCAAGAACAAATATGACCCCGTTTTTGTTGGTCTTTTTATCACTAGGGACAATTGGGATTCCCACAAGTTCATCTGTTGCTGTTTCGCCTTTTTCCTCTTCTTTACCTTCGACTTCCTTTGTTGGCTTTTCAATAGAAGCTTGCTTTGCAGGTTCTTCCTCTTCTACTTCTACTTGTTCATCATGTTCTTGTTCTTCTTTATCATATTTCTCATCTCTATTCTTCCGTTTCTTCCCCTTTATAGCATACGGTCGTACCATCGTATTGGCTAAAAAAATTATTTATCCTTCAAATAAGAAGCACCAAAGCAAGATAACACTACATCAGAAGCAGCATGAAGCCTGAGCTCTTGAGCAATTTCAGGATAGGAAGAGAGAGGGAGAACTCTTGAGCAAGACTGCCATTGAGGCAAGTCAAAACCCAAGTAGCAAGAAGCCTGAGCTCGATTAAAAATTTACTACTTGAAATTCAGTTCAAGCTCAATCGAGTATATTTTTAAGCTTAAGCTCAGCTCGAGAAAAAAGCAATGCTCAATTAGGGTCGTTTACTCATTTTCCATACTCAAACTCCCGTTTCAGCTGGAATTAAGCTTGTGCATATACAATGTTTTCATTATAGTTAAATTTTTATACGAATTTACTCGGTTCTAACATACACAATTAGTAGCCGCTTTGTATATATTATCAGCTCAGCTCAAGAACTGGCTTGAACGGTGAGCTTGCCTGAATGACGAGCTACTCGCTATAGATGAGATATCATATTTTCTATTGACGATCCATTAAAGACTGTATAGCCTCTATTTCTTTCTCCAGCAGGACAATAAAATTCTAGGGCCAATATAAAGCAAATCAATGGCACCATTACAGAGTTTCTGCAACAAAGTTTTGGGGCTTTCTAAGTATAATCAAATTTCGTAAAACAATGGTGAATTTTCAACTAGAAAAGTCTACAGCTTACGTTCGATAGTTAAACGAAACTTACAGTTACAGTGGGCGGAGCAGCGGAGGCGGCGAGCTGACGAATAAGGGCGGAGCAAGGGCAGCAATTTAGGATTTAGTGTTTTTTTTCCAATTTTTTTATAATTTGGATTGGGCTGAAATTGTATTTGGGTTGGGTTCTGCATGAAGTGGGTATATATATATATATATATATATATATATATGTTTGAGAATCGATATTTAATTTATTTATTAATTAAGGGTAAATTATATCGTTCTTCACTGAACTATATTCTCTCCTATTTTCTTCACCCAACTTTCAATTTGATCATTGAACTTTATAATCGAATCATTTTGCTCACTCGACCATTTTCTCTCTACCCACTAATGATGTGGCATTATTATTATTTAATATAAAATAATTTTAAAAAATAAAATAAAAAAGATGGTGGCCACATTTCACCACCAGCCACCGTCGACCGACGTAGGTGATGGTCGTTTGGTCCTAAATTGGGATGGGTCGCTTTGCCTCAACACATTGAGTTAGAATCTAACCTCTATTTTGTCTGGAATTTCTTCAAAGTCCACGAATTTTAGATTGAAAGTGAGGAAATCAAAACATTTCAGTCCAAATTCATGGATTTTGGGATATTTTTCGATGAAACAACCACCAGATTTGGACTCAAGGGATCGAACAGACACCATTTATGGCAGTTGACGATGGCCGAAATGAAAATAACATGGTGGCCGACGGAGAGAAAATGAAGAAGAGAAGAAAAAGGGTAAATTACACTATGAGTCACTGAAACTTTACTCTCTCTCTATTTTACTCACCGAAACGACGTCGTTTTGAAGCTTATGTCATGTCATAACCCCGTTAAATAGTTAACGTCAGAGTGAACAAAATAATTTAATCTATAAAGTTCAGTGAGTAAATTGATCAAACTGAAAATTGGGTGAGGAAAATAGGAGAGAGTAAAGTTCAGTGAGGAACAATTTAATTTACCCATTAATTAATTTAAATTAAATATTTTAAATATTTGTTCGAAGTGGATTATTTTAATATAATTTATTCCATTCACAATGTTAAAACTTCGGGTAAATTACAACCATTCCTCACTCAATTTTACTCTCTCTTATTTTACTCATTATACTTTTAATTTTTATAATTTACTCACTGAACTTTTGAATTGCTTCTATTTTGATCACCCTGAATTGTTTTGTTATTATTATTGTATGACATAGCATTTTTATTATTATTTAATATAAAAATCATTTAAAATAAATAATAAAATAATATTTTATTATTAAATTTAAAAGGACTTAAAATAATCTCTGTCCACCGTTAACTATTACCGACCTTAGAAATAATAATAAAATTATTTTTATATTAAATAATACTAAAAAATATCACATCATTTAAAAATAATAATAATAATATAATTCAAAATGATCAAAACATAAATAATTCAAAAATCCAGTGAGTAAATTAAAAAAATTAAAAGTACAATGAATAAAATAAGAGAGATTAAAGTTTAGTGAAAATTTTGTATTTTACCCTAAAACTTAAATCACTAATAATATATAATCTCTTTTTATCAACTACATATTTATTATTTTTATTTTTCATAGAAAATACCTAGTTTTATTAAAAAAATAAAAAATATTCAGAATTACAATAAAGATTTACATGTATAACTATAAAAGTAAACTAAATTATAATTAAGACATTTTCCTATAACAATTGACATAAAAACTAGTCATATAAATCACACAAGGACCAAAAAAGGAAAATGTTAAAAAACCTAATCAATACTCGAACAAAATAAATATAAGAACTAATTTGACTGCATCAGGAAGTGATCCATAAAAGGTGATTAAGCTACTGAAAGACCACTAACAAATCAGAATCAAGCGACGTGAGAAAACTATCTGTGAACTTAAAACGCGTATCCAAACCAATTTGAGGGTTAAAAACAAGGAAGATTAGCATGATAACAAATAAACGCTATCTGGATCAATCATGTCAATGTCAAATCTAATCCTGAGAAAAAAATAAACGAAAACAAAAATCAAACACCTGAAAATTATCAAAAGGTAGATATAAACATATCACTAAGACATAATTATTCTTATTTAAAAAAAACTGATATTCGGTAATCAACATTAAAACTGATGTTATCGTCGGTTAAACAAAATCAAAGAATAAAAAATTGATTTAATATATAAAAATTGGGACAAGTTGTAAAAAAAACAAAGAGAAAGAGCGGCTAACTATTTATTATTATTTATATATCCTTTCGTACAAATAGAACATATATATACCAACCGATATTAAACTGATTTGGTTGAACCAATTGTATCTAAATTAATTATCCAAAAAAAATTGTATCTAAATTGAATAATTAATATCAAAATCTAAATAATAAAAGAATCGTTGTTATTTTTTGATGTCCCAGATTCGAACACTAAAAACATTAGTGATGTGAATATTCAAATATCATAAAGGCTCAATAAAAAAATAAGTGCATGGACTTTACCTCAAAAAACGTTTTGGTACTTAAAAAATTTTTCGTTAAAAATAGATGCCTAATATTTTCATCGGAACACTTTTAGGTGTATGCACCATAATCGCCGTTAAATTTGACCATTAAGTGACACGTGTCAAGCTCTGATAATTTTGAGAATTTATTTTAAAAATTAAAGTAAAATTTTTTGTTATTAAAAAAAATCAAAATCTCTTGCATAGCAGTACCCCGGACCCTTTTCCCCCTTCCATAGTCGTCGACCGGCCGGTCGTGACTGCCATCGCCACCATTATTAGCACTAGCGTTGACCCCGATCAAATTCCCATTGACCTTTCACTGTAAGCTGCCATCGTTTATCGTGGAGAAGCGTTATAAGATTCGTCGGATTTTAAGCCATTGTTACTGTTTTTCGTCGATTTCGGCTGATCCCGACATCCATAAGTCATGTCGTCACCACCATTCGAGCCACCATGTAATTCCTCTCAAAACTCATCCTCGTCGCCACTCCGTCCGTCGGTGCTTCTCCGACGCTCAATTGTGGAAATTATAATGTTTTAGTGATTTGGATATTGGGTATTTTAGAGATTTAGGAGATTTGGGTAACAGTAAAGGAGAAAATTGATCGATGGGTAGTCAGAGACGGGTGGGTGACCATTCGGCGATGATGATGGTGGTCGGAGATGATCGACAACGGTTGATAACAGGTTGAAATGAGAGATTTTAGTTCTTTAGAGTTCTTTTGTAATTTCATTAAAATTTTGGGGTTATTTTTTAAATAAATTATTTTTTATTTTCCCTTTTTAATTAAAAAATATTATTATTATTATTATTATTATTTAAAATATAACGATAAAAACCTAAAAGTATAATTGAGAAAATATTAAACATCAAACTTTAATGAAAATTTCTTTAAAAACAAAATCATTTTACTAAATAAAATTTAGATACTTATTTTTTTTATAATAAACCTTAAATAAATATTATATTGTAATTATCAATAAAACCAAATGTTGACACTCCATAGGACATATCGTCTTTAACTGATCACTTGCTTGTGTATCATTTAAGCACACTTGTGACTGACCTGAAGAAATATTGGACCACAAGAAATTAGATTCCTTCCGAAATCCATAAAAAAAAATATTTAATTATTCATGTTTAAAGAAATTAACCAAGTGGAAGAGGATTGACCCCACAGCCATTTTACCCTCACAATTAGGGCGGTAAATGAAACGAGACAGATCGTGAGTTATTCGAGATCGACTCGATTAAGGCTCGATAAATATTGGGATCGAATGGACTCGACTCGATCTCGAGCTCGACTCGAGTTCTTAACGAGCTGAAACGAGCTACTCGATATTCGACTCGAAAAACTCGTGAGCAGCTCGAAAATATAATATATTAAGATTTTATTTTTAAAAAATAAATTAATAATAATATTAATATTTATGTATTGATTTTTTTTAAAAATACAGTAAAATTTCATGTATTTAAGATTCATGTTCGAGTTTGAGTTTGAGGCTTTAATCGAGTTAAGTTTAAGAATTTTTTTTTTTATTTCGAGCCTTTTCGAGCTGCTCACGAGCTTCAGTTTAAGATTTTGAGTTCGAGTCGAGCTTGAAAATTTCAAGCTCGTGAGTTTTCGAGTCGAGTCGAGCTTCATTTTAGAATTTTCGAGTCGAGTTGGACATTGTTCGGAATAACTCGTTAAGGTATTGAATTGAGCTCGAGTTCAAATCGAATTATCCCGAATTGAACTTTTATCAAAATTTAACTAAATCGAATTCGAACTACACACGAACTACTTAACTCTTTAAGAATCCATCTATCATCCTATTCAGGATTAAATGATGCTATAATTTATCTTCAAAACAATATTTTATAAACACCGACACTTGAAAATTTATTATGTTTATTTCATTTTTCCAAATTTTAAATAATGGCGCACATTGTTGGTTTTTTGGCAAAGTCTCACATTGGTTGTGTATAAGGAGGAGGGAAAATTCTTTTGTTATAAATAAAGTCATCATCCTCCTTAGTTAATAATTCCACAAATATAAGCTTTCTTCTATATTAAAGGCTATTTATATTCTTTATCTCTTTGTAATATTTTCTCTATTAGTGAAATATTTTGGTGTTCTCTTTAATGTCTATTTAATAGCTATTGTCGGATATAGTTGTTAATTATTGTCCTATTAAAATTACTTGTCTTGGTAGTTCTGTATAAGGAAAGTGAGTTTTAAGAGAGACCATTGTGACCCCTCCTCTTTCCTAGGAATATACCTTGGGGTGATTTTTAGTACAATCGTTTTCACACTAGTCACCTAGATAATAGTTTCGAAGGTGAATCTGTTATTGGTGGAAATTAACCCGAATTCCACAACAATTGGTATCAGCGCTCTTGGTTTATTTTAGTATGTTCTGTGGTTGCGGCTTAGGCTGATCTTCTACATCAGAAAAAATCTCCTTGGGATAATTGACATTCCGCATTGGCAGCTATTAAATAGAATTTGTAGCAGAAATGGCAGACGCTTCTTCATCTTCAATATTGGCAAGAAATGTTGTGACAAATGTTAGATTTGTAGTGGAGATTTTTGATGGCACCGGTCATTTCGACATGTGGCAAAGTGAGGTTCTAGATGCCCTATTTCAGCAGGGTCTAGACATTGCTATTGAATGAGAGAAACCAGATGATGTTGAGGAGAAAGAATGGAAGAGGATCAATATAATGGCATGTGGTACTATTCGATCGTGTCATTCTAGAGAGCAGAAGTATGCATTTTCTAAGAAAACTTCTGCAAGTAAATTGTGGAAGGCACTGGAGGAGAAATTTTTGAAGAAAATTGGTCAGAACAAACTCTACATGAAAAAGAGATTGTTCCGCTTCAACTATGTACCAGGTACCACTATGAATGATCACATTACTAGCTTTAATCAGCTGGTGACTGATCTGATAAATATGGACGTGACTTTTGAAGACGAAGATCTGGCTCTGATGTTGATGGGATCACTTCCTGATGAGTTTGAGTATCTTGAAACTACTCTACTTCATGGGAAGGTTGATGTGTCTCTCAGTGAAGTAATTGCTGCCTTGTATAGTTATGAATTGAGAAAGAAAGACAAACAAGAAAACACAAGTGTCGAAGCAGAAGCTCTTGTTGTTAGAGGCCGTTCGAAGAGTCAGAATAAAGGAGGCAGAGGGAGATCGAAGTCAAAGTCCATATTGAGCAAAGATGAATGTGCCTTTTGTCGAGAAAAAGGGAACTGGAAGAAAGAATGTCCCAGACTAAATAATAAAGGCAAACCTGAAAGGGGGAAGGCTGTCTCAGAATCAAATGTGGTCGAGTATGATGATGCAGATTCAGATTTCGCATTCGCTGCTACGTCATCAACCAGCTGTTCCAGTTCATGGCTGTTAGATTCAGCTTGTAGCCACCATATGACCCCCAATAGAGAATGGTTCTTTGATTTTAAAGAACTAAAAGGTGGAATTGTCTACACAGCAAATAATTCCCCTCTTGACACACTTGGGATTGGTTCAATTCACTTGAGGAATCAGGATGGATCAATCAAAACCTTAACAGGTGTCCATTATGTACCAGATTTAATGAGAAATCTCATATCTGTGGGAACCTTAGAGTCAAAAGGTTTAGAAGTGAGGGCAAAAGATGGGATTATGAGGATTATCTCTGGTGCACTGGTGATAATGAAAGGAAAATGAAAAAGAAACAATGTGTATTACTTTCTGGGTAGTACAATTGTTGGGACAACAGCAGTGGCAGCTTCTACTGATGAACATGAGTCAGAAGCAACCAGGTTATGACATATGCGCTTGGGGCATGTTGGTGAAAAATCCTTGAAATTACTCATAGATTAAGGATTATTGAAGGGTGCTCGGACTTGCAAATTAGCTTTTTGTGAGCATTGCATCAAAGGGAAGAAGACGAGGGTGAAATTTGAAACAACAATCCATGATACTAAAGGTATTTTGGATTATGTTCATTCAGATGTATGGGGGCCTTCCAAGACAACTTCATTGGGAGGAACACACTATTATGTCACCTTTGTTGATGATTTTTCCCGGAGAGTTTGGGTGTATCCAATGAAGACAAAGGATGAGGTGCTAGGATTTTTCCTTAAATGGAAAAAGATGATGGAGACTCAAACAGGCAGAAAAATCAAACGTCTCCGTACAGACAATGGTAGAGAGTACAAAAATGATTCATTTCTGAAAGTCTTTGAAGAGGAAGGTATTGTCAGGCACTTCACTGTCAGAGGTACACCATAACATAATGGGGTGGCAGAGCGTATGAACCGGACATTAGTGGAGAAGGTTCGGTGTATGTTGTCTAATGCTGGGTTAGGCAAAGAATTTTTGGTTGAGGCTTTGGTCTATGCTTGTCACCTTGTCAACCGCTTACCATCGACTGCTTGGTAAAACACCATTAGAGAAATGGTTTGGAGTACCTGCTACAGATTATGATTCCTTACATGTGTTTGGTTCCACTGCATACTACCATGTTAAGGAGTCAAAGTTGGATCCAAGAGCAAAGAAGGCGATCTTTATGGGGATCACCTCTGGTGTGAAAGGTTATCGTCTTTGGTGTCTAGAAACAAAGAAAATAATCTTCAGCAGGGATGTTACCTTTGATGAATCTACCATGTTGAGAAAGATGACTTTAGAAAAATTGGACCAGACAGATGGAACTCCCAAACAGGTGGAGTTTGAAGGAAGCAAGATTGTCCCAACCAATAAAGAAACTGCTGTTGACTCTCCTATGGTAGAAGAAGAGTCAGATGAAGAAGAGGTTCAGACCCAAGAACCTCCACAGCAACATGAATCAATTGCACTCAGAAAGGGAAAGAGGATCATTAGACAACCTGCTCGTTATGCTGATATGGTCTCTTTTTCATCACCAATTGCAATTGATGACGTTCCTGCCACTTTTAATAAAGCAGTATAAAGTTCATAACATAAAAAGTGGAGGATCGCCATGAATGAAGAAATGCAATCCCTTCAAAAGAATCAGACGTGGAAACTAGCTAGTCTTCCGAAGGGAAAGAAGGCAATTGGGTGCAAGTGGGTATATGCAAAGAAAGATGGATTTCCTAACAAGAATAACATCCGCTACAAAGCAAGATTGGTAGCTAAAGGCTACGCTCAAACGGAGGGAGTTGATTATAATGAAGTATTTTCTCCAGTTGTAAAACATTCCTCCATCAGAATTTTGTTGGCTTTGGTAGCACAGTTGGATTTGGAACTAGTTCAGATGGATGTAAAAACTGCATTTTTACATGGAGACTTGGATGAGGAAATCTACATGACTCAGCCAGATGGATTCAAAGTTGCTGAAAAAGAAGAGATTGTGTGCAAATTAGAAAAATCATTGTACGGATTGAAGCAATCTCCAAGTCAGTGGTACAAGCGATTTGACAAGTTTATGATAGGGCAGAAGTACACAAGAAGCAAATATGATCATTGTGTGTATTTACGCGAGCTAGAAGACGGATCCTATATATATATTCTTCTTTATGTTGATGATATGTTGATAGCTTCCAGGAGTCAGACAAAAATTGCGAAACTAAAGACTCAATTGAACAGGGAGTTTGAGATGAAGGATCTTGGTGAAGCGAAGAAGATTCTAGGCATGGAGATATCAAGGGATAAGAAATTGGGGAGGCTTTGTTTGTCTCAGAAAGAATATCTGAGGAAGGTACTAAAACGTTTTGGCATAAATGAGATGTCAAAACCAGTTAGTACACCTCTTGCTCCTCATTTCAAGCTCGGTGCATCAATGTCACCTAAGGATGATGCAGAACGGGAATACATGTCAAAGGTTTCGTATGCAAGTGTTGTTGGTAGCTTGATGTATGCAATGGTGTGTACGAGACCCGATATTTCACAGGCAGTTGGGGTTGTGAGCAGGTATATGCATGATCCTGGAAAGGAGCATTGGCAAGCTGTGAAATGGATTCTGCGGTATATTCTGAACACCGTAGATGTTGGTTTGGTCTTTCAGCGGGACAAACAAGACGGTCAGTGTGTAGTTGGGTATTGTGATTCAGACTATGCAGGTGATTTGGACAAGCGTCGATCAACTACTGATTATGTGTTTACATTTGCAAAGGCACCAGTCAATTGGAAGTCCACCTTACAGTCAACAGTGGCTTTGTCTACTACAGAGGCAGAGTATATGGTAGTTACAGAGGCTGTGAAGGAGGCAATTTGGCTTCAAGGGTTGCTTGGTGAATTGGGAATGGAACAAAAGCACATCAAAGTGCACTGTGACAGTCAGAGTTCTATTCATTTAGCAAAGAACCAGGTTTACCATGCAAGGACGAAGCACATCGATGTTCGATATCACTTTGTACGAGAGATTCTAGAAGAAAGTGGAGTCATAATCCAAAAGATTTGGACCACTGAGAATCCTGCTGATATGTTGACAAAAGTGGTAACTGCAGTCAAGTTTAAACATTGTTTAGACTTGGTCAATATTGTTACAAATTAAAAGATTGTTTTTTTAGAGATGTGTGTGGAATTTGCCAAGGTGGAGATTTGTTGGTTTTTTGGCAAAGTCCCACATTGGTTGTGTATAAGGAGGAGGGGAAATTCTTTTGTTATAAATAAAACATCCTCCTCCTTAGTTAATAATTCCACAAATATAAGCTTCCTTCTATATTAAAGGCTATTTGTATTCTTTCTCTCTTTGCAATATTTCCTCTATTAGTGAAATATTTTCGTGTTCTCTTTTATGTCTATTTAATAGCTATTGTCGGGTATAGTTGTTGTTAATTATTGTCCTATTAAAATTACTTGTCTTGGTAGTTCTGTCTAAGGAAAGTGGGTTTTAAGAGAGACCGTTGTGACCCCTCCTCTTTCCTGGGAATATACCTTGGGGTGATTTTTAGTACAATCATTTTCACAGTAGTCACCTAGCTAATAGTTTCGAAGGTGAATATGTTATTGGTGGAAATTAACACGAATTCCACAACACACATTGTCCTTATATATCACACGACCACACAAAAAATGGGAGGAAATAAGATTCAGCTGTCTAGATTCCCACACAGAATTCACTTAATCCTCGTTTCTCTCCTTTTTCTTGCATCTCTTACTATTCCTGTCCACACTTTTTTCTTTTCCCAGTAGCCATGGAAGAGCTAATAATATATTCATCCTCCTCATCATCACTACTTTCATTTTCCCAGGAAACTCCATCTTCAACCCTACAGCAGAAGCTTCAATTCCTCGTCAAAAGCCGGCAAGAATCCTGGGCATACGCTATACTCTGGCAGACATCAAACGACGACCAAGGTCGTTTGTTCTTGACTTGGGAAGATGGTCATTTTCACGGAACCAAAGACACATCTGCAAAACCATCGACGGCCACCAACTTGTCCGATGTCCAAGCCTTACATAATGAACGAAGAAAGGACATGAAAGGACTCCAAGACCTCATCGGAGACAACCACGACATCGACGTGTCTTTGATCGGCGACACAGACATCACCCGTACCGAATGGTACTATCTGATGTCTCTGAGTCGATCTTTCTCGGCCGGCGATGGGGTTCTCGGCAATGCTCTTAGCACTGGCTCTTTGGTTTGGTTAACCGGTGCTATTGAGCTGCAATTTAATGATTGTGAACGAGCTAAAGAAGCACAGTTGCATGGCATCGAAACACTCGTTTGCATACCGACTTCTTCTGGTGTTCTCGAGCTCGGATCCTCGGAAATTATCAATGAAAATTGGGGACTAGTCCAGCAAGTTAAATCCCTGTTCGGGTCCGATCAAATTCAAAATTCAAATCCGAATTTGAATTTAGTCCCGAGTTCTATCTCAGAGCATTCAGATTCCGACTGTCCATTACGGGCCGAGAATAAAACAGATACAGAGAAGATAACTCCGAAGAAACGTGGAAGAAAACCGATTCTCGGTCGAGAAAATCCGTTGAACCACGTGGAAGCCGAGAGACAACGCCGTGAGAAGCTGAACAGTAGGTTCTATGCGCTCCGAGCCGTAGTCCCGAACGTCTCACGCATGGACAAAGCATCCTTATTGTCCGATGCCGTCGCGTACATCTGCGAACTGAAGTCGAAAATCGAGCACTTGGAATCACGGCTTCACGAAAACTGCAAGAAAGTAAAGGTAGAAATACTCGATTCCATGGATAACCAAAGCACCACCACCACCTCATTCGAGGAACAAGCTAGGCCAACGAGGACTTTTTCAGCCGCAACCGGCGGGTGGCGTGACCTGCAGGTCGATATCAAGATCATGGAAAGCGACGACGCGATGATTAGGGTTCAATCGGAGAATGTGAACCATCCAGCCGCTAGGTTGATGGCTGCACTCCGTGACTTGGAGTTTCAGGTCCATCATGCAAGCGTGTCGTGCGTCGACAAGCTCATGCTCCAGGATACCATCGTCAAGATCCCACATGGATTGATGACCGAAGAATCGCTCAAAGCTGCTATTCTCCGGCGACTAGGGCATTAAGATCATTTACTCAGCATGTAATAAGCTAATAATATCAGTTGTCAATGTCTTTTTCCTCTAATTATCTGCTTTATTCTGTATTATTTATCAAGTGATTTCATCTAATTCAGTGTTCCATAAAGACAGACTTGTCTCGTTAATAAAGGAGACTCATTTTTCACCAGAAAAATAAATATTAAAGACGATAATCGTCCCCATCTTCACCCACTGCTTAAAGATGGGTCTATTTCTTCAGCTACGATGTGTAATTTTTCGAACAAGAAAAACGTGCAACTAATACAATTTTTATGGCCGCGTATATCCTATCTGTTTTATTTTTCTTTAATTATTAATATTGTTGTTTTGATAATAATAAAGTTGTGAAAGCCATATCGGATTAGGGACCAGAACACTAGGGGCCAGAAGTTAGCACGTACAAAACGTGCAGAGAAATAAATAAAGCTGTAAATTAGTACGAAATGATTCCGGATTATTTATATAATATGTCAAAGAGAGAACAACAACGGTGGAAATCATATTTTTATAGATATTTTTTCATCTATTGAATCTTAAATTCTCTTTCTTACTTTTTTTTTTTCAGTTTTAAGGTTTCGTAATGATTAATTTGAATCATTCAAATCATACACTTAATTTTTATTTTGTTTAAGGGTTAAATTATTTTTTTTTTAAAATTTCAAGGACTTATTTATTTTTTAAAATAAAAATATTTAATATTATAAATATAAAATTATTCAATTATTTAAAAATATTAAATATAAAAAAACTAAAACTAAAAGTTAAATTATTCAAAAAAAAAAATAAACTAATCGTATTAAAAATATTTTTACTAAATATGCATATCATCAACATTTATACAAAATATTTTTACTGGATTAATCAAAATTTATAAAATTTAAATTAGTCAAAACTTACAAATTTTGGATTAGTCAAAACTTACTATCTATTTTATAATTATATTTTATTTCAAAACTTATTATATATGTAACACCCTTGACCCGTACTCGACCCAGATATGAGTTCGAGGTGTCACATTTGACTTTTCAAACATACAAAAATTTACAAATATGCATAATTTTAAAACTTATTGTTCCATTCAAAATAAAGAAAATAATAATATTCTAAATCGGAAATTATTTCACAAAATATCTTAATAATTTACATAGATAACCTCAAAGGTAAGAGTTTACAAAATACAAATATATATATATATATATATATATATATATATATATATTTATTCAAAATCGATCAGAGCATTTCAAATTAAACATATAATGCATGCCAACAGTTTACAAAATAATAACAACCTACATTTAATTTGCAATAATCTTATCTTCAAAAACGTATGTTATCCTCGACCCCAGATCAATCTTCAACCTTCTTGAAATCTACGTGTGAGAGAACACACGCTAAGTCGATGACTTAGTGAGGTAATACAATAGTGCTAACTTATTAACAAGAATCTTATTTGTTTTATTAAAAATGATTTTCAAAGGGCTTCCTTGAATTCCATATCAAAGGTATACTTATGATTAATTATACTTTGTATGTCTTTGTTCCAATTGCCCAAAGTATACTACTGAGAAATCTAGGTATTTGAGTACTATGAGGTTGTGCACTAATGTTGTCACCACAGCTCGTAATTTGCACCGAAGTGGCACATAATTGTCCCGAAAGACCACATAGATTGCACCAAAGTGCCACATAGGGTTGCACCGAAATGCCACATAGGGTTGCACCGAAGTGTCACATATTATCCCGAAGGACCACATAGACCATCAACTCTTGGCATGCCAACTATACCTCTAATCCTCATACATATACATTGGGCTTTTAATCACATAATTAGGTTTAATCCTTTTTCAAAGCATTTCTTATTCACATAGCTTCTCTAGCATAGAGTATATTCACATTCACAAATTCGAAGTTCATATTCAATTGTCAAAGTTCATATTTTCATAACACATAGTCATAAAACATAGTATATAAAAATGGAATTTGAATAAAACATTGAATAGAACATAAAATAAATATAAAGTTTTCGATCGAAAACACTGAGGTTGGCTTATCGCAAGCCTTTCTCAATTCTATTACGAAAAGAGAAGTTGCACTCACCTTTGCCCCACTAAAGTCTAATCCAAATCTTTTCAAGTCGATATTCGAAATACCAAGCTGACTAGAAATTCACTTGCGTTCGGTCACTACACAAACAATCTAGAATCAATATCAATCTCATCTCAATTTAATCGAATTATAATAACTTAATATACAAGAACTCTATTTTTTGGTTCATACTTGGGGGTATCGATACACTCCTCAGTGTACCGATACACAAATAGCACTCAATGTTTTGGGTGTATCGATACACTCCTAAGTGTACCGATACACAAATGGCATTCGATGTTTTGAGCGTATCGATACACTCTCATACAATCACGTATATTCAACTCATGATGCATCGGTACTTCTCCTAAGTGTACCGATACACTATGCCCTGAATGGCCACTTTCAACTCGAAATTCACCCAAAAACTCTCTTAAACACATTCTTTGAGTTTATAAACTCACCTTTATACCTTCAAACCAACTTGTACATATTTATAACTCTCAAACATCCAAATTTCTCATTTAAACACTTGAATCCTCAAATCATGCTCAACATTCAAACATGTTATTAACCAATTCTAATACTCCTAATCTTTTAATTAGACTATTGACAAGTCAAATATCTCATTAAAACTTCAAAAACTATTTCATATCAAAATTTCATCTAAAACCCCATTTTTCAAATCTATCTCTAAAACATTTATCTTGTTGTTTTAATGCCATATAAGCTTTCATTTAGCTTATATAACATCCAAACTTCCATTTCCAAACCAAAAATCAAAGGAACAACCAAGATTTAGATTCTTACCTTTAAAATGAAACCCTCGCTGAAGAAAAAGGAAGCAAAGATTAGTTACTAAAACTTCTCTTCTCTTACTTCATATTTATCCCACATAAAAACCATTTAAAAATACCCTTCCCTGCAATTTGCCACTTTACCCTTGTTATAATTCCATATTTGCTATAATACCCAACACAAATTCATCCACAAATCACTAAATTTATCACTTTATTCTAATTTAACCACTGAGTTTAGAAATTCTTACAATTTGGTCACTGACCCAATAGCTGCGATGTTACAATATAATTATCTTTTAATATAGTGGAGACTTAGAAAAAATAATTAAAAAACATAATAAGTTTCGACTAATCCAAAAATTATAAATCTCAACTAATTTAAATTTTATAATTCTCGATTAATCCAATAATAATATTTTGTATAAGTGTTGAAAATATGTATATATGTTACATACATATGTTATGTATAATGTATATTTTAAAAAAACTTTTATTTTTTTATAATTTATAAGTTATCATTTTATAACCTATGATATATATTTAAATTCTTTAAAAAATTATAATAATTTTAGTGTTTTTAATATGAATATTTTTTAATATTTTAATTTAATTTTTAATATTTAATTTTTTTGAATATTTGAATAATTTTATATTCATAATTTAAAATATTTTTATTAGATCCCTATTTATCGAATATATATATATATATCGATTTAAGTATGAATGTGTATTTTAAAAAATCAGATCGAATTTTGAATCGGCTAAGTCTTTTTAAACACTAATCAGATTGAATGACAGATAAAATATAAAAAATTTAAATCAAGTTTGGGTGAAAAAAATGGACCCAAACTATATTAATCCATAGATGTTCGTATCGGTAAAATTGACCCAATAAACCGAGTAGGTAAAAAAATTATCCCATTAGGCCAACCTGAATTTTATTTTGAGAGCTAAGACAAATGTTACGGTACAAGACAAATATAATTTTTTAATTAAAATTTGTTATGTCGGAGTGATAAATTATAATAAAAATATATTTTATTAAAACATGTCGCGTCAATATGATAAATTTCAAGTTACTATAACATATGTCGTAGGTCCTAAAATAATTTTGAAAATTATCTAATAGACTAAATTTTTTTATCAGCATGGCTTTTCGGCCAATTTTACCTGTTCGTATCCGACTTCCAGGCTTAAAGAAAACTGGTTGAGATTGTATATAGGATTTGGCCTTCGATCTACCGCCAAGAAGAAGAGAAGATGAATTATGCAGCTATGAGAGAGTCAGAATGTGGGTTTAGGCCTAAATCAATTACACCACAATAAATTATCGTGTCGTGCCTGTATCAAATTGCATGTGGATATGGATTTTTTAATATTGTTTTTTCAGTTAATAATAATAATAATAATAATAATACGGATAAATTATGTATTTAGTATTTAAGCTATCAATTTTAATCTTTAAACTTTTAATTTTTTCAAAATCATACCTAAAGTTTAATTTTTGTTTCATTTCAGTATTCCATTCAGAATTTAACGTTAAGTCTTGAAAAAAATTGAAAGTTTAAGTACTAAAACGGACTAAAATGATAGTTTAGGTACTAAACGTGTTAAATTTTTAACAACGGGATACTAAAAATGAAACAAAAATTAAACGTTAGGTATGATTTTGAAAAAAATTAAGAGTTTAAGTACTAAAATATATCAAAACTGATAGTTTAAGCACTAAACGCATAGTTTACCCTAATAACATTATTCTTTTTTAAATAAAGACGTGCCTCGCTAAAATACCCTTCTAATCCTACAAGGGGAAAAAGAGTACGCAATAGATATATTACCTAAAATCAATGTCATTAAATACATCAGATAAGATGACTTCAGGATAAACCGAGTCAAAAAAATAAGGTAAGCTTAGAACTAAGAGCCCAAGAGACTAATGTGTGAGCAACCTTATTATAATTATGCTTAATATAACCAACAGTAAAAAAGACATACATTAGTAACTAATATATCCCACGTTTCTTGCAAATGAAAACCAATAGTGGATAAGTTATCCATACCGCCATCAAGCTTATTAACAATCATAATAGAATTCGATTCAATAACCACTTGAGATCATTGGTTCTCGATTGTAAACTTCAATCCGGCGATAACAACGTGAATCTCGACGAGACTTGCCTCCCTACAAGACTGAAACGCTATAACTAGCCTCCTAAAGATACGAGCTATGACCTCAACTGCAGTAATCCGTCTACGAGGATCGAACATTCTATCCACAATAATCTTTATAAAATCCCGATCTAACAGTCTCCATCTCTATGCGAAGGTACCTACAAATAAAGTTAGTTGCCATGTCTCTCTCCTCCGGCTATCCTCGTCAATGTTTTTGGCCACTTGGTACCTAATAATTTTAGCACGCACTCTCTCGCTCCAGTTGCCAGCCTCCATTCCTTCCCGCCACGCCAACAAAAAGGCCATATAACTTCTTTTTCCAACTACGGCGGTTGAAGGTGGACAAAATGAGCACGAAGAAGAATAGCAATGATACGACGTCGGAGAAGGTTCAGACGACGAGGAAACGCGTAGGGAAGTACGAACTGGGAAGGACCTTGGGTGAGGGGAGTTTTGCCAAGGTTAAATTCGCCAAGAATGTCGAGACCGGCGAGTGTGTCGCCATTAAAATCCTCGACCGTGACCAAGTCCTCCGTAACAAGAATCCCATTGCTCAAATTCAACCATCTTCTTTTGGATTAAGGGTGATTTTGTATGGGGCAGATAAAGAGAGAAATATCGACAATGAAAGCTTATAAAGCATCCCAATGTGGTTAAAATATACGAGGTATGTAAACAAACTAATCCCTGGAATTATTATGTAAGGTTGATTGACCTTTTAGGGTTACGGCCTTAGGTTATGGCAAGCAAGACAAAGATTTATATCGTGATCGAGTATGTCAGTGGAGGCAAGCTTTTCGACAAAATTGTAAGCGTTTGTCGTCGAGTTATACCCGCCCATGGAGTTTATTGTTTACGGTACCAAAAATCTTTGATATTTTTTAGGCCACACGAGGGAGACTCAAAGAGGATGAAGCTAGAAGCTATTTCCAGCAGCTTATTAATGCTGTTGATTTCTGCCACGGTACAGACGTTTTCCATAGAGATTTGAAGGTTCAACTCTCCCTTTGATGTAACTGATTCATTAGATGAGTGTGTTTCAATGCTTTTGATTTTGGAAATTGGAGATTGCTTCGTTCTAGCTTCTAATTCCTCATGTATTTGTCCATTTTCGCAGCATGAGAACCTTCTTCTGGATCCCAATGGTGTTCTTAAAATATCAGATTTTGGATTGAGTGTTTTTTCGCAGCAAGTTCGGGTAAGCATGTAATCTAACCATAAAATCATGCATTCGTCCTGGTTGCAACATTACTCTTCCAAATGTAGGAGGATGGGTTGCTTCACACTGCTTGTGGGACTCCGAATTATGTTGCTCCTGAGGTATATATAATGTATATACCATGACTTTGAACAGATAGTGAGCGACAATGCTGCGATTTCTCTGACACTCTCGTGTTCGATATTTCATCCTCAGGTGCTTAAAGATCAAGGTTACGACGTTCGAGCATCGGATATTTGGTCTTGTGGAGTTATTGTCTTTGTACTTATGGCTGGTTATTTGCCCTTTGATGAACCGAAGCTTATATGCTTGTATAAGAAAGTAAGTGAACCTCCGCATCCAGCTTTCTCTTTTTGATGAGAACTTGATCAAGGCTTTTGGTACATGCTGATAAAATTTTCAGATCACAAAGGCCGATTTCACTTGTCCATATTTTACGACCGGTGCAAGGAAATTGTTGCAGCATATTCTCGATCCGGACCCTCTAACCGTATGTTCCGAAACCGAAACCCTTCATGCTTTGCATTTTCTGATAACCTGTATATGATACATGCACTTGTGTTGAAAATTTGTGCGTTCGTTGTACCAGCGTATAACTAACTGTTCCTGAAAGTCTACAAGATGAATGGTTCAAGAAAGGGTACCAACCTCCCCAATTCAAGCAGGAAGAGGTTATAAATCTCGATGACATCGATGACGCTTTTAACGACTCGACTCAACGGTTGTTCATTTCATGCTTTATCTGTTCTGTTTCTCTGACTAAACAGAGTCCTATCATAAGCAAATCCGAGCACTTAACTACTCGATTGTTATTCCGTTTTCCAGGAAAATCTTGTAACAGAAAGGAAAGTGAGACCTGTGTCGATGAATGCTTTCGTGCTCATCTCCAGTTCGCAAAGCTTTAGTCTAGACAATTTGTCTGAGAAGCAGATGGTATGCAATCAAAATCCCCTTGGCTTTCCCCATACTAGACGTTGAAAGCAATGTGTCTAGCCTGGATATGCACTTTCCATCTTATCCGAGTGTACCCCTTTTTCTTCGCCAGTCCGAATCGGAACGACAGGGGCTTGCAAAGCGAGAAACCAGTTTTGTTTCGCAATGTCCTCCTAACGAAATCATCTCCAAAATCGAGGAAGCTGCAAAGCCTCTAGGGTTCAATGTTGACAAGCGGAACTATAAGGTTCGATTAATATTCATCCATGCTGCAACAGCTGTTTATATGTTTACAACTTCTGATTCATGTCTCATGTACTTGCATAATCCTCATCGCCATAGATGAAGTTGAAAGGTGACAAAAGAGGGAGAAAGGGACAACTCTCCGTGGCCACCGAGGTAACACAATATCACCATGTCCGATGCGTATATTATTTGATGTCGGAGAATAACAACGTCGAGAATTCATTGCTCTTTGATCTCAGGTGTTCGAGGTTGCTCCCTTCGTACATATGGTGGAGTTCCGGAAAACCGGCGCAGACACGTTGGAGTTTCACAAGGTATACACATACATACCAGTTGCATTTAATTTATCTGAATTCGACAAATTTCTTCACGATCTAACTTCAAAATAAACGTATGATAACCCATTTTAGCTGTGGTTTTTTTAACATGACAGTTCTACAAGAACTTTTCATCTGGATTGAATGATATAATCTGGAAAACTGATGGAATTGCTGAAGAAAAAGAAAAGTATGTGACGATTAAATCCATTTAAATAAAGTACACAAATGGTCCTTTGATTATAGGGTACTGCTTTATTAAACCCCTCAACTATTAAAAGTTATAAAATGATAATCTGACTATAAAATGTTACTTTGTTGAATCCCTCGACTATTAAAATTTACAAAATGGTCATTCAATTATTCATTATGTTCCAAACTTGTCATTTTTTGTTAAAAAAAATAACGGTATTTTGAGCTGAACATTGACCTGTTGATTATGATATGATAAAATCTGGTCCCAAAATCTCAAATGACTATCATATCTCAATCATCATCTTAACGTTCAACTAAGACAAATCCCAAATTTTTTACGGGAAAAAAACAATTTTGGAATATAATGAATAGTCAAGTGATCATTTTATAAATTTTAATAGTACAGAGACTTAACAAAGTAACATTCTATAATAAGAAGAATATTTTTTAACTTTTAATAATCGAATGACTTAATAAAATACTATCCTATAATTGGATGACCATTGTGTAAGTTACCCTTAATTTAATTGATTTATGTCAAAATAAAATTTACTCAATGTTATTTGATTGTGCACGTCATAAAAAGGGCATTTAGCTTAGCCACCAAATGAAGTACGCATATTTTTTCCTTCCATTTATTAATTCGTATTTTTAAATATACAATCGCACCGGTATGTACAATTATAATTAGAGTCATTAAATGTATGTGCAAAAGAAATTATAATTAATATTTTTTTTGTATAATTATGATAAAAAATGAATTGGTAATTATGTTTAAATTTATATAAAAAAAATTTGAATCTAATTTATAAAATAAATAGTGTTTTACTTTTTAAAATAATAAATAATATTATTCTTCTTAATTGTATATTGATAAAAACAAACAAAATAACAAATATAAATGATCTGAATCGAAAAGAATAAATTAAAGGTGAAAAGGGATTTTTTATCCATATTGTATACTCAATTTATCTCTTTTGTTCTTATCAGTATTAATTTAGTCATTGAAGTTGCTTAATTGCATTATTTTATATTTTATCTCTAACTTAAAATCCTAAATTATAAACACTAAATCGTAAACTATAATCTCTAAACTATAAACCCTAAACTTAAACTCTAACTTAAAGTTTATAATTTAGGGTCTTAAATTATGAATATGATATAAAATAATATAATTATAAATAAATTCAGCTTAAAATTTCCATGATTACTATCACATGCAAAGATGATGTGGTCCACTAAGTAACTTGTGATGGTGTGAGAAGAGCACGATACTTTAATATTGATATAGTGGGATCATGCATCATATTTTTTTAAATAAGATTAGAAATTCGAACTCTAATATTTGTGAATAGAGTAAATTGGGTTAGAAAGATCATCTTTGTCTCTACAATACCCATCCCGATTATTTGATCAATAGATCAAATATCGATAATTATATAAAAAATAGGAAAAGCTAACGATTTTAAAACTCAATTATAACTAAAATTAATTAATTTTATTGAATTGAATTATAAAAGATAATAGAATTTTAAAATCGAAGGTGAATTACATATTTAGTATTTAAATGATCCGTTTTGGTTCATTTTAATACTTAAAATTTGTTTTTTTTAAATGTACCTAATGTTTAATTTTTGTTTCATTTTAGTATTCCCACCGTTAAAAACTTAACGCATTTAGTATATAAAGTAACAGTTTTTGTTTATTTTAGTACCTAAATTTTTAATTTTTTTCAAAAATTAATGTTAAATTTTGAACATGGTTACTAGAATGAAACAAAAACTCAACTTTAGATATAGTTTTGAAAAAAATTAAAAGTTTAAACACTAAAACATACTAAAATGATAATTTAGTTACCAAATGCGTAGTTTACCCTAAAATTAATTAAGTAGAACCTAGGACCGTTTGGGGGGGGGTTCAGGCCGGAAAATATACTGTTTATATATATGGTGGAACGTTAGCGGCAACCTTGTTTGACCAATGGAGCCTTATTCTCTATTGCAAGTCACCTAAACTCCACCGGCCGATTTCCACGCGTCTCTCTCTCTCTCTCTTGGCCTTTTAATATACGCTTTCAGACATTGTTGAACTTTGAAACTCCACTTGGACACCCAGTTTTGTTCGATTTCAATGCAATAACCGAAGGACATCAAAGCACTCTTCAAGCTTCCTTGAAAGCAACCTCGTAATCTCACATGGCTGCACAGTCATCAATTACCAGCCCACGCAATCCCATCACCTAAAATATACCAGCATTTCCCCCAGTTTTTCCAACATTCTGACACTCAAAAAAGAAAATGGGATGTTAATCCTCTTTCAATTATTATTATAATTATTGCTAAATTACTAATCCCGTAATACATATTCTTAAGTTGGTTGAGCTGATCTATCCTTTCTTGGAGCTACCCCCCATTAATTCAACACTCTGTTTCCTTCCAACTTTCCTTCTTTTCCTTTTTCTTGTACTTATTGTTGTATTTAATTCCTACTGGTCTAGCTTCCCTCTCCCTTAGGTTTCAGAAGCAGGATTTTCCTTCTTTTTAGGTATTTTAGGTCATCTTCTTTAATTGGATGCAAGGAAAAAAGACTCATAATTCCTTGAGAGCCACTCGAACTATGGACAGGGATAGCATAGAGATGGACGAAGAGCGGCTGACGGCGGAAATGGCGTTCAAAGACTCGTCGTCTGCCGTCATCAGGATCCGTAAAAGGTTGCCTGATTTCTTACAATCTGTGAAGCTTAAATATGTTAAGTTGGGTTATGGTTATTCATGTAACCCGGCCACCGTGCTCACTCTTGCACTTATCCTGCCTTTGTTCATTGTCGCGTTGGTTCAGTTCACCGGTCTGAAACCGGACAGATTTTCCCGGTTATGGACCAACCAAGCCCTTGGGCTTGAGAGCATTGATGCTGCTACGAGACTAGCTGGTTTGTTAATCGTGTTCTTCCTCTTCGGTCTCTACTATGCAAAGCGGGCCAGGCCGGTTTACCTCGTCGACTTCTCCTGCTACAAGCCTGAAGATGATCGCAAAATGTCGGTCGACTCGTTCTTGAAGATGACTGAAGAGAGCGGCGCTTTCACGGAGGACACACTTCAGTTTCAGAGAAGGATATCGACTCGGTCCGGATTAGGCGACGAGACTTATTTCCCTAGAGGGATAACGTCTACACCGCCGAATCTGTGCATGGAAGAGGCTCGAGCTGAAGCTGAAGCTGTCATGTTCGGAGCAATCGACGAACTCTTCGCGAAAACCGGCGTTAACCCGAGGGATATCGGCATCCTTATCGTGAATTGCAGCTTGTTTAATCCGACACCGTCGCTGTCGGCCATGATCGTGAACCATTACAAGCTACGTACAGATATCAACAGCTACAACCTCGGGGGAATGGGTTGCAGTGCCGGCCTTATATCGATCGATCTCGCGAAAAACCTCCTTCGATCCAACCCCAACACGTATGCCTTGGTTGTGAGCACCGAAAACATAACTCTCAACTGGTATTTCGGGAATAATAGATCCATGCTGCTATGCAATTGCATATTCCGCATGGGTGGAGCCGCGGTTCTGTTGTCGAACAAGCCACGAGACAGGGCTCGTTCCAAGTACCAGCTCGTTCACGTGGTTCGAACCCATAAAGGAGCCGACGACAGACATTACAACTGCGTATACCAAAGAGAGGACGACAAAGGAACGATCGGAGTTTCATTGGCTCGTGAGTTGATGGCCGTGGCCGGTGAGGCTTTGAAAACCAATATCACCACGTTGGGTCCCCTTGTTTTACCGTTCACGGAGCAGTTCATGTTCTTCGTCACGCTCGTCCGGAGGAAGCTTCTGAAAGCCAAAGTGAGTCCTTATATACCCGATTTCAAGCTCGCTTTCGAGCATTTCTGTATCCACGCCGGCGGAAGGGCGGTGCTGGATGAATTGCAGAAGAACCTGCAGTTATCAGATTGGCACATGGAACCCTCGAGGATGACTCTACATAGATTCGGAAACACTTCGAGCAGCTCATTATGGTACGAACTGGCTTACACGGAGGCCAAGGGACGGGTATCGGGCGGTGACCGGGTGTGGCAGATTGCATTTGGGTCGGGTTTCAAATGTAACAGTGCTGTTTGGAGAGCTCTTAGGTTGACTCCCATGAATGAATCAAGGGGAAATCCTTGGAAGGATGAAATTGACAATTATCCCGTCAAGATATCTCTTACTTGATGTTGTTCAAGTGGCGTTCTTAATTAATTTGCATGTGAATGCTGACCTGGCTCCGAGCAGTAGGGTGTTTGCCGTTGGTGGTTGGCCGTAGGCGGTGGAATTCCTTCCTTTCTATATTATTAATTGTTCTTCAAATATATATTTTTTAATTTTCTCTACTTTAATCAAAAATATTTTCAGATAAATTGGGCACATTAAACTTGATAATTTTGTTCACATTATCCCTGGGATTAAATATGGAGTAATATTTTATACGATAAATTACGTATTTAATACTTAAACTACATATTTAAGTATAATTTTAGTTTTAATCCGTTTTAATATTTAAATTTTTTATTTTTTTAAAATTATATATAACATTTAGTTTTATTTTAATTTAATATCCCACCATTAAAACTTAACGAATTTAGTACCTAAATTATCAATTTTTATATGATTTAGCACCTAAACATTTAGTTTTTATAAAATATTCTTTGGAATTATACCTAAATTTATAACAGTCTAAAATTTATGTGGTGAATATTAGTGGTGGCGGATACGGAGCGGGTAAGATCATAAACCCATCACCTACCCACTACCCAGGACAAGTATGACTTTTTATATTCACATATATCCACTTCTTACTAAAGTTATATCCATTCCACCCCGATTAGAATGAGTATAGTACGAAATCTACGAAATTGTACTCATCTATCATCCCTATCTATGCGTATGGCATACAGGACAAGGGTCGAGCATTGCCAATGTTTGGTGAATACAATGCTGCAACAGCCGAGGGATTTACGGTAATCTTCAACAAAATTTGATTCATATTGGTGGTACTAATATTAAGTACAAAACAAGTTCGGGTTAAACTACAGATAGAGTGCGAAAAGATGAACAAAATACCAAACTGGAAAGCTAATGTTATAAGAGGGGATTACACTCGGGATGTTCCAAGCTTTCGTTCGAACATGCGTTTCAAAAGGAAAACTTGGAGGATACTTGTGGCTATAAGTGCAGCTGATTCGAACATTGCCTTATGAAGTGCTCGTCGTTCCAAGTTATCATTCACTGCACCCACCATGTTCAAAAATGTCAAAAATGAAAAACTCTGGAGATTAAAACATTTCAAAGCTAATACCTATAGCCTGTCGATCGGTCTGAGCCTCGATCCAGTGCTGTTCGAATTGGATGTTGTAAAGAGCTTCCTCCAACCTTGATATCTGATCCATCAAAGGATCGATATGCTCTGCAAACATCATTTACAAAGATAGATAATCCCCTTTCTTTCTCAAATGGAAAACCAATCATTTTAACTCACCATTTTTTGCATGCTGATGATTGTACGTAAAATGCCCGACTTGTATATCAAAATCAATGGTTTCGTGGTAAGGGGATTTGTTAGTGAAGCAGAAGCTGTAAACCCCTTTCTTGTGGACAACAAACTCGTACTTGTCACTTATTTTGTTATGAAATTCATGAATCTGGTCTCCTGTTGGTCCCTTTATCTGCTCGTCTCACCATTATTTTTCAGCACAACGAATCTGATGAAACGATTTAAAACCCAGAAAAAAGGAAAGAGAAAGATTACCACAAGATCGACGCCTTCGTCGCTGACATGCCAAGGGGTATCAGCCTTAATCCCGACGAAAGAGACATGAACGGTGTCGCCTTCGTACTCGACATCATGGGACAAACATTCTTCCCTGTCTATCACGAATCTCACCCCTTGTGTTACTTTTAAGCTCCATAGAAAAAAACCCATTGCTACCCATGCAATTTCAACGCTTCTTTTCCATCTTCTTCCCCTCATCTCTACGAAACAAAAACAGAATCCTACAGCTTTAGATCATTGTTGGTTGGTGTTGTTTTTAACAAGATTGGACCAGGTTGAAAAGTTGCCTGTTTTAGAAACCGGAAGAACAGAACAGAAACTCAATACCAATGTTAAAGTGGGTGTTTTGGTGGAAACTCGTAACTGTTGTTCGTTAGTTTGACCGCGAATTACACGTGTGGTTAAATTAAACGTGTGGTTAATCCTATTGTTCCTGGAAACTTGATGGAAAACGTGTGACATACAAGAAACTGAGAAATCGTAGAGAGAAGAGAATAGACGAAGAGATCTACCTGTGAGTGACGACGACGATGATTAGGTCACTGAGATTGAGAGAGATGAGTGAGACGATAATAGATACAAAAGATTAGGAGAGGTGCATTGGCAAACAACTATCCCTTGAGTCTATTCTCTTGTACGGATTTTTCATGTACGGATTTTAAAAAAAAATTTATCTCTATAATCTCAAAATCAATAAAATGTCTCACTGAAAAAAAAGGAAAAAATAAATAAACAAAATGTATTGTTGATATTGTGACTTTTAATTATATTGAATTTTTCGAGCACCAGGAATATAAGGATGTAAGGTTTTACAGAAGATCATTATAAATCGACGTTGAACTACCGCTTCGATCACCATTGGCGGTGGTCGAAACTCCTAAACTCATCTTAAAATCTTGGATTTCCTACCCACGACTCATATCCAAATCTAGAAATACCCAACAGGGAATCCAAACTCGTCAAAACCCTCTCCGGCTTCTAACCCCGGCGACCCCCAGAACAAGCATGCATGGACTTGAAGGTTTCGAAAGATCCTTGCCTTTATGATTCCCAGACTTCGACGACTGAAGTTCCGACGAGGAACCTGGACGATGACCCCATAAACTCTAAGGTAAACTACTCTGCTCTTCACTCTTTTTTTTTTAGTTTCGAACGTGCTTTGAACAAAAATGGGGAAAAAACGTTGCTGAGATATGAAACAGTTGAATATATTGAGAAGATCCCCTTACATGTTCAATTCCGGATTTCTTTTATATCCTTGCTGGTAGAGTTGAGGTTTACAAACGAATACCAAGGATAGATTTTCATTTGATCTTTTCGCACTCTGTTCCATGTTCGTGGAATATTGTGGCGAAGATAAATAGGGATATTCATACAAGAAAATGTAAAAGTATAACCTCAAATCAATGCATCTATAGTGAAAATGTTTATAATAAACGTGATTGATTATGTTAAAACAAAAATCAAAATTCGTAAAAGATTCGTACGAGCATAACAATTGTTGAGTAAACATAATTTCCCTTTTTCTGTTTCAATTAGATTTTGAACTTGAAAGTTTATCCACATATATATGTAGAATAAGTTACAGAAAAATTTGCATGGCCAGCCTAGATTCAAGATTTAACTTTCAACCATTTGTAACTCTTGTAATTACTCTTGTAACTGGCACAATAAACAATTCATTATCTACTTTGAAACTAATTGTTAGAATTACTGTCCAAATACATTCAAACGTTCACATATAGAATTTCATAAACTAAATGTTACAATTTTAATTTTAAAGAAATCAAACGACAACTAATCAATTAGCTATTACCCTCTAAAAAATTTAATCAAACAGATCATTATGCAACCTATAAATATCAGAGTTAAAATTCTTTCACATTCTTTATTTGATCAGAACATTCGTGCAGACGTGTCGAAGACACCTATCACCACAAGCCAAGAGCCACAAGCCATGCCAATGATATTTCCCACTTAATGTGGGATAATGTCTAAGAATTACCAACATTCTCCCACTAATGTGAAAGAATTCTTGAACTAACATTTTCTTAGATAAATAACATTTTCAGAAGAGCGATAGCGAAATTAGTTGCTTAAGCACTAGTGAACGTATCTTGAACTAGTACATAGTAATGATGAACAATCATTCTCTTAGATAAATGAAATTAGTCTTGAACTTTCTAAGATGTGGGTAAACTCATAACACACAACTAACCCCTTCATCCACCGAAGCCCTCGATGTGTATATATATATATATATATATATACACATATGAAAGTATATATTTGGCCATCTTAACTTAGGATTTTAGTAAGTGTACTTATAAAAATAGTCCAACGTTTTTCATAAAATGTAGCTAATCCTTCTCACTTACTTAGGTTATTTCATCAGGTTTATCTCAACATAAACCACCCTAAAATCGGGCTATGAAATTATTAAGAGCTTTTGTAACAACTCAACCTCTCAATAGGTATGGTGACTTTATTCAATTTCATTTTAAATGAACCACCCAAACTCTAGGATAAGAAATCATTAAGAATAAATATTCAACCTCATTGATTAGTGAATTCAATATGTCATTCTCATTAGGACCATCCAGATTCTTGGATTTTAATTCATTAAGAGTTTTTTTTTATATAAAACTAAACATTTCTAGTGGTAAGTTCACCTTGTCCTTCTCAAATAGGACTACACACTCAACTATGAGTTATGAACTTATTAAGAACAAATCTTCAACCAAAGTCGATAAATTAATCAAGTCTTTCTCACTAAGACCACTCAAAGCCTGAGTTATGAATTTATTTAGAGCAATTAAGTTCATCCTCTGCATGTACATTATTTGTCATAGGGAAAGGTAGGTAGAAATGTACACTATGACTCTTTCCATGGCTTCGTTTGACCATATTGAACTTATATAACTAAGTTGGTTATCCACCATGAGCTCCTCAACCAATGGGCTTTAAACAAATCCCCTCGATGAATCTAGGACCAGTTTCTTGCTTAACCCTTTGGTAAACATATCTGCTAGGTTCTTTTCTGACTTCACATACTCTAAATAGAGTACTTCATTCCTTATTAAGTGTCTAACATATTCATGTCTTATGAGAATGTACCTTTTCTTACAATTATAAGCTTGGTTCTTAGCCACACAAATCACAGCTCGTGAATCACACAATAAGCATATCTTTTCTTATCACATCCAAACATACTGTGTACAAAACCTTTCAAACTAGCTTCTTTTGAGTGAAGAACTAACATAATTTTGTTTCCAGCATCAATTCAGTCTTGAACAACAACAATCTTAAGCAACCAATATTCATATAATTCGAAAAACTTCAATTCTCACCCAACACTTGATGTCAAACTTAAAACAGGAGTAAATCATGAGCAGTAGTGAACTTTAATATCAAAGAAAAGAAATATCAGTTGGGTTGAAGAATTAGAAAATAACTGGAAAGCAATACTTGAATAAAACTCTCTATGTTCCTATGATCAACACCAAATCAACAAAATCAATGTCACTAGTTTATTAAAACTTCACACTGGATGTCAAACATTGGTAAACCAATTCAGTAATGGCAGATCCAAAGTAGCGAGTATAGAATATACACATGTAAAACCAAATACATACAACCAACAAAGAAAACTCACCAGAAACTAAGTTCATACCAAATTCAAATTCTAACACTTAAAAAAATATTTCAATCCGAAATTAATTCAAACCTCAATCCATGCCTGTAATGTTGACATCTTCAAAAAAAATGCAATGGGTTAAATCTCACAATAGTAACTGACTTGATATAGATGTCGATTAATGAAGAAAATAAAACTGTCGATGAGTGATCACGAAAGGGAGCAACAATATCGATAGAAAATAAAGATAATGAGATAAACAAGATAAGAAAATAACCGCATAGAGGAGATTCATGGTGACTGAGAAGGTGACGTCAAGAACTTAATGAATGATAAAACATGTCTTTAGATTATTACGACAACAGTTGAGAAAGTCAATCACCGTAGAAGAAAAAAACACATTAGGATCATTAGAAATAAGTAGTAAGGACAATGACAACAACATTGAACGAAACTTGTGGTCAGACTTGAGATACTTTACATAGGCAAGAAAGCAACGAATATTTCGATCATCAGAATGATGGCTGAAGTAGTGAACGGATCAACAACAAATAAGTGATTGATGATATAGGCGATTATGGAGATTGAATCAAAACTGAAAAACAAAAAAAATGGAACGAAAGAAACACAATTTCAAGATCTTTGGCTCTAATACCATGTGAGAATTGAGGCATGATTGTCGGAAGGTGACCGGATTGTGAGATACAATAACTTTGTTAGAGAGGTTTTATTAACCAAACAATAACATATATATTATTAAAAAGTAAAAATGGGCTCTTCAAAAAAGGTACAAAAACTATGATTTCAATGGTTATTTATAATACATACAACCAAATCATAAATTGCTCAACATATTATGACCTAATCAATTAATAAACTAGAAACACAATAGATTATTAATTGCTAATTACAACTTATTCCTAATACAAAAGCTTTCTTCTAGCCCTGGAATGATGAATTTCTCTATCCCTGGTAAGAAAACAATAACTTGTATTAAAATTTTTTGAATGAAAAATCAGGATATAAAAGCACTTATGTAACATTGAAGAATTAAAATAGAAAAAAGAAAAAATGAACAAGATAAGCAATAACAACCTTAAAAATTAGTGTGGCTCTAGTCATCATATATTCCTCACTCGTCGTTGTTCACAATTTTATCGGACAATTGTTAATGAATTGTTCTCTTTCGAACAAAACAACTTTTGAGTAACTAAAAAATGTGTATACAAACAAGACAAATAAGTAAAATATACTAACCCTAAAATGAAAAGGGTATACGTTGATCTCTTATGAAGCAGTGAGATTCATATTTCGGAATCCGTAAAAATCATTTGGATAGTCAAATTCTACATATTGATTATAGTATTTTTTTTTTCCCATGATAACTTTTTATGAGGTTTATATTGGGGCATTGAGACTCAAATAATCTCCTATCTTTTTATTCATGTGGTTAACAAAAATATTCATGATAACTTTTTATGAGGTTTATATTGGGGCATTGAGACTCAAATAATTGGGCCCGAAGGTTACTTGCTAGGCCCATACGGTGAATAAATTCACACGAAGGCGTCGCTTTCGCCCCCACTTAAAAGGGTTCGGAGCTCGGGTATAGAGCCTGAGATGAAAACTTTGAAAAATCTGAAATCATTAAAAAATGTTAGTACAACTATTTATTTAAAAAATAATCAAGGGGCAAATAATTGGAATCGAATAAATAAATTAAAATTTAAATTTACAATTTTTGCATAAAAAGACAACCGAAAATTAATTCTGGCCTGACTCACTTACCTGTCCCCAGCAGAGTCGCCAAGCTGTCGGAACCGTCTTTCGGTTGGGCCCCAGAATTGGGCTTCGACTTGGATTAAACAAATTGGAGTCGCCACCGACCACTTTAAAACGAATTTAGGTGGGCCGGACACCATCTTACCTGATCTGCGTCGTACCAGAAACGTGTCGGGTTCGGGAGTCGGTTACGGTCGAGGAAGGATTAGCACCCTTGAACCGCCCTTTCGGTACCAATTAATTTGTCGGTTGTCTTTAATTGCGAAAATTAGAATTTAAATTAAAATTAAATTCATTCGATCCGAATTACTTACCATTTGATCGGTTGAAATCATGACTGAAACAAAATATGTTAGATAAAAAGCGAAAACAAAATGCTAATAAATAAAAAATATAAATAATAATAATAATAATAATGAAAGAAAGAAATAATAAAATAATAATAAAAGGTTAAATTAAAAAAATATTTAAAAAGTAAAATAAAAAATAAAGATAAAACTTAGGATCAAATTGGAACAAATTGAGCTTAATGAATTAGAAAAGGAACTGCAAAAGAACAAATAAAAAGTTAGGGGACCAATTCACAGAATATAAAAAAAATATAAATAGGGACCAAATTGATTAAATCAGAAATATGGAGGCCAATTTACAGGTAGTGACCAAATTGAACTGCGACTCAAAATGATAGGGACTGCGGAAAGGATTTAAGAATCCTTTATTTGCACACTGGTCCCTCGTATATAAATGCCCAAACACACCTTTTCTCAGCTCATTTTCACCATTTTCTCACAGATTCTTCTCTCCCAAACGAGAGAAGGCTCTGAAGCCCCCTCCCTTGGCGATTCCGACCACCTGCCGACGCTGTCCACAACCACCAAAGCCCCTCAAAATACTCCTCTCCACCCCGTAAACCTAAATATGTGACTCAAAAACACAAAATATGCCCCTACCGGCGCAGATCTAGGCGTAAAGATTCGATTTTTACCCTTAAAACCCTTCGTATCCCGACGTTTTTCGTTCCTCACGGTGGTGCTTTTCCTCGCGCCAAGGGTTTCGATCCTTTCTTTGATATATTTTGCTTTGTATCTTGGATGTATTTGGTAGTTGTGGTTTGATGGGTTTTTGATGTCTTCTGGTTTCTGGTTTTTGTGACTCTGGTGTACTGTTGGCTTCAGTTGATTTTCGTGGTTGGTTACTTTGACCTTGTTGATGGTCTCACTCTCGTTGTTTGTTTGTGGTTGTTTAATTCTCGACGATGCTCTCTGTGGGTTCTGTTTGGTTCCCGATAACCCCTCCCCGTACTGTGTTGGTCGTGGGTTTTTTATAACCCCCACCGGCCGTTGGGAGTCCCGACGATCTCGGGATCGTGGTTGGTTGGCCGGGGATTTCGGGATGGGTCAGTCCCGATCCCCTCGGCCGGAAATCTCGGTGACCGGTGTGTGGTGGCGTTCAGGCTTCTGGTAACCTTGATTTGATCTTGACCGTTGGATTGGGTCAGATCCAACGGTCCAAGATCGGCCGCGGCTGATAGCTCTTTGTGGGTTAAACAAACCCTGATTCCCTTGCTATGTTGGCCGTTGATCTCTTTGTTGATCCAACGGTCCCCTGTTGTGTGGCGCTGACATATACTGGAACCCTAATTTGACCTCTGGGCTGGATCAGGCCCGTCTGACTGGATTTGGACCCGTTTTTGGACCTGGAGAGAAGAAAAAAAATATATGAAATTAAATTAAATTAAATTAATAAAATAAAATAAATAATATGATATAAACTATATAATATATATATTTCAAAAATATGTTTTAGAAAACTATATATTATACTTAAAAAAAAATTCCAAAACTATATATTACATAGTTTTCAAAACGTTTTAAAAATATTATATAAGTTTTCAAAAAATGTTTTTAAAACTATATATTATATAATTTCACAAAAAATGTTTTTAAAACTATATACTATATATGTTTTCAAAATGTTTTAAAAACTATATAATATATATAAACGTTTTCAAAATGTTTTCAAAACTATATATTATATATATTTTCAAAATATTTTCAAAAACTATATAATATATAAATTTTCGAAAATCATTTTCTGAAAATTATATATTATATTTTGTCAAAAACATTTTTACAAACTATAATAAAAACACAATAACTCCGGGCGAAAATGAGTGTCCACAAGTATCTAAAAAAAATTGTAATCATTCAAATCTTCATCAATCTTGTAGAAAAAATGATTGGGTATGATTTAATAAAAAAATTCATAATTTCATATTTATCTTAATTATCAATCTTTACTATTAATAATTTTTTTAACTTTCTCTTTTTTAAAGGTTTAATACAAAAATATGTGCCCAAACTATGTCTCGAAAAATATTTTAATACCCAAAGAATGTTTCGCTATAAATATGTATCTAACGTTTTCTCAATTATACTTTTAGGTGCATACTATTTATTTTTAATTTTTTAGTAATACAATATTATTTTTTAATTAAAAATAAAAATGTTCAAATTTTCTAATAATAAATAAGTTATTGATGAAAGGTAGAGGTGATTATGAAAAGTGAATCAACACTGAAAAATTGGAAAAAAATTTAAACAGAGCGAAAGAAACACGGTTTCAAGATCATTGGCTATGATACCATGTAAGAATGGAAGCATGGTTATCAAAAGATAGTCGAATGGTGAGTGACAGTAACTTTGTTATGAATGATGGGTTTTATTAACCAAACAATAATATATTTATTATTAAATAATGAAAATGAGTTCTTCAAAAAAGGTACCAAAATCTATTACTTCAATGGTTATTTATAAGTCATATAATCAAATCATAAATTGCCTAACAGATTATGGCCTAATTAATTAACAAAATAACAAACTAATAGATGATTAATTGTTAATTACAACTTATTCCTAACACAAAAGTTTTCTTATAGCCCTGGAATGACGAATCTATATATCTCTGGTAAGAAAAATAATAGTGTGTGTTAAAATATTTTAAACAGAAAATCTAGACATAAAAGTAAACTTATGTAATATTGAAGAATTAAATAGAAAAAGAAAAAATAGACAGAAAAACAACAATAACCTTAAAAATTAGCGTTGTTATAGTGTAGGACTAGACATCATCAACATATCCTCCTGACCCGATGTTGTTTACAAGTTTATCGGGAACTTTTTCAATCAATTGTTCTCCTCCGAACAAGACAACTTTTGAGTAACTAAAAAATGTGTACAAAAACAAGACAAAAGGTGAGATATACTAACCCTAAAATAAAAAGGGTGTACCTTGATCTCTTTTGAAGCAGTGAGATTCATTTTTTGGAATTCGTAAAATTCATTGATCAATCGTCGAACTGTCACCCTCTCTTCACCACCCACACATTGATACATCGTCGTCCTTACATCACTAAAAATTCCTAAATCTAAAATTCCAAAATCAAAATCCCTAGTTCCCAATTTCAATTTCCTAACCCAATCAGTCGCTGACTATCTCCGACCATCATTGTCATCGCCGAAGGGTTGGATTTTAAGATTTATACATGTCACTACCTAATTGGTATGAAAATATAAAATTATTAAACTAAATATATAAAATGTTAAATTAAGGTCTAAAATATAAAAAATTACATTTATTTTTATGGTAAATCTTCCACTTATTACAATTAAAAATATATAATTTATTTAAATATAAATAAAATATTATATTTGTTTAATTTTTTATGTTTAATTTTATTTTATAATTTTTTATATTCTAATTTATTTATTTATTTTTTACCGTTAATAAAATTTAAAAAATTAATACAATTTGTTGTAAACATTAAATAATTAGGGATTTTTGGCCCAGTGGTTTGGGTGGTTAGCTACTCAATCTTTCGCTGTGATATTGGTTTAATTCTCCAGAGATGTAAATATGTTTCCTTTATTTTCACTTCATGAATGGTCACATGTGTCACCAGCTGATTAGATGAAAAATTTATTTAATTAAATAAAATTTATAAATAAAATCATATAATCATGTATTGACACGTGTCACCTCCTACTCGAATGATTAATTTATTAAGTTAATTTATTTAATTGAATTAAAATAGTGACTAAATTGATAGAATGCATAAATATTGAGGATCAAAATATGCCAATTTTATTAACTGACACGTCACCACCTCTGTTAAAAATTAACGATCGGTGACTTGATTGAAGCATTTAAATAGTTGGGTGGTCTGATTGATCAAATTGAAACATTAATGATCAATATGAAAATGGGTAATAGTCAAGAGGTCATGTGACCCATTTAAATATTAAATAAATTTTTAAGATGTAAGTGAAATATAACATCTAAATTTATATTGTGCATCATCTTACTCATAATCACATGTTTATTTATGTTGATATACATAAAGTATGTTTAATAGAAGTATATGTGATTTTAGCCATGTGCTTTACGTAATTAGGAGGATAAAGTTTAAATAAATAAAGTTGTGTTCGTATTTATAAACATATTTATCTAATGTTAGTGAATATTTTTTATGTTAAAGAATGTTTAGAAAAATGGTGAAATTATGTCACTAATCCTTAAATGTTTTAGGTTTTATAATTTGAACTCCAAAATTCATATAGTGTTCAATTTAGTGCTTACATTTACCATTATTTAAAATGTAAAAGAAAAAGAGATAACCGGATAAACGAAACGAGTAATTAATAAATGAGTTTTTTAGTAAACACTAACAGACTGAGCACAATTCTATTTATGGTCCTTAGTTTATTAAATAACATTTGCTTCAAATATTGTGTTGAAAAGTACACACTCTTGCCTGTTTAAAAGTTTTCCCAGGTCTACACAAATAACCATTGGCCGGAGAACAGTGAACATCCTGTGAGCAAACGCAGAGCCCTTCCAATGAGCATCCTTCCTTTAACATCGTGACCCCATTTCTCAACCCAAGAACCTGATCGGTCCACTCACTCGAAAACAACCCCAACGGATCATATTTATTTTTAACCTTCAAAAACTCCCCGCCTTTCTTGTACTTCTTTATCACTCCGTCGAACGCCAGGTTCCGATTCTTCCCCCAGTGCGGCAACGCACCGTATTTGAACAGCGCCATCTGCTCGATCTCTTCCAAAATGTCTTGGTAAAGCCTGGGGACCGTCGGGTCTTTGCTTCTGTAATAGGAGATGTCGAAATCTATTGCGTCTTCTTGATTGCCTAAGTAAGCGGTTGAGGCTTTCACGTAACGCATGAGGATGCCGTTGTAGAGTTCCAGGCCGCAGAGTGATTTAGGATCCATTGCAACCAGCTTCTGAACGTCTTCGATGAAGCTTTTCACGACGGATAAGCTGACGGAGAATGTGGTTTGGTGGAAGAACTCGCCCTTGATTCTTGGATCCCAACCGCACGCGGTGATGAGCGCGTCTTCGAGACTGTCGAGGCATGTTCCCGATGACTGGAGGCGGTTGTGGAATCCAATGACCGGATAGCACGTGAATATTACGCCGTTGTTTGTCAATCCATAAGCAGCCGTTTGCAGTGTGGATACGATCACCTTTGCATTGAGGCACTTCCCATTAGCATCTCGAAGGGATTCCTGGGTTTCCTCTGAAACATTAAACCAAATCGTAAACAAAACAAATAGTGTCGAAATCGATATGGTAGTTGATGAAGTTCATGCATGCATGTATGGTCGAATTATTCATCAAGTAACGAACCCGTGGATCTGGTAAGTGCCAAAGCAAGTGAAGGAGTGGACCGAAACGGCGTAAAATCGTAGAGACCATTGCCGGACTTATTAATCGACACCCGATCGTCGATTCTGTAGACGGCCTTGCGTTGGCTTGGATACCAAATTATGTCTGCAAATTCATGCAGCTTGCCGAAGCTCACTGCTTCGTCTCCCAAATCTTTGTCATCCTTTGTCACGTATGTGATTGATCGTTTGAAAGGGATTGAAGTTTCAAAGTCACCTATACGAAAAACGAAAATTTATTATATGGATCATATGTGGTTTCAAATTAATAATATTTTTATTAATTATTCTCAAATTTATTTTGAATTTAAATATACTGCATTTTAATATTTAAATTCTAATTTAATAATACTTTACTTTCATACAAAATTTTCAATATTAAAATGCTACATATTTCAGTTTAATAAGAAGAATTAATATAAAGTGCTAATTGTATTTTGAATATAAATACTTACATTAACACTACACCAAAAATTTCCATTGACTTAATTTGGGTTCCAACAATAAATAAAATAAATAGGATCATGAATGCTTGTCCACAAGGAGAACACACATTAAATTGTACTATTACTTACGTACATGTGAAATTACACCAAGGACCCCAAGCGAAACCTTAGCTGCATCGAAATCTTGGTCCCTCTCATTTAACACCCTGACCTTAGCATACCCTTCATCGGCTCCGGCAGGGCTTACAATTCGCATCTCCACCACATAATCATGGACCGCGCTCCCTTTCTCCCACAACGAGCTCCCATGAGCTCCCGTACCTAAAATCCCACCAATGGTGAGCCCCCACCAGTACGGTGCATAAGGCAATGCTAATCCAACCTTGGCGGCTTCATTAATCAACTGTCTCAACGTGACACCGCTCTCCACCGTCATCGTCATTGCCGCTTTGTCGGTTTTCACTACCCGGTTAAGGTGCTTGGTGCTGATAAGCAACCCGTCTTGGCCGTCGGGGCAGACCAACTTCGGGATGCTCTGAGAGAAACGTGTCACCACTTTCATTTTCCTCCTGGCTTCGGTCGCGGCCGATAGGACTGAAACCAGCTCTTGTTCGGTCTTCGGGTATGCCACGTTCCCCGCCCGACAGATGGCTCGGTCGGGGAACATGCCGTAAGAGTTCGTGACGGTGAAATTCAAATCATTCTTCGAACATTTGACGGGCTCCGCCGGGGGAGTGCAACTCACCGCAACAACCAATAGAAAGAGGCATGCCCATAGGAGAAGCTCATGAAACATGGTTTCCTGTTTTGAACGTAACATTGATACCGAGTTTATGGTGCCAAATGATTGAGGAAATCTCTTGGCTATATAATTTTATCTTCTCAACTATTAAGCAGTAATGTAGCTTAAAAGGGGGACCTGGCGAGAAACGCAATACATTGCTTTAAATGCTTTCAAGTTAAGGACTTTCCAAAAGGTAACTCATGGAGAAATAGTTTTGAAGGTAAAGAATACAAATGGTAACACGAATCAATTTACCTTAATGATTAAAAAAATCGTTATTATTTTTAAGAGTTACGTGTTCAAGAACACAAAACCACCCCATTATGCTGTTTGTGGAGTATTGTTTTATGGAAGTACATACATAAAATTTTATGTTGAGGGATGAATGTAAATTTAGGAGGCAAATTTGAACTTATAAAATTTCAGGGACGAAAACAGATTTTTAATCTAAAATACATTAAAAAATCTATAATATATAATAATTTTAAATTTTCAGAGGGACAACTGCCCACACTCGTCCCCTCGATTCATCCAGTGGAGAGTCATAGCTTGGTCAGGTACCTACCCTGAAATCCAAATTTTCTTCGATTAGTTACTTATTTTACTGATGGTGTACACTCTGAAATTTTTTATGTTCACCCTGAAATCTGAGTTTTCTTCGTTTAGTTACTTACTTTACGAAAGGTACTCAACCTTCAGTCCAGGTATAATTATCACCATGTTGACAATATGGCCTGACTTAAAACAAAAGTTAGGCGAGATGCAACTGTTCTCAGGGCACAGCTTATTTATTTATTTTCTTTTTTTCATTTAAGTTCATTTTTCAAGTCTCCTTTGGAGTCGGGCAAACTACTGATTAAACATTTATATCATTTTTTTTTTCTATTTATATCTTTTCTTTATTGAAGAATACAAAATTAAATATTTGTCTTATTAATTCGATCAAATGGTAAAAATAGAATTTAATATAATTATTCGTATTTAAATCTTATAAATGAAAATTTATCGATCGAATTATTAGCTAACCAACTCGACCTACACGCGGAATTGAGTGATTGTATCAATGACAAAGATGTGTGAAGGGTAATTTGAATTAGAAAAAAAAAACACATCAGAGGTCCATGTATTTTTGAAAAAAATCAATATAACCCTCGTATTATTTTTTCTTTCATCGTGGCCCTCCAACTCAAAAATAAATTCAATATGACTTTTTGATCAATATATTTCCGTTGTCTACCATTATAGTGTTGGCGTGGCAGTTCACGGTGCTGACATGGTGATCTGTGGTGCTTATGTGGCATTTTATATGTTATGTTTGAGTTACCAATTTAGCTCATTTTTCAAGTTATCTGTCACGTTATCGATCACCGTGAACTGTCACGTCAGCACTGTAGTGGTCAACGAAAAAAAAAAATTAGTCAAAGGGTCACATTGGATTTATTTTCTGAGCTGGAGGGCCACATTGAGAGAAAAAATAATACGATGGCCACATTTTTTTGAAAAGTACAGGGACCTCTATTGTAGTTTTGCCTTTGAATTATTACTCTTAGTTGGGATATAAAAAATTTCCATTATAGGTTTCTAAAATCAAACAACATTTTGTTATAAAAAGCAAGCTCCATAGGTTTCTCAATCAAGTGTTGGGTAATTGTGAAGAAAATTATTTAGTTGACAATAACTTTTCAATTCCACAAATAGAATATTTTTAGAAAAAAGATTACGTGTACTTAATTGAACTGTTCTATAAGAGGAGTTTCCTGAATCTTCAAACAAAGGCTATCATGTGACCTTATACAATATTAACCCTGTTTATAGAGTTCAACCGACCTACTTACGTTTATTTATGAAATACTTAATCAGTACCGTGGACAGCCACGTCAGTATCATGAAACTGCCACATCTGCACCGTAATAGTCAACGACAAAAAACGTTAGTCAAATGATTACATTGGGTTTATTTTATGAGTTATAAGGTCACATTAAGAAAAGAAATAATATGAGAATCATATTGATTTTTTTATAAAAGTACATAGATATTTTTTTGCCGATGGACACGAAAAAAGGGTGTATCATATTAGCCCACCAAAAGCATCATCGATAACACCCATTACTCTTATTTATAAAGCCATGTAGATTAGGAACAATACCCAGACATCTGAATAGTGTTGTAGGCCCATCCATTACATGCAACTGATCAAAAGAAAGAAAACCCTCCTTTTCTTTTATCTAAGATCGCATATACGCTTCAAAACCATATTCGAAGTGATAATGATCGGTCCAAATTTGAATATCATAATTATTGCCGGACTCGAACTGATTGTGATAAAAAATGTGAGTAAACTGAATAAGATTCGAATAGAACGCATAAGAAATTGAAGGCCGATAATAAATTTAAGTTCGGCGATCAATCTGTAAATCAATTGACCTTAAGATATATAATTTTGATTACTTTTGTTAAAGGCTAAATGCTGGAATGTTCGGATAAAAAATTACGAAAATATCTCAATGTGGTAAAATTATGAAAATTGCCTTCTACCGTAAAAAAAAAAAGCAAGTTTGTCCTTGAAAGTGAAAAAAAACTGAAAAGTCATACTCGATTCGATAGAACTATCGTTTCACCTATTAAATTCTCTATCGATTTAGAGAAACCTTAATAATAATTTTTTACCACCGAGAAGCAAAAACATGCTTAGAATTTCTGATTGTTGAGCAAACGCCTGAAGACTAAACCAACCAAGGTACTAGTTACGTCTAAATGATTCGAAATGGCTAAATTATATGATAAGACTGAATCGAAAGAGAATAACTTGAAAATCCGACCCGAAACCGACCCATATAACTTAAAAATCCGACCCAAAATAATAAAAAAATATTTTTATTCAATAAAACAGTGACTTAATTGAAAAAAATATATAGAGGGGTATTATTATAATTATTCCTATATATATAAGGTAAAATTATATATATTTTTTCGGGTCAGGTCGGGTCGGGGGGTTTTCACCCTAAACCCGAATTCAACCCGACCTGAACACCACATTAAAAAACCCAGACCTGAACCCGATTTAAAAAAACTCGACCCAATCGAGTCGGGTTCGAGTCCCATGCCCATTCCTATTGGTACCTTCTTATATTTTTAAAGCCCAAATATTTATGTTGGTGTATTTAATAATCTTCGATAATGCACATATATCATGCATATATGATTATTTAAATTTAAAATATCTAGAAAAAAACTTCTAAATCTTAACCGCGCTCTCTTGCTTCCCTCCCTCCTTTCTTTTTCTTCGCAATTTGTGTTATTTTCTATAGATTAAATCAATTTTTTCTTCTTTGATTTTGTTTAGCCAACGACGACACTAGTTTTGATACTGATTGTCGACCGTCAGTTGTCTTTTTAGTTTTTTATGAATAATTGTGTCTTTATTACATGTTTATCTCTACTTTTGTGACACTTTTATCTCATCTTTTGGCAGTTTTCGGTTTTTTTGTCGTTGTTTTCGTTTATCTTTTTTCCAGGGTTGGATTTGATATCGCCACGACTAATCAAGATGTCGCTTATTTGTTATCATGTTGATCTTCTATGCTTTGAACCCTCGGATTGATTTGAATACACGTTTTGCGTTCGTGGATAGTTTTCTCACGTTGCTTAACTCTGATTTGCGATTTGTCGGTGGTCTTTCAATAACTTCATCCCCTTTTGTGGTTCGTTTTTCGATGCAGTCAGATTTGTTCATATCTTTATTTTGTTTGAGTATTTTGGTTAGGTTTTTTTAACATTTTCTTTCTTTGGTTCTTGTGTGATCTAGGTGACTAGTTTTGTATCAAGTTTACGCTTACCGTTATATTTGTAAATCTTCCTTGTAATTAGGGATATCTTTTACGTTTTTTATAAAAAAAATCTCTAAAAAAATAATACTTTATTCTATCATTGAGGTCATTTAATGAGTTCCCTAAAATCACATAATTAAATATATTTAAAAGTACGTTTATCAATAACTTAAAATTTTAAAAGAATTATAATTATATATTATTCTCATTAAGATCAAATAATCTCACGTCATACACTTCTCATTTTTTTTTTGTTATTAGAATTAATAATTCATTTGGTACTTGTTTTTATGTTAAAGGAGTGTAATATTATTCCATTTTGGGGAGATTCGTAAACCCAAATTTGGGTAATGTCAGTCGTTATACCGAGTTGAACTATTCATAACCAACAGATTGAAGGATTGTTAATCTATTGTGGTCTGTCCGCTTCGTAGGGTACAAATTTGAGTGCTTTAGTCTACTGTCCTCCGTGCCTCGTCTTCAAGTTAGGTCTCATTCGCACTGGCAGTGAAGAAAGTGTTGTCATTTTTAAAGTTTTGAATTCGGAATACTAAGTGTACAACAATAACAAAAAGACCCTATTCCCATATGCAATGAGGTAAGGGGAGGTAGGGTAGTAGTAGGTTGTCCCCAACGCCAGGTTGAGAGCAGTTTTCATAGAAAACCTCCGACAGTCAGAAAATTAGAAATAAAGATAAAATACAATGCTTGTATAAATAAATAAATAAATACATAGTTGAACAGTCTTCAAATGCAGTCTTCATATGCGCGTGTGTAATGGGAAGTAATCCCTACAAATAAATCCCTGTGTAAAAAAAATCTGCATATAGACAGAAACGTAAGACCCGACTAAATTTAAAAGAGGAAACATGAAGAGAAGGATACACAGAAGTCAACGATAGCAAGCTACGAGAAGGAATAAAGTCAAATGGGTTAAAACCTAAACTAAGGCAACACTACTCCGCTACCATAGTTCTAAGCCTTCATAAATTCCAATGACAGAAACGTATAAAAAGTAGAAGTCATGAAAATTACTACAAAGACATTAAAAGAATACAGAGATGATACACGTTATGGATGTGACCTGCACTACTCGGTTACCCTGATCTTAAGTCTTCATACTAAGTGTATGAACGTTTAATGCCAAAATGGTTGAGAGTTATCTTTGAACAGATACTACCATGTACCTTGAGGTCTCGAATTTGAACATCAATAATACTAGGGATGTGAGCGTTCAATATCAAATGGTTGAGAATTATATTTGAACATATACTGCTTTATACCTTGAAGTTCCGTGTTTGAGCTGTAACCCCCCAGACCGATGCGGGTAGCCCGATCCGATCCGGGAAGTCACATTAGGGCCACCGGAGCGACCCACTGTAAAAATAGCATAAAATTTAAAACTTTTTATCAGAACATGCAAACTTATAAAATCATTTGTCGCTATTTAAAAATAAAACAGATTTTCAGACTCATATATAAATCAAAATACAAATATATGCCCCCCTCATCACATGTATCATACTCTGCAACAACGCCGAAAGAACTCCCTTACTGAAGTCGATAGATGCACTGGTACAATTCTTTTAACCTGAAAAGGTGAGTAATAGAGTGAGCTTCGAAAAGCTCAGTAATACAGAACTACCAGATGATGCTGAAGAACGTGCAGATACAAATAAACATATTTTTTTCTTATCGATTCAGACATTTACAGATCTTTATACTGAGCAGAGATTCTACGGATATTTCAGGTAGTAACAAATAATGAGCTTTCAGTTCAGAGAAATATTTCGGATGACTGAGTTCAGGAGATCAGAATAGGTTTTCTAGTGTATTCCCAAAACCATGTAACTTTCAGATCTTTTCAAAACATATATATATATATATATATATATATATATATATATATATATATATATATATATACCCCCATCCCAGCACAACATAATGTGTAAGTTCCCCAGAACCATACACCCAACCCAACACAACATATAAGGCCCTGAGCACAAAGCCGAGGAACCTGCGGAACTTCTTCCTTCAACAATACCCCCCATTTAAAACATTTCTCCGTCGTAAACGGAGATATCAAAAATCAAAACATAATTCAGATCAGATATCATAACAGAATCCAGGTTAGGAATCAGAACAGATTTCAGATCAGATGTCAAACAGAATTCAAATCAGAAATCAGATAAAATATTCATATAAGTAGGGAACACACTAGAGTTTCCAGATATTATTTAGAGATACAGGATAATCTTATCGGGAAGAGAAACGCAAATCTTCAGTTTACCAATAGAATGCCGGAAATCAGAATCACTATTAGAAGAGTTTGTTAACTGACAAAATCATCGGTTATTCAGGATATGATTCATCGGAATCATCTTATTCGTACACTTTTCTGAAGCTCTACGAAATTTGAAGGTATTCAGAATCTTTACAATCTATGACGATTAATCCGATTATCGAACAACTCCAGATGAATAGCTTTTAGAACCAATACTTACCAACTTGTCAATTCATTAACTTTTCAGGGTATTTACTCTTTAATACCAAATATTCTTATCCACAAATCATCATCTGAGTCATCACTGAATAGATCTTAAGGAGACAAGCAAATATTCTAATGGTCTTTATTTTATTTCCATGTTTTAACTATACCATGAAATGCTGACGTACTTGATTTGTGGTTCATAATCCATAGGGATGATACATCATATAAGTTCATCCGAGTTTTCAAACTTATTCCAATCTCTTACTTAATCCTCAGTCATTGAGGTTACTTAGTTCATTTAACATTCAAGTCCAATCCAGTTACTTCGGGATTTTCCAGAATAATTTAAACGTTCCTGAATTTCAGATACATGTTGTACTTCCATTCCATTCAATTTGGTCTTCGTGGTTGATTTGTCGAACAAACGTCCAATTCCTAGTACTGAATACGATCTAGATCTGAGCTGAACTGAATACTTCCAAAATTTGTCATCGAGCCAAACTTGAGAAGACGACACATGTTCCAGTAATATCTATGCCATTCAGGTATTGACATAGCTTTAGGGTTGATCTGCTCACTTAAATTATTTTCCATTACCTTTAAAGGTAGTCCAATACCCATGCTTACTTGGATTCCTTAATTAATCCAAGACATTTACTTAATTTAGGCCATAAGGGTATTTTGGTAATTTTGATGTTCAGTTTTATTCCATTCATTTCAGAGCTCGAGGATATTCAATCATTCCTGAGCTTGGTGATATTCTTGAGTCATTTCCATTACAGAGGTATTTTGGTCATTTTACAGATCCACGGTATTTCAATCTTTTTCCTTCATCCGGTCTTATTATTTAATTCCAATTTATCATCTATTTCAGTCCGTTCGAACAATTATGATAAAAGAGCACCCTCCGATAAATTGTTCTTCAGGTATTTACTCATAACTCATATATTTTCGGGTCAAGTGCCTTCTCGGATTTTACAAACGCAATATTATGAATTTTTCTTTACAAAGACAGAATATTAATAATTAAATTTGTACTCAATCGAGTTAAGTACAAATCCTCAAAGTACTTTCTCCTTCAGGGTCAAATCTGACTATTTTACCTCTCAATGGCATTTTCGTAATTTCTTAACCAGATAATTTCGATATTATCTCTTAACGAAAATAATATAATATAGAGATCCTATGATTAATTGCTTCCTCGAACATTCTTTGATCTTGAAATGATTCCTTAAAAGGTTTCTAGTATCTAGCATAAACCTTCTTGGGGTTAAAAACCGGTTATCCATAATTTCCAAGTAAAACTAACATTTCTTATGCACATCAATAGTTTTAGTAGATCAATAATTCTTTTCAGATTTATTAATCCACTTCCAGAGACAATTCTTGTCATTTTTCAACTTAAGGGTATTTTCGTAATTTTACCCTACCGGAGTATTATCATAATTTCCCATCCAAGTACCTTTAACATTTAACCTTTGATGAAATAAACTATAAGTTACAAACCCATGTTGATTTCTTTATCACTAAGCACAGAACTTGTAATTTAATTCTAACAATCCCTCAATTTCTTGTAAAAATCATCTGAACCATAATCAATTACTGAACCCTTTTACCGTATTCAGATCGAGTGTAGAACTAATTAACTACACAAATGAGACCAACATTATCTTAATCATGCATTTACCAATATTCATATGTTCCATAAAGCATAAAGAGGTAGTAAAGTATTACCTCGATTTCCGTGCAATACTGATTGACCATTTAAATTCCATTCGAACGCCCTCGATCTTTAATTCAACTTCCAATATTTTCCTCTCGATCCAAACCATCAAAATAGTTTAACTCGTATTCAAATATTTTCCTTGCCATAAAGTTAGCTTATTAGAATTGAAATAATAATTTGGAACCCCAAATGATTAAACAAAAACTTTCAAAGTCGTTAAAATATTTAATAACTAAAATCAGGTACTAGATTGAATTAATTTAAACTATCATAGCTTGGTTGAAATTCTATTAAAACTGATGGACAAGTTAGAACCTTACCAAACATAGAGGACTGAAACTATGATTTGTCCATCTTGCTATCTTAACACCCCACACACGTGATTTTCAAAGAAATTATGAAACTTCTTCATCTCACGTTACCATCGCCATTTCTATATTTTTTTTTCAGTGCTCTTTTCATATCTCAAGCAAGGAGGTTCCAACGGCAGATCATCGGCCGCCATTAACCATCGGTGGATACCACATCGGCCGTCGTCAGTGACCGCCAGTCGAAAACCAAATTATTCCGTTCGAATCATCTCATTCTCCTTATCACAAATATAGTCTCTGATCATCGAGAATATTTATAATAGATGCAGATCTACAAAATGTGTTTCAGATCCGAGGCTCTCTATGTTCCCATCCAGTTCGCTTATCTCCATTCGAATTTTGAAGTAGAAACCATGGCTGCCTTGTATGCCTTCGAATTTGCTTTGGACCCTTTGACCAGTTCTGAATTGAGGAAGCTCCAAGGGGCGGCAGACTTAGCTACGACAGATCGACGTTGGCTAGAGACCCTCCATAACTTCCCTTTCTGATGCCTCGTTCGTGATATAGGATCAACCTATTTCTTCTTTCCCTATTTGCGTTGTGCTATCTTCATTTCCAGCTGTAGTCATAACATTCATAAATGGGTCTTTGTCATCAGTGTAACGCTGGAATAGAAATTTCTGGTACTGCTGGTGTTGTTTTTGATCTGTTGAGTTCTGAAGATGATGATGCAAAAGGTAGCAGTAGCGACCCCGAACGAACATATTGCTCTAATTATCAAACTTCATTTCCAAAGGCCACCTGATTGTTTTTCCTTTGAATCTTCTTTCTATTTCCTTCTTTTTCTATTAACATTATTTAATTGCTTTGTTGGTCTATTCATCAAATTATAGAGTAATCGAAATGGATTATTGGTTCTCTGTTTCAAATATGACTTTTCACCACAATATCTTATCAATGAATGGTTCCAAATATTTTGAATAAACTATTATTTAATGAGATAAGGTAGAAGATTGCAACCAAATCACTATCATATTTGCAGGACCCACTAGGCTACTATGATACAACCAGATATGATTTATTATTGGGTAGGTGAAATTATACTTCATTGTTTGGGGTGTTACAATTCTCCCCTCCTTAAAAGAATTTCGTCCTCGAAATTCATTCATGTCATAGAATTGTAGAAATGAAAATTCCATCAGTTCTTTCATATCTTCAAATAACTTTTACAGAATTACTGATCTTCTACTAATCCTTAACCAGCATAGTATACATTCTTATCAGAACTCTCACTCCTTCAAATAAAAGAATCAGAACGGAAATATCTTTGTATATTCAATTCAGCCTTGGATACGAGAATAGGTTCGTAGAGCTATATCATATCCCAATTTCATTTATGGAGTTGGCAAAATTTCTCAGATGAGTAACTCTCACATGGCTCTTGAGGTACTTTACAGAATTTTGAAAGACGTTACTGGTATTTCTTTATAAAACGGTAGAATCCTAACGGATAAAAACTTAGGTTTGCTCTTTACAGATAGGGAATCAACCTTGGAGTTCTGGCTCAGAGAAGTACGATTGTAATTTAGGGGCATATATTGATCAGACATCATTTGACATTTGACCGGCTGGTCTATCATGAAATTTGTGACTCAAACCATAAGCTCTGATACCACTAAATGTAACCCCCCAGACCGATGCGGGTAGCCCGATCCGATCCGGGAAGTCACATTAGGGCCACTGGAGCGACCCACTGTAAAAATAGCATAAAATTTAAAACTTTTTATCAGAACATGCAAACTTATAAAATCATTTGTCGCTATTTAAAAATAAAACAGATTTTCAGACTCATATATAAATCAAAATACAAATATATGCCCCCCTCATCACATGTATCATACTCTGCAACAACGCCGAAAGAACTCCCTTACTGAAGTCGATAGATGCACTGGTACAATTCTTTTAACCTGAAAAGGTGAGTAATAGAGTGAGCTTCGAAAAGCTCAGTAATACAGAACTACCAGATGATGCTGAAGAACGTGCAGATACAAATAAACATATTTTTTTCTTATCGATTCAGACATTTACAGATCTTTATACTGAGCAGAGATTCTACGGATATTTCAGGTAGTAACAAATAATGAGCTTTCAGTTCAGAGAAATATTTCGGATGACTGAGTTCAGGAGATCAGAATAGGTTTTCTAGTGTATTCCCAAAAACCATGTAACTTTTCAGATCTTTTCAAAACATATATATATATATATATATATACCCCCATCCCAGCACAACATAATGTAAGTTCCCCAGAACCATACACCCAACCCAACACAACATATAAGGCCCTGAGCACAAAGCCGAGGAACCTGCGGAACTTCTTCCTTCAACAATACCCCCCATTTAAAACATTTCTCCGTCGGTAAACGGAGATATCAAAAATCAAAACATAATTCAGATCAGATATCATAACAGAATCCAGGTTAGGAATCAGAACAGATTTCAGATCAGATGTCAAAACAGAATTCAAATCAGAAATCAGATAAAATATTCATATAAGTAGGGAACACACTAGAGTTTCCAGATATATTTAGAGATACAGGATAATCTTATCGGGAAGAGAAACGCAAATCTTCAGTTTACCAATAGAATGCCGGAAATCAGAATCACTATTAGAAGAGTTTGTTAACTGACAAATCATCGGTTATTCAGGATATGATTCATCGGAATCATCTTATTCGTACACTTTTCTGAAGCTCTACGAAATTTGAAGGTATTCAGAATCTTTACAATCTATGACGATTAATCCGATTATCGAACAACTCCAGATGAATAGCTTTTAGAACCAATACTTACCAACTTGTCAATTCATTAACTTTTCAGGGTATTTACTCTTTAATACCAAATATTCTTATCCACAAATCATCATCTGAGTCATCACTGAATAGATCTTAAGGAGACAAGCAAATATTCTAATGGTCTTTATTTTATTTCCATGTTTTAACTATACCATGAAATGCTGACGTACTTGATTTGTGGTTCATAATCCATAGGGATGATACATCATATAAGTTCATCCGAGTTTTCAAACTTATTCCAATCTCTTACTTAATCCTCAGTCATTGAGGTTACTTAGTTCATTTAACATTCAAGTCCAATCCAGTTACTTCGGGATTTTCCAGAATAATTTAAACGTTCCTGAATTTCAGATACATGTTGTACTTCCATTCCATTCAATTTGGTCTTCGTGGTTGATTTGTCGAACAAACGTCCAATTCCTAGTACTGAATACGATCTAGATCTGAGCTGAACTGAATACTTCCAAAATTTGTCATCGAGCCAAACTTGAGAAGACGAACACATGTTCCAGTAATATCTATGCCATTCAGGTATTGACATAGCTTTAGGGTTGATCTGCTCACTTAAATTATTTTCCATTACCTTTAAAGGTAGTCCAATACCCATGCTTACTTGGATTCCTTAATTAATCCAAGACATTTACTTAATTTAGGCCATAAGGGTATTTTGGTAATTTTGATGTTCAGTTTTATTCCATTCATTTCAGAGCTCGAGGATATTCAATCATTCCTGAGCTTGGTGATATTCTTGAGTCATTTCCATTACAGAGGTATTTTGGTCATTTTACAGATCCACGGTATTTCAATCTTTTTCCTTCATCCGGTCTTATTATTTAATTCCAATTTATCATCTATTTCAGTCCGTTCGAACAATTATGATAAAAGAGCACCCTCCGATAAATTGTTCTTCAGGTATTTACTCATAACTCATATATTTTCGGGTCAAGTGCCTTCTCGGATTTTACAAACGCAATATTATGAATTTTTCTTTACAAAGACAGAATATTAATAATTAAATTTGTACTCAATCGAGTTAAGTACAAATCCTCAAAGTACTTTCTCCTTCAGGGTCAAATCTGACTATTTTACCTCTCAATGGCATTTTCGTAATTTCTTAACCAGATAATTTCGATATTATCTCTTAACGAAAATAATATAATATAGAGATCCTATGATTAATTGCTTCCTCGAACATTCTTTGATCTTGAAATGATTCCTTAAAAGGTTTCTAGTATCTAGCATAAACCTTCTTGGGGTTAAAAACCGGTTATCCATAATTCCAAGTAAAACTAACATTTCTTATGCACATCAATAGTTTTAGTAGATCAATAATTCTTTTCAGATTTATTAATCCACTTCCAGAGACAATTCTTGTCATTTTTCAACTTAAGGGTATTTTCGTAATTTTACCCTACCGGAGTATTATCATAATTTCCCATCCAAGTACCTTTAACATTTAACCTTTGATGAAATAAACTATAAGTTACAAACCCATGTTGATTTCTTTATCACTAAGCACAGAACTTGTAATTTAATTCTAACAATCCCTCAATTTCTTGTAAAAATCATCTGAACCATAATCAATTACTGAACCCTTTTACCGTATTCAGATCGAGTGTAGAACTAATTAACTACACAAATGAGACCAACATTATCTTAATCATGCATTTACCAATATTCATATGTTCCATAAAGCATAAAGAGGTAGTAAAGTATTACCTCGATTTCCGTGCAATACTGATTGACCATTTAAATTCCATTCGAACGCCCTCGATCTTTAATTCAACTTCCAATATTTTCCTCTCGATCCAAACCATCAAAATAGTTTAACTCGTATTCAAATATTTTCCTTGCCATAAAGTTAGCTTATTAGAATTGAAATAATAATTTGGAACCCCAAATGATTAAACAAAAACTTTCAAAGTCGTTAAAATATTTAATAACTAAAATCAGGTACTAGATTGAATTAATTTAAACTATCATAGCTTGGTTGAAATTCTATTAAAACTGATGGACAAGTTAGAACCTTACCAAACATAGAGGACTGAAACTATGATTTGTCCATCTTGCTATCTTAACACCCCACACACGTGATTTTCAAAAGAAATTATGAAACTTCTTCATCTCACGTTACCATCGCCATTTCTATATTTTTTTTTCAGTGCTCTTTTCATATCTCAAGCAAGGAGGTTCCAACGGCAGATCATCGGCCGCCATTAACCATCGGTGGATACCACATCGGCCGTCGTCAGTGACCGCCAGTCGAAAACCAAATTATTCCGTTCGAATCATCTCATTCTCCTTATCACAAATATAGTCTCTGATCATCGAGAATATTTATAAATAGATGCAGATCTACAAAATGTGTTTCAGATCCGAGGCTCTCTATGTTCCCATCCAGTTCGCTTATCTCCATTCGAATTTTGAAGTAGAAACCATGGCTGCCTTGTATGCCTTCGAATTTGCTTTGGACCCTTTGACCAGTTCTGAATTGAGGAAGCTCCAAGGGGCGGCAGACTTAGCTACGACAGATCGACGTTGGCTAGAGACCCTCCATAACTTCCCTTTCTGATGCCTCGTTCGTGATATAGGATCAACCTATTTCTTCTTTCCCTATTTGCGTTGTGCTATCTTCATTTCCAGCTGTAGTCATAACATTCATAAATGGGTCTTTGTCATCAGTGTAACGCTGGAATAGAAATTTCTGGTACTGCTGGTGTTGTTTTTGATCTGTTGAGTTCTGAAGATGATGATGCAAAAGGTAGCAGTAGCGACCCCGAACGAACATATTGCTCTAATTATCAAACTTCATTTCCAAAGGCCACCTGATTGTTTTTCCTTTGAATCTTCTTTCTATTTCCTTCTTTTTCTATTAACATTATTTAATTGCTTTGTTGGTCTATTCATCAAATTATAGAGTAATCGAAATGGATTATTGGTTCTCTGTTTCAAATATGACTTTTCACCACAATATCTTATCAATGAATGGTTCCAAATATTTTGAATAAACTATTATTTAATGAGATAAGGTAGAAGATTGCAACCAAATCACTATCACATTTGCAGGACCCACTAGGCTACTATGATACAACCAGATATGATTTATTATTGGGTAGGTGAAATTATACTTCATTGTTTGGGGTGTTACATGAGCACTAGGAATACCAATGGTAAGAGCGTTCAATGTCAAATGGTTGAGAGTTATCTTTTAAACAGATATTGCCTTGTACCTTGAGATCATAAGTTCGAGTATCAGAAATATCAAAGTGTGAACGTTTAATATTAAATGATTGAGAGTCAGGGTTATAGATTAAGCTCCCAATAGTTAAGACACCATGGCTAAGAACAGGAAAGTGCAGCATCTTTTTTAATGCAAAAAGATGCTGGTTTGAACAAATGTCTGATATGTAAGAATTGGGAATCAATTTGGAGAAGCCCGAGGCCTAATCTATGATCATGGAATAGTGTACTAGATTATATTTTAATCTGGTCGACATTATTTAATTTTGAATAATCAAAAATATTTTAAAAAAAGATGAACTTGATTCATGTGATGAATAAAAAGGGGGCCTTCCTCGTTTTAGCAAACTAATCATGAAAGTGCCCTTTTCTGCACTAACCAGTGGTGGTCAAGGAACAAGACGACATCTACTTTTTTTTTAATTTTTCAACTCTCAACAATATCATTAGGACATTCTCTCTTCCTTCTCTCGACGAATCCAATTCATCCACCGGACCATATGAGAAAATGAATGGACCATTAAGCATTCCATCCAACACCTAAAACAATCCGACAAACCATGTGGCTCAGGTTGATGATCATTGTATCTGTAAAGGGGAAAAAGGTGATTAGATTTATTGATATTATTATTGCTGTTAGGTATTATGAAATCACCCAGAGTTCGCTAGATTTTTTTGCTGAGAGCAAATTTTATGAACATGGTAGACAATTTGATTAACTAAAGATAATGTGGTTGACAATGCTGGATTTTTATTTAATGTCATTATATATATTCATTTACATAAGTGATGTAATAATAACCTTTCTGACTATGGTAACTAAGGTATGATTATAGATATTGTGCTATTCTGTTATGCACTAGCGTTCACCACGTGGCAGCACAGTGGGTCGGATGATGATGATGATGCTCCGGTGGAACTCCAGATGTTGTCTATTTCGCTGTTGAAATGATGTTGAGTTCCATGGTAAGGCCCGCTGGTGGATGTTGATGATAATCCAACGGTTGGCAATTGAAGATCATTATCAGTGGTACTGGTGTTGCAGTAGGTTGCCATTGGTTGGTCATTTAAGCAGGCTAATTGTGTTGATGTCTCTGTTTGCCCACCGTTGAGATGAGAAGCTACAATCCGGTCGAATGCAGCCCAGTTGGTGAGCGCCGCCGAATCATTGTGATGATATACCGAGTTGAGATCGCCGCCACTCACCTGGTTGAGGATTGATCCTTCGTTTTCCGTTATCATGGGTTGGTAACAGTTTTGGCTGCTGGTTGAGTTCGGGCTGTCTAGGCTCGGGAGCTTCGTGAACGAGTCAGGGTAGTAGGCGCCATTGTTGTCGATGGCGATCTCCATGGGCTGCCAGAGGAATCTCGAGGCGGTACCATTGTTTGCTTCTCCGTCGTCCTTGCAAGTCCTTCCCATGTATTCAAGTATATGCTCCAATGCTCCTTCATTGCTGGTACTTGTGATGAACATATGGGTCCTGGTTTTTTCACCCAAGGAGGAGCTTATAGGGTTTTCTAGGGTTTTGTGGTGATTTTTCTTCTTGAAGATACGACAAACCACCCATCCCTCTTCTTGGTTCCCCTCCCCCATGGCATTGGAGATCTTAAACCAAAAAAGAAAATTGTCCAAAAATAGCATAAAAATATGTCTATATGCATACATGTATGTATATATAATATGACGTAACATAATTTACCACGAGAGGAAGATTTGAGGTTCAAAGGCTTACGTACGTTGGTTTCAACCATGTTATCGTCTAGTCTGTATTCGTGCATGATCCAATAAGATTTTTGACCATGAGGTGCCCGACCTTTGTAAAACACCAAAGTCTTCCTCATCCCGATCGGCCGGTAGTTGCTATATATGACCTTGTCGCGACCGGTCGCTTTCCAGAATCCGGCAGCCGTGGCACGGTTCGTGCGAGTCCGGGTGGGGTACTTCTTGTCTTTGTGGCTAAAAAAGTACCAATCGTTCTGAGGAGTGGTTCCAATCTTGCACCTCTCTGTTATAGAAATTAAACTCACAAACAAGCATGTAGCAACATGGATGGAACATAAATTACAATAATATATATATATATATACCTTGAATATCCCAAGGCTCGAGCTTGTTAAGATCAACATCACGAATGACATCCAAATCGATCTTCTCGAATGAAACTTTCTTCCGGAGATAGTACTGCAAGAGCTCCTCTTCCGTCGGATGAAATCGGAACCCGGGTGGGACTTTAGACTGTCCATTAACAGATATGCTCATGTTTTCCGGCATTTAAGAAAAGATAACCGAAAGGAAACAATGGGATAAAGAAGTGATTGATATGATAAAATCTGGTTTAGCAAGTGGAGTTTGCAGACAAGTCTACATATAAGTACATATATATACACAAGCGCGTGTGTATATATATATGTAGTATAAACGGGACAAGAGAAAGAAAACAAGAGGTTTTCTGTTTATGATGGGCACCGGTGCTTGGTAGGGGGGGGGGGAGCTTAGGTTTACTATGCCTTGGAGAAGGACCAGGCTACCTAGATGGTTGGAGAAACGACACAGTATTGGGTAAAAAAATTGGGGACAGGTTGCAAGGAAGTCTTTTTCACGTGGAATTATCATCACTCCCGGTGTGAGATTCTCATGGGAATGAAATTCACATTCTCATGTTTGGTTGGCCGGGAATCTCATTCCGGTTAATGTTTTATTACTAATAGTAGATTTTTTGAGGTATATTACCAGGAATGTCATTACCTCCATTTCTTTAGGTATTGTTGGATTACCGGATTTTTGGACTAAAATGCCCTTAATTTTTTCTCTCAAAAATATCATTCTTCTTTCATTAAATAATAAAAATTCTACGAAGGTTAAATTACAAATTTATCCTTAAACTATTTTAGATTTACAAAAAAAAGTTTATAATTACAATTTTATATGAAGTTCAAGGGTTAAAATAAAATTTTACCCTTTCATTAAACCTTTTTATATTTTTAATTTTGTAAAAAATATATATAAATTTTATGAACTTAAATTTTTTAAAGAAAATATATAAATATTTTCCAATTTGTTAAAAAATAAATATATAATAAGGACAATTTGGTCAAATATACATTCCAATAATCTTTTATTCCTTTAACAAAACACGGTAATATTACATTCCTGCTAAACCAACCAAACACAAAATATAACATTCCTAGTAATTCTATTCCCTGGTAATCTTACATTCCCTCTGATAATCTTATATTTCGTGAACCAAACGCACCCTTAATCTTCATCTTTATCTTCATATGTATATATCAAATTAATATTAGGGTAACATATATATTAGAAAAATTAATAGGTCTTTGTTTTAAAATCAATTTGTCAATGTATTGTATACATTTTTTTATTAGTATTAACGGTGTTTATATATATATTTGGGTAATCGTCTTCGAGGGTTAATATCTATAAAAGATCCCTGTACTGTATATATTTTATAAATTTAATGCCCTCTATTATAATTTGATGAATTTTCGAAATGTAATTTTCATTTTAGGTTAACTCTTTGGTTTGTTTTGTCGATTAATTTTGCGTATTATGTTATTATAATTGGAAAAATGGCATGTTAAATTATTCTAAAAATTAATAAGAATTTTGATCTTAGAATTAAAAGCACACATTTTAATTAGTAAAATAAAGAAAATCATTAAATTATATATAAAATATGAAATTATATATTTATTCTTATGGACCTCCGGCCATTTTATTCTTAGTTTTTGGTCTTATTTAATGTTCTTTTTTTATTTTAATGTCTTTTTATCTTTATTTGAATATCTTTCATTTTATTTTAAATTTTATATATTTTTTAATAAATACGAGACTTGAGGAAAGAGAGAGACTTTTATTATTAATAATTGGCTTAAGGGTATCAAAGGCTCCTGAACTTTAAAAAAATAAATGTGGTCTCTATCCTCTTTTTTTGGATCAATGTGATCCTCCAACTTGAAAAAAGAATACAATGTGACCGACTAATGTTTTCCGTCATTAACCAATAATTCCGTTAATTTATGATGTTATAAATCGGTCAAATTACACCATTAATCACAACTATTTTCTTATTTTCTATTTTGCTCACTAAACTATAAAAGTTTTCAATTTCGGAAACTTTAGAGACTTTAGGGACTAAGGTTGTAGTTAACTCATTCTATTTTAAGGGTATACTACACAAATGGTCACTTTTTGGCATTGATCCTTCTAATTTCCATAATTTACGAAATGATCCTATAAATTTATCCAAGCTTCAATTTAGTCTAAAACATAATTCCAAGCACACAAGACCACTCTTACAATCAATTTAAACCCTTGGGAATTTTTTTGAAAAGTTTTCTCCAATATTCCTCTTAAGGCCGAATACTTTAACGTCTTGTATAATGATCCCTAGATTTATTTCAAGTGATATATATATATATATATATATATTGTCCCAGGCAGCAACATGTTGCATGGTACAATAAGGTATCACATTCTCAGTTTGTCTGAGATCCACTTCTTATTGTTTCACGTAGTTTGGTAAGATTTTGATATGCTAAGAATCTTAGCAACATTTTTAATTTTATTGTTTATACACGCACTAACATATCGCATTCAATCAATTCACCCATTTTTCTTTCTAATTCTACTTTTTAAAAATATATTTTTTCTCAAAGATATAGAGATATGGTAGATGGGTATAATTTTATAGATTTCGCATCGCATTCGCTCTAACTAGGGCAGGATGGGTATAAGTTTAACGGGTAGTAGGCGGGTGTGGATGTAAAAAGTCATTCCCGTCGTGGGTAGAGGGTAGGTGATCGATTTGAGACCTTATCCGCCTCGCATCCACATCCGCTCGTCCACTAACTACCTACCTACCATATAAATTTTGGACTATTACAAATTTAGGTATAATTTTAGAGACAATTATGTAAATCTTAAAATTTATAAGACATGGCTTGTAATTTAACCAAGTATTAGGGTATAACACTTTTAAAATTGAATATCGTTGCTTATATAATTTGTGAGGTTGTTGGCAGACATGTATGAACGGGTACATGAAGGTACGAGATGGGTGGTGAGTAACCAGTTGGATAGTGGGTATGAGGTAGATTTAAGAATATACTAGCATGGGCAGGTGTGAATTTAAAAATTTTATCCATCGCGGATGGTGGGTATGTGATAGATACAAAAATACTAGGTAGAAATGGAGACGAAAAAAGAGATATCCACACCCCCGTCCGTTTGCTATCCTTAGATCTAGTTATGTTATAAATGAACAAAATGAATTTAAATGTATGTCCGAGATTGAGAAAGAAAAAATGATACTACTTTTACATGAACTTTTAATTTCATTTATTCATTGAATTTATTTGATGGTCTTATTTTTATGTAAAATTAATGAATTTTATATAAAATAAAAAGATTTTTTATAACTTAAAAAAGATATGGCTGAACTCATCAAGTAATTTCAATTATAAATGAGATAATATTTTTTCTTAAAATTTTATATTCGAACAACTATATTTATAGGATATATATGCATTGTCAATAAGTTAAAAGTTTCAAAAAATATTTTATTGTATTCATCCTAGACTATTAAAAGATACTTTATTATAAAATAAGTGTCCAAACTATAACACTTTTTCACAAATACGTGTCAAAACTCGTTTATAATGATCATTTTGATTTTTTTTAAAAAAAATTAAAAAAATATTATTATATTTATAAAATAACATAGTTTCTCTTGAATTACAAAAAATCTCAAATCCCTAAAATTCATAAATTCCTAACATGTCGTTGTTGCATTTGTTGGTCATGACCATCGTCGTTGACGTAGTCCCTGTCATCTTTATTGTCATACACCTCAATAGATGCCAACTATTAGTAGTCGAGATCGCGTGGGGTCGCACTTTTCAGCCTAGGGCTCACAGGGTACAAAATATTCGATTAGTTGTTGATTTGTCGTAGTTCCTATTTATGAAAAGCTCTATAGTTTGAGTACTCATTTTATAATTAAGCCATTAAAAAAGACAACTCAAACCAGTTGATGCAGTAGGCCTCGTTTCAGAAACAGGCCAGCTGATGCAGTGGGCTCAGAAATCTCATGAGCCCCAAATTGCGCCTTTTTAAACCCCATTGCTGAAACCCTAGGCCTTGAAACACTGCATTTACAGCCGCGCTGCTCTCTCGGATTTCTGTATCTCAGGTAATTCATCTGCATCTATCTCTGTTCTTGTTTGTTTCTTCGGGTCGATTGCTTCCTTCAGCAAATTTCCAAGAATTTCCTTTTCGATCGTACTCTGAATATCATTGTAAATCTTTATACAGATTGTGTTTTTAATTGTTTGATCTATTTTATTTTAGTGTTGATCTGCTCTTATTCTCCATGATGATGGCATCCCCATCACCGTATCCTTTATGCGTTTTAGGGTTTTATAGTTTTCTGCTTCAGTTTTTGTTATCTTTTCTGTGATACACGACTATGGAATTAATAGAACAAAAAATGAAATTTAATTATTGTTGTTGAAGGAAATTAGAAATTCCCCATATGTTTTCTTAACTTAAAGTTCATAGGCTGAGAAAAATTTCAACACTAGTGAAAGCTGCAAATGTCCCTGTCGAATCTTACTGGCCAAGCTTTTCTAGAAGTGCAACATTGAGGATCTCATAACCAATGTTGGAGCTGGTGGTGGTGGCGCTCGGGTTGCCGCAGGTGCGCCTATTGCTGACGGAGATGGAGCTGGTGCTGCTGCTCCACCTCCTGCCGAGGAAAAGAAGGAAGAGCCAGAGGAAGAGAGCGATGACGATTTGGGATTCGGTTTGTTTGGTTAGTGTAATACCCCAAATTTTTACCAGTGATTAAAATGTAAGTTTTGAAAGTTTATTAAATTCACATTTATACTCGTACATAGATTTACCACCTTGAATCAGATTAAAGAAATCATGCTTCATCTGAATAATAAACTGTTTTTCAATATATTTATTCTAAAATGCTTCTAAGAAAAACTGTCATGTGATCTGATCTGGAGGAACACATGTCGTCACGTTCGTTCACCATATACGAATCTTGCCACGTAATAGTGAAATTATTCCATCCAATCTTTCATCCTCGGAACAGTGAAGACTGTCCATCATTATTTTCACATCATTCAGTCACATATCTGCCACTATTGGACATTCATTTGCTTCGTCTTTAAATTGTATTAGTATAGAATATATTGGAGAGCAGTTTATTATTCAGATGAAGCAGGATTTCTTTAATCTGATTCAGGGTAGTAAATTTGTGTACGAGTATGGATGCGGGTTTAATAAACTTTTAAAACTTACATTTTAGTTACTGGTCAAAATTTGGGTTTTACAATTAGGATCTCGCTCCAGTTTGTGTTTCGGTCATTTACCAGTTATACTGCATTTAGTTAGTTATTGTTTCGAGTTTTGCTGTTATTGGTATTTTATCTAGTGATTAGAAGTATTATGACTTTGTTATATGAATAGAACACTAAGTGGTTCTTCATTTGTTAGTTGTGTTGTTTGGAATCTTCCTATACATACAAGTATCCTCGATTCTACACTAATTTTTCCTTGGCTCGTTCACTTTTGATATCGATGCACGTTATTCCTTTACGATTCGTTCTTCTGGTTCCATTTACTTTTCTACGAGTATTCAGTTATGCTTGGAGACATAACCTTGATCTGGTTCACCCAGTGTGATGGTTATTTGTGCATCTTGTAGTTGCCAAATTGTTGCATACGTAACATTAGTGTCATTGCTAATTGGATGAAGGATATGCATTGCATGAAGGATTGTAGGATCTCGCAGTCCGATCGAAACATCACGATCTCGATACGGTTTGCGTTTCGAGTAATGAATGCCAAATTGTTGCACGCATAACATTAGTGTCATTGCTAATTGGATGAAGGATATGCGTTTCATGAAGGATTGTAGGATCTTGCAGTCCGATCGAGACATCACGATCTCGATACGGTTTGCATTTTGAGTAATGAATTCCAAATTGTTGCATACATAGCATTGGTGTCATTGCTAATTGGATGAAGGATATGCGTTTCGTGAAGGATTATAGGATCTCGCAGTCCGATCGAAGCATCACGACTCGACACGGTTGCGTCTCCATTAATGCAATCGCAATAGATGTACTTGTTGCTATATGGTCTTTTAGTGTCTGTTCCGTCTTAAACAACCGTAAATTGTTACTGCCAAACGTTCTAAAGACAATAATTAACTCCAAGCATCTTGAATATCACAGAGAAGTTATTAAAGACCCATTAATCAACGAGAAATTTGTTATTTTTCTGTCTTTTGTCATTGTTCGAAGAATTAAAGGTTTTACGGGAAAATTTTAATCATCTAGGATCAAAATAAAATGAGAAACAAAGTTTCGAGCATAATTTTTTAAAAATTAAATTAATGGTTAAAAGAAAAATATAACAATAAATAATTGACCAAATAGATGAATTGTCTCGTTTTCAATTTTAAAATAAAAGGGGAATGGATAGTTTAAGTACTTATGATAGTAATAATAACTAATTGGAGAGTTGTAATTTTTTATGTATTTTAGTGTCTAAATTTTTTATTTTTCTAAAATCATACCTAACATGTAATCTTTATTTTATTTTAATATCTCACCGTTAAAAATTTAACACGTTTAGTATCTAGACTACCAATTTTTATCCGTTTTAGTACTTAAACTTTTAATTATTTAAAAAAAATAACATAAAATTTCAAACTGTGGTACTAAAAAAACTAAAATTTAGTATGATTTTGAAAAAAAATAAAAGTTTAGATATTAAAATAGATCAGACCTGATAGTTTAGATACTAATTGTGTAATTTACCCATTTTTAATTGGCTTTCGAGACCCACCATTAATGTCTGAATAGGAAATAATTAGGGAGATATTAGATGCAACTAACGCTGTTTTTAAAGTTTTCGAACAGGATTAAGAAACTGGATCGTAGGTCGAAGAATCTGTGATCTGTCACTGCCTAAAATCTTGTAACGATGAAATTTTTCAATCTCACAACCGAAGATTATGAAGTATTTTCCCACAGGAATGAAAGCTGAATTTTAAGTGACAACTAGAAAACTTTCCCCAAATGGAAGCTGACCTCGACTCGTTACTTGATTCACACCTTTCCGATTCCGACGACGATTCCAACTCCGTCGTCCCTCACCGCACCATCGATGACATCCTCAACGATTCTGATGCATCCACGTCATCCTCCTCGCCCTCATCCCCTCTCTCCACTCACCGCTCCTCCGATAACCGCCTTGCCCGGTCGAACAACGTTCCCCAAGAATTCGTTGAATCAATGAAGGAAAGCGACGCCCTTTCGGATGGACCAGCGGAATCGTCGAAGCTTAGCCCGTTCAAGCGGATTGGGGATCCAATTTGGAGGGTTCCGTCGACGTCTTCTTCTTCTTCGTCAAAACAGCTGCCGACTCTGTTCGGCGGAGTGAAATCCAATGCCAAACCAGGGGCTGCGCTCGCGGCTGCTGCTGCGGCTTCAAGGTCGGTTCCATCACCACATGCGGCTGCGATCAAGTCGAGGAGGGCGGTAAGCAGTGGGGTTCTCCAGAGGGTTGTAGATAGTGATGATCATGATGTAAGCTCATTGAATGGGGAGTCGGTTGGGGTTAGTTCGAAATCTAGCGTTTCAGGTGAAAAATTAGAAATTGATGAGTATAATTATGATAATAAAATGGGCGGTTTTCTTCAATCTGCTGATGCACATGAAGGTAACGAGGCTAGTATTAATAAAAATGAGGAATGTGAAACTGAGGGAGTAGTTCAACAAACTGATGGTTGTTCTAAGCTTGATTTTGATGAGAGCTTGAACAAAGAAGCTACAGTTTTTGGTTCGGATGAAGTTTTAGATAATAAAATTGACCCTGATTCTATGTATGAGAATTCTATTGTTCTTGATGCCGATGATTCATGTAAAAAGTGTATGTCTTTACCCGACCTTGATAAGGAGATAAATATAGTTAAGGACTCGGAGACGATAGATTTGGGGAGAGAGAACTTAGCAAGTGATATGCCCAGTCATAAAGATGGTGAGGAGCATGTTAGTGGTGGTGATGATGCAAGTTCAATTAGTGACATTTCAGAGCTTGTAGAGGAGAGATTGGAGCAACTGGAGATTGAGAGGATAAGTAAAAAAGCTGAGAACAATTCACGTTCTACAATGAAGCCACTTGAACTGGCTGAGGAGCTTGAGAAGAAACAGGCTTCTACTGGTTTGCACTGGGAGGAGGGTGCAGCTGCTCAACCAATGCGGCTTGAAGGTGTTAAGAGGGGTTCAACCACATTGGGATACTTTGATGTTGAGGCTAACAATACAATCACTCGGACTCTTTCATCACAAGCATTTAGGAGTGATCATGGCTCCCCTCTAGTTTTGGCAGTTCATCTGAACTTTATTGCTGTGGGAATGACTAAAGGAGTCATCATCTTAGTTCCTAGTAAATACTCCAATCATCATGCTGACAACATGGATTCTAAGGTGCCTCAGTTGTCCTAGCTCTTTATTTTTTAACCCTTGGTTTGCAATTCTGTGGAATGATTTGCCTTTTAAAGTCGCTTAACTCTGCCCTTCTGTTAAAGACTAATTTAAAGGTAGGACATTATTCTTCCGATAGGCGATAATGCATTCTAATTCAAATTTTAGTGTCAAAATTCTAGTTCGATGGACTGAAATTAGGAAGATTGGATCCTATCAGATCTTCTGAGTGCATTATGACCAAAAAAGGCATGATCCAGCAGCTAACTAGATATATTGAAGCAAATACTTGAAATCTGAGGCTTGTTAAGACACACCTGGACATATTTTACAGATCATGTATTTGTATCTGTTCGCTTGCATTCTATAGTTATCCTCGTTGTCTTTTCCTGCAATTGAGGTTGAGCTTTGAAGCTTCAACATGCATACACTTAACAAACTTTCTTGGATTTGAGTTCTGATTTGTTATTTATCTTTGTAAGTTAACTTTTCTGCTTTATGATGCTATCTGTATTCTAGATGGTGATACTTGGTTTGCAAGGGGATAGGTCCCTTTCCCCCGTAACATCCATGTGCTTCAATCAGCCAGGAGACCTTCTCTTAGCTGGTTACAGTGATGGTCACGTCACAGTATGGGATGTTCAGAGGGCATCAGCAACAAAAGTTATTAGTGGAGAACATAATGCTCCAGTGATACACACATTGTTTCTGGGGCAGGATTCTCAAGCTACTCGCCAGTTTAAAGCTGTTACAGGTGATAGTAAAGGCTTGGTGCTGTTACATGCTTTCTCAGTTGTTCCCTTGCTTAATAGGTTCTCAATCAAAACTCAGGTAAAGGGAAAATCAGTCTATATACTTCTTCCAAACTTATATTCGGTTGTCAACAATGTTATACTTGTCACGTTGACGATGTTCTATTATTGATTGAAATAGTGCCTTCTTGATGGACAAAGAACGAGCACTGTATTGTCAGCTTCTCCACTTCTTTTGATGGAGGCTCTTCTCTGGCTGAAGAAGGTGTGGTCATATTTGTCACGTATCAAAGTGCTCTGGTGGTATGAAGTCCAGATGATTGCCCAAATTTAATGTATCTTTTGTGTTGAGGATTAAATTTGCATTTTTCTGGACCTTTCATATTCACACTTTACTGAGGCCACCTTTTTTGGCCACCTATAGGTAAGGCTTACTCCAACATTAGAAGTTTATGCACAGCTTTCTAGGCCAGATGGTGTGCGGGAGGGTTCCATGCCATATACTGCATGGACATGTATGGTGCATCCTAGTGGTTCTTCATCAGGTATAGAGTGATTAAGGTTGTTAAGTTTAACGTTAACAGCTTTCTGAGAGATGACTATGCTGCAGAAAATACACCAACAGAAACACGAGAAAGAATTTCGCTTCTTGCACTTGCATGGGATCGGAAAGTTCAAGTTGCAAAGTTGGTTAAATCAGACCTAAAAGTATATGGGAGCTGGTCTCTTGACAGTTCGACCATTGCTTTGGCTTGGTTGGACGATCAGGTATGCTGATTTTGTTTAGCCACTTCGTCTTCTTCTGGATTTTGTTGTGAATTTAATTTGCATTCATAAAACAATTTTCTAATGGAAGCAATCATGCGTGTACAGATGATGGTGGTTCTTACAATGACAGGAAAACTCAACATGTTTTCTAGGGATGGAACCCTGATTCACCAAACAAGTTTTGCCGTAGATGGCTTGGGAGGAGATGATCTCATTACATATCATACTCACTTCTTTAATATATTGGAAACCCTGAAAAAGCTTATCATAATTGTGTAACTGTAAGAGGAGCATCTGTATATATTAGGACCTGCGCATCTTACTGTCTGCCGACTCCTTCCCTGGAAGGAACGGATTCAGGTTCTACGGAAAGCTGGTGACTGGATGGGAGCTTTGAACATGGCAATGACACTTTATGATGGGCAAGCCCATGGTGTTATTGACCTTCCTAGAAACCTGGATTCTGTGCAAGAGACCATAATGCCATATCTTGTAGAGTTACTTTTGTCATACGTAGATGAAGTGTTTTCCTATATTTCAGTGGCATTTGGTAATCAAATTGGTAAAATGGAGCAGCCAGATGACGGGGAAAGTAGAAATGGTTCTGTGCATTCAGAAATAAAAGAGCAATTCACACGTGTTGGTGGTGTTGCTGTTGAATTTTGTGTACATATCAGGAGAACCAACATTCTTTTTGATGAAATTTTCTCCAAATTCGTGGCTGTTCAGCAACGAGGTATTACACATGCAATAGAGATAAGTTAGAGTGGATTCTTATCAGTTACAGTAGTTTTGACCACTTTCTGAACATCATAAATACAAATAGTATTTTTTTATAACTCCTTGCTGAAAATTTTGAATCCAAATCTATCAGCAAAATATTACTCCCATCTTTTTGGGGAAGAAGTTAATGAAATATCATTTAATAGTTTTAATGGCAGAGCCAGAAAACTTTGGAAGATATTATGGGAATGATGCTTAGCTGCTTTCACTTGTTGCAGATACTATTTATCAGCTGTCTTAATATTTGAGTTATGAATGAGTTACATCCAGAATCAGCGACTCTTTTTCTCATGGTTGTTTGTTAACTGACATTTGAGTTTAGTGATATTCCTTCATAAAATTTGTATTATTCATAGTCTAGTAGCTCTATAGACGAGCTTAGTAATGTTTGAAATATGACAGTCTTGTTTGGAACTCATTACATGATATATATCTCTGAGTAATTTGTATTCTTATGTTCTAGATGCATTTTTAGAGCTTTTGGAGCCATACATATTGAAGGACATGCTTGGATGTTTGCCTCCTGAGGTACCATTTAATGTAAAACATGTAGATCTACTCTTCTCCTTATACTACCTTGTAATTATACTTTCGCTTTATTGCAAAGATAATGCAAGCACTGGTAGAGCATTACAGCAGCAAAGGATGGTTGCAGCGAGTTGAACAGTGTGTTCTCCACATGGACATTTCATCCTTGGACTTCAATCAGGTTATTATATGTATTCTACACGCCTTTTTCAGTTGTTTTCCTTTTTTTATCTCAGAATTTTCATTAATTTTCCTTGTTTCTGTTGTAGGTTGTCATCTTATGTCGGGAGCATGGTTTGTATGGTGCTCTGGTGTATCTTTTCAACAAAGGATTAGATGATTTCAGGGCACCTTTAGAGGAGTTGTTTGTAGTTTTACGAAATACTAAAAGAGAAAGTGCTTCTGGCCTTGGGTAAGTTAGTTGGATAGACGATTTAAGAGGGTGCATGATTATTTTATTTTTTATTTACTTGATGGGATTCAAGATGATAACTTGCCTAGTTGTATGATATCTGTATATTAATTAGCAGAAAGATGATAACCAGTCAATGTGAGCAGTCCAACCTCCGAAACATTTAAGTGTTTATACTCTCTACCTTAGCTGATTTTAGCAAGCTTGAGATAACTGTTTATTAATTAGCAGAAACTAACACGTTTAGGTGCACCACACCTGTTTTAATCACTTATACAATTTTTTTAGTGACATGTGGAGGTGAAATGATATGGATGTAGTGGTGCCTACCATTAGGTTTATTCAGATATATTGCTGTGCCTTGTTCAATTACCTAAATAAAGTGAGTCCCTTGTACAAGTTTTGGGGAATAACAAATTGCATTGTTCACTGTCTTTTCACTTTATTTAGATTAATAGTAAATTGGTAATTTTATAATATTGTGGTATTTTAAATTCATTACAATTTAGTTTTACTTAAACTTGATCATCTTATCAGGTACAGGATGCTTGTTTACTTGAAGTTCTGCTTTAAGGGTCTTGCTTTTCCACCAGGTATTAGTATTGTTTTATCTAATTACTGAAAAGATGGATTTGTTAATTCAGTAATTTCTCTTTTGAAAAAACTGTCTTCCCTGGCTATGTGGATCTAGAACTCGGTTGATCTATAGTATATTAATTGACCTGTAATTAATGTGGAATTTGTTAGTCTAGTTGCAGCTTTCTTCATTTACATACATTTGAAATGCTCCAATGCATTAATTTATTTGAAAATGACATCTTATATCTTGTATTCTAGAGATTTTGCATTTCTGAACTAGTACACGCTTGTATCTGACAATTTTTGAATGATTTCATGTTTAGTCCTCGATTTAGATATGGTTAAGGCTGATCATTTGCACAAAGTTATTCTAAGAAACATTTACACCATCGAATCTGTCAGTTAGCACTGAAGTATCACAATTTTCTATCTTCAGGCCAAGGTGCTCTTCCACCGTCACGCTTGTCGTCTTTGAGGACAGAACTTCTACAGTTTTTGTTAGAGGTCTCTGATGGCCAGGATAAAAAATCAGCTTCAACCTTGGCTTTTGAAGGGGCATACCTTAATCTGTTTTATCTCTTAGAGTTGGATACTGAGGCCACATTAGATGTTCTCAAATGTGCTTTCATAGAAGAGAAATCCCCTGAACTGGACTCCTCTTTTTCTGAATCTGGAGATGCAAATGTGGAAGCTAAAAAGGGGAAAGTTTTGATGACTGATTCTGAAATGGTGTTGGTTCAGAAAACCATCGATGCTCTGGTTAATGTTCTTGATAAGAATGTCCCTAGAACAGAGGGGTCTGCAAGTGACGATGACACCAAATCTATTGAAGCATGGCCTTCAGAAAAGGACAAGGGATATCTGTTTGAGTTTATTGCATGCTATGTTGCATGTGGAAGAGCTAAAATCCCAAAAACTGTTCTAAATCAGATTTTGGAATACTTGACTTCAGAAAATAATAGTTTGCGAAGTGTTCCTACCATGAGTACTGAAAGCTCCAAAAGAAGAGAGAAGCAATTACTGGCACTTTTGGAGGTTGTGCCAGAAACTGATTGGGATCAATCCTATGTGTTACAATTATGTGACAATGCATGCTTTTACCAGGTATCTTTGTGGCATTATTTCTTGAGTTCTTCACTGTAAGCATAATGCAAGGGTTTAGATTACATTCTTTAAGGTCTTCATTAAGCTTGTCTTGTTATGTTTAGGTTTGTGGCTTAATTCATACCTTCAGGCATCAGTATCTTGCTGCTCTTGATAGCTATATGAAAGATGTAGAAGAGCCAATTCATGCCTTTGTTTTTATCAACAATATGTTAATGCAACTGAGCAATGGGGATTATACAAATTTCAGATCGGCAGTCATCTCTCGAATTCCAGAGCTGATTAATTTAAGCAGGTTATAGTGGTTATGAATTCCAAAATTGTCGCAGTTCTTTTTTCTATCTTCAAAAGGATTGTTTCTGCTGTTGTACAAATTATTCTTCCCTTGTCAAACTTATGCTTTTATCAACTTTTGCAGAGAGGAGACATTCCTTTTAGTTGTTGACCATTTTAATGATGAAAGTTCACGTATTCTTTCTGAACTTAAGTCTCATCCAAAAAGCCTTTTCCTTCACTTAAAGACGACCATTGAGGTTCACTTATCAGGCACCCTCAATTTCTCTTATTTAAGGGAAGAGAAGATTGCAGATTTCTTGAGTGGAAAAAGGGGGAAAGATTCAGAAAAAGTCCTTGAAGCCTACTTGGAAAGAATGTCTAATTTCCCCAAGTTCCTGCGAAATAATCCTCCTCATGTAACTGATGATATGATTGAGCTTTATGTGGAGGTAAGTTCCTATTGACTGCATTGTTAATTTAATAGCATACAACTGCCAAACTCCCCTTGGTGTCCAGTAGAACTGCACAGCTTTAAGTTACATGTAGGCATTTGTTATTTGCCGTATCATTCAGTCTTCATTTGTTATCCTTATTTTTACGTTTTCAAGTTCAAGGTTAGTAATCAGAAATGAAAATTGCTTGCTTAGTTAAAATATTTGTTCTTATAATTTAGGTCGGCCTTCTCATGATCCTTCTCCCTGTTTTCCTCTTACAGTTATTATGTCAGTTTGAACGGGATTCAGTTCTCAAGTTCTTGGAAACTTTTGATAGCTATCGAGTTGAATACTGTCTCCGCCTGTGCCAGGAACACGGAATCATAGATGCTGCTGCATATTTATTAGAAAGGGTCGGTGATGTTGGTAGTGCTCTCTTGCTTACACTTTCTAGCCTTAACGATAAATTTGCAGAGCTTGATACTGCCATCGGAAGTACGGTCTCTAAGGGGTCTTTAGGTAGATCTGGTAGCATGGAGTATTTCAACTCTGTTTTGAAAATGGAGGAGGTTTGTACTGTGTATCTGTTTAGGAAATAGGGTTAAGATCTATTTATTTATTTTTTATGACTGAAGGCCTTGATGTTTTTTCTGGTCTTTATCGAACAGGTGAATGACATACGAACTTTATTGCAAGCTTGTATTGAATTGTGCCAACGGAATACCCCCCGTTTGAACCCAGAAGAATCTGAGATGCTTTGGTTTAGATTACTTGACTCGTAAGTCTCAACATAATCATAGATTTGCTTTTCCTCAAAATTTAAGCCTTATTCTCTCTGTGTTTTGATGTTCTGCTAAGTTCTGATAATATGAGTTGTGTAAAACTAATGATTTACTCTAGATAAACTAAAAATCCATAATTTATTTTCCCTTCCCCTTTTTTTAAATTTGAAACTCTTTATTTTTGGCACAAGACATTAAACATAGTAGATAGTTATAAGTTAAATGAAGATTTCATTATATGTGATATAATGAGTAAGTACATTTATGGTGAAATTTCCAGATGATTATAGAGCACATCTATGATAAAATACCTTCAAATAATAAAAGACTACATATGTTCTTACTGTCCTCTGAATTTCAATAGCAGATTTTGTGAACCTTTGATGGGTTCATACTGCAATGAAAGGGTAGCTGAGAAGGAAAATCATGAAGGACTGATTGAATCATTGGATTCTCAGGACGAAGAGGAATGCATAATCAAGTGGAGGATCCCAAAATCTCATAAAGGTGGTCATATATTGAAGAAATTGTTATCTCAGTTCATCAAAGAGATTGTTGAGGGAATGATAGGATATGTCCATCTTCCAACAATTATGTCAAAACTCCTATCTGATAATGGTGGCCAGGAATTTGGAGATTTTAAGCTTACCATATTGGGAATGCTGGGAACTTATGGCTTTGAAAGAAGAATTCTGGTATGTTCGTTATTCTGAATATAAAGATAATTTTATGTACTTTTAAGTGAATTTAATTGTAGCAGCTTCTTTATCATGTATCATTTTTCTTTAAATATCGGGAAAAAAAGAAAAGAAAAAAGAAGTCTGCTTAATAAGAAGCATGAGCCTGCCATTCACTTGCACCATATGCTCTAGTCTTGTAACAGGATAGTGCATTAGTAAAGTAAGTATTGTCTGATTATATTGCTTGCATATTTGTGAATTTCAATTTTGTAGATGCGGTACTCCTGACGTTTCCGTTTGATCGTTATAACCAACTTGGGAACATTTACCCAAAGGCCAGCCTCAATGCTTCAAATTTATTCTCGTAGCTGATGCTATAAATCTAGAATCGGGCAATTCTAAAGGAAACAAAAACCTTTATTCTATTTGCATGTTGTATATACTGCACCATATACATAATTAGGCAACAACAAGGCTTTATTTCTGAAATATCATTTGGATTTGGTTGCGACTTGGAATACTCTTCTTTCAGTAATAGTTCACAGTGAATAATTTTAATGTTAAAATCTTAGGTGAATTTTAGTGATTTTTCCTCTCTTTTTTATAAATTTCAGGATACTGCCAAATCTTTGATCGAGGATGACACATTTTACACCATGAGCCTACTGAAGAAGGGAGCTTCTCATGGATATGCCCCTCGAAATTTACTGTGCTGCATTTGCAACAGCCTTCTTACCAAGAATTCTTCTAGCCTCCGTGTCCGGGTTTTCAGCTGTGGTCACTCAACTCATCTTCAATGCGAGCTTCTGGAAAACGAGGCATCAACCAAGGGCTTGTCATATGGATGCCCTGTTTGTTTGCCCAGGAAGAATACTCAGAAATCTAGAAACAAATCTGCTCTTACAGAGAATGGTTTAGTTAGTTCGGCTCCCTCAAGACACCCACCTGCACAAGGATCAACATCACATCCTCACGAAAATGATGCTTTAGATAATTCTCATGGCCTTCAGCAGATATCTCGGGTAAAAAATCTATATCTCCCTATAAAATTTCATTGCTGCTTTACTCGGGTGCTGAATTAACTATACTGAATTTGGGATTTCGCAGTTTGAGATTTTAAATAATCTTCAAAAAGACCAGAGATTAGCTCAGATAGAAAATTTGCCTCAGTTGAGGCTTGCACCCCCTGCAATTTATCATGAAAAGGTGAAAAAAGGAAGTGGAGCTTTAGCAGGGGAAAGCAGCAGTCAAGTTGGTGCAATCCAAAAACCAAGTAAAAACAGGCAACTCAGGGAGCTAAAGTTAAAGGGACCATCTCTTAGATTCCCTCTAAAATCAAGTATATTTGGTACGTTCAGTTCAGATGTTACTAATGGTCTACCTATTAATCTCATCCCTCTACTTCACAGAAACCTGCACGTTAGTCTTTCTATTTCAATTTGTTCGAATTTGGCACCTTGCTCTAGGAAACCTATGAAGTTCAATTGTTGGTAAACACATGGAGTTGAACTACTGATTCATCTTGACAAATTAGAAAGACCAACCCCATCAGATTTAATGAAGTAGAGGGATGAAATTCAGAATTCGACCTACCATTAACTTGAATCTGTGGGATATTATCCACCTTGTTTTTAACCTATGGAAATTCTTTTTCAGGTAAGGAGAAAACAAGCAAACCATAGGAGAATTGGCTTGTAAACCATAATGTAGATTGAACTAACCTTAAAGCTTGTCCGATAGCCATTGAGAAAAAGAAAATAGTCCATGAGGATTTGAGGGTTTGATTTGCCGAATCCATGTTGGAATAAATATTGATTAGAAATTTTGATCACGGGATCCTCCTGCCCACTACTTGCTTTGGATACATAAAAGTGAATAACATATTAAAAGAAAACTGGTAAAAAGGCACAGAGGTCCTGTAAAGTTTAGTTTTTTATTTCATTTTAGTTTCTCATTGTTAAAAATTTTAGATTTTTTTTCATTTTAATACCCTTTCAAAATCTAATGTTAAGTTTTGAAAAAATTGAGAGTTTAAGTATGAAAATGGATTAAAATAGATAGTTTAGATTCTAAATGTATTTAATTTTTAATGGTGGGTATTAAAATAAAAAAAAATTAAATGTTGTACGTGATTTTGAAAGAAATAAAAGTTTTGATATTAAAATAGACTAAAATTTATAGTTTAAATACTAAATGCATAGTTTACCCTAAATAAAAATGGTTGAAGTTTGGTTTGGTTGGCTTTGGGTTTATTCCCACCTCATCAAATAAAGCCAACGCTCCCCACGACCATTCCAACGCCCTTTCCCTTGTTTCCTCCGCCCCTCCATCGCCCTTCCCCTCTTATATCTACCTCTCTCTTTCTCTTCCTTCTTCACTTCCCATTTTCTCTTCTTTTCCCATCCCATTGAGAAGAAAAAAAAGAAGGAAGAAAATGGCTACTGCTTTCTCAGCACCCAAGTTGGCTGCTCAACCTTTCAGCACCATTTCCCCAAGTTCTCAAGACAGACCTCTCAAAATCCCCTTCCTCGGATCCACCCGCAAACTCCGCTGCCTCGGTTCCTCCCGATTGAATCTCAGCCGTCGACCTTCTGGGCCCGTCGTCGCCGTCTCTGATGTCGTCAAGGCAAAGAAACCCACACAGAATCCCAGCTTGGTAACACTAGCAACCCCATTTTCGCTTAATGGGACTGTGTATTAGTTATATCTGTTTCACACCGAGTCCATGATTTTATTTTATTTTATTTTATTTTCAGTTGATTACGAAAGATGAAGGGTTGGAATTGTACGAAGATATGGTATTAGGAAGAGCATTTGAAGATATGTGCGCCCAAATGTACTACAGAGGCAAAATGTTTGGTTTCGTCCACCTTTACAACGGCCAAGAAGCTGTTTCCACTGGTTTCATTAAGCTCTTAAAGCAGCAAGATTCCGTCGTTAGTACTTATCGCGATCACGTGCACGCCTTGAGCAAAGGCGTTCCCTCCCGTGCCGTCATGAGTGAACTCTTCGGCAAGAGCACCGGATGCTGTCGCGGCCAAGGTGGGTCGATGCATATGTTCTCCAGTGAGCACAATTTGATTGGTGGGTTTGCTTTTATCGGTGAAGGGATCCCCGTTGCCACGGGCGCGGCCTTTAGCTCCAAGTATAGGAGGGAGGTTTTGAAAGAAGCTAATTGTGATCATGTCACATTGGCGTTTTTCGGGGATGGGACTTGTAACAATGGACAGTTCTATGAGTGTTTGAATATGGCGGCGTTGTGGAAATTGCCCATCGTGTTTGTTGTTGAGAACAATTTGTGGGCTATTGGGATGTCTCATTTGAGGGCTACTTCTGATCCTCAGATTTATAAGAAAGGACCAGCTTTCGGGATGCCCGGTGTTCATGTCGATGGAATGGATGTTTTGAAGGTGAGGGAAGTGGCTAAGGAGGCAATCGGCAGGGCTAGGAGAGGTGAAGGTCCTACACTGGTGGAATGTGAGACTTACAGGTTTAGAGGACATTCGTTGGCTGACCCCGATGAGCTTCGTGACCCGGGTAAGAATTTGATCATCTTTGCTTGCTTTTTATTGTTAGGGCTACTGTCACATTGATAAAACTTGAAGAACTTGATTGCACGTGTTTTGTACCAGGTTGCCTTAAAGTTGAAGTGATTATTTTGTTTTCTAAACTGTGTTCCAATTTGTTATGTTTGTACTTAAATTAAAGCATGGCGATTGTAGATGAATGATTCTTGAGGATTCGGGTTTCTCATGAAACATCGATGCTCCTAAAGTTAGATCTTTTAAGAGTTCACCACTGTTCTCTTTTTCAATTTCTCGGTTCTGTCTTTGGCAGCTGAGAAAGCTCACTATGCTGCAAGAGATCCCATCACTGCCCTGAAGAAGTACCTCATCGAGAACAACCTGGCTGGTGAAGCAGAGTTGAAGGCCATAGATAAGAAGATAGATGAGTTGTTAGAGGATGCTGTTGAGTTCGCTGAAGAAAGCCCCCTTCCTCCTCGGAGCCAGCTGCTTGAAAACGTTTTTGCGGATCCAAAAGGTTTTGGAATCGGCCCTGACGGCCGGTATAGATGTGAGGACCCGAAGTTCACAGAAGGCACTGCTCATGTCTAAGCTTTCAAAGCAGAAAGGTAATCAAACTATTGATGCTCACTATACATGGTCACATATACTTGGTTTGTGCTGGAGGTCTCTTTCTCACTTCAATTTAGTGCTCATTGTGTACCAATTATGACATAATAATGAATAATAGAATCCATACGTTCTAGCCATTTTCCTTTGCTACACCAAGAATAAACTAGGCACAATCGCCAATTGGATATAGGTTGTCATGGTTAAAAATTAGGGTAAATAATAAATTTGGTCCTCTTGTTTAAATTTTGTTCAGTTTTGATAATTGATTATAAGCTTTTTCTAATCTTCTTCTCCTTACATAAACTATTCAACAAAGTGGTATGACGGATGGAATCAGGTACAATTTCATGATTAACCCCTTTATAAATTAGGGTAAATTACGTGTTTAGTATCTAAACTATAAATTTTGGTCCGTTTTAGTACCTAAACTTTTAATTTTTCAAATTATTCTAGTACATCGTCACTAAAGACTTAACGGTATTACATTTTTATGCATAAATTAAATCATTCATCACTCCTATTTTGATACTAAAGTTTAAAAAAATTTAATTTCACTACTCAACTTTCAAATTGTTCATATTTTAATTACTCTAATTTATTTTATTAATAATTTTTGTGATATGAATTTATTATTATTATTATTTTATTAATATATAATAAAAATAAAAAGATTAAATTTGAACGTTAGAGAGATTAAACTAGGAGTAATTTAAAAGGTAAATAATTAAATTTAAAAAAAATAAATGATCAAAATATGAGTGAGAAGATAGTTGAGTGATGAATGATATAATTTATCTATAAAAAAAGGGAGTCACATGCAATTCACCCTTTAAGTTTTTAGTGATGAGATATTAAAATGAAATAAAATCTAAGCATTAGGTATATTTTGAAGAAGAAAAAAAAGTCTAAGTACTGAAATAAATTAAAACTAATAATTTAAGTGCTAAATATGTTATTTATCCTATAAATTAATATTTGGATTCAAACTTTTTTAGCCTATTTTAAATTGATAAAATTATATTTTTAAACCTATTAAATTATAATAGTTCTATTTAATTCATTTTGATACAAAATATTCAACTTTAACCCCTCAAAAATATTATATTTATATGTTAACCCAGACAAAATTTCTCAACCTCCCCATTGTATATATAAACAAAATCCGACAATTTCTCAACTTCTCCGTTGTATATATATGAACAAAATGGAACTTGTAATGAAAAGGACATCCAAGGGACAGTGGGACACCAACGTGTCCCATACAACTTCGAAACCATACAAATAATTTTTCAAACTTTACAATTTGTGTAAATTTTTATATATTAGATTAATTTTTTTCTTTGATTTTGTTTAGTCGGTAACGACAGTGATTTTGATGTTGGTTGTCAATCGTAAGTTGTCTTTTTTTTTGTTTTTTAGTTTTAATAAGAATAATTATGTCTTTGTGACATGTTTATTAATGCCCTTGTGACATATTTTTCTCTACTTTTTTGATAGTTTTTAATCGTTTGACCGTTATTTTCGTTTTTTTCCTCAATGTTTGACTTGATATCGACACGATTGATCAAGATGAAACTTATTTGTTATCATGTTGATCTTGTCTTCTTTAGATCCTCGATTGATTTGAATACTCGTTTTGCGTTCGTGGATAATTTTCTCACACTGTTTAACTCTAATTTATGATTTGTCGATGATCTTTCAATAGATTCATCCCTTTTGTGGTTTATTTGTCAATGCAGTCATATTTGTTCGTATCTTTATTTTGTTCGAGCGTTGGTTAGTTTATAACATTTTCCTTCTTTGGTCCATGTCTGATCTAGGTAGTTAGTTTTTATGTCAACAGATACAAGAAAATATCGTAATTATAATTTAGTTTACATTCACGCTCGTAAATCTTCATTGTAATTCTATATATTTTTATTTTTTATAAAACTAGCAATTTTCTATTAAAAAACACTTTTTTTTCCAATAGAAGACAATTCATTGGAAAGCGACAAATAATATATTTATCTACCAAAGATATTCAATGAGCGGTCCATAACTTTTGTCATGTTCACTATTTCATCCAAAACACCCTTCAACATAATTTTCCCTTTTCTTCGGCTTATTATATAATCCACAGTTAGTTGTTGGCTCCACATGGATGGATAGTATTTAAGGACCCAGTTATCTTTATGACTGTCCCAATGCATGCCACGTGTCCAAAATGAACCACGAATCATTGACCACGTGCTCTCGTCGTTGTTTTTAATTCCTTTTAAAGAAAATAGAGAACGGTGCTTTGCCCCTCGTAAAAACGATTGGATATGAGAGGACGGGAGGGATTGAATTTTTTACTAAAATATAAATATAAATTTTGATTTTATTTTTTAATTTCTTTAAAAAATTAAATTCAAATTAACTTAAATTGATTATGAAAATATTTGATCCGATTACATTTAAAAATAATAATATAAATAATTTTCATATATTTAAAAATAATTATTAAAAAAATTAATACTAAAATAAGTGTTCAAACTATATTTTTTTTAAATAAATATCTAAACTATTTTTTGATTCATCCTGATACCTAACGTTATAAATATTATCATTTTAGTTATCCGAACTGTCAACGACGTTAACTTTATCATTAAATGACCAGATTTTTAGAATTTTAAATTTTTTATATTTTATTAAAAATAAAAAAAAAATTATTAAAAAACCTTTCCCTCTGTTGTCCCCTCTTTTCCCGCGCATGCTCCCCTTCCTCTCTTTGCTCCCTTCTTCCATGGAAAAAGCTCAAATGATCAAATTTAAGGGATTGAGTATGAGATTTTAGGGATTACATATTAAAATTTAGAGATTTAAGAATTTTGAGTTTTGAGACAATGGTAAGGACTGGGACCGGTCATTGGGTGATTGACTACGTATGGGTGGCCAACTGCCGAAGAATGGATGGTCGGAGATGACAGACGGTTAGAGTAAATGAGACTAAAATAAGATATTTTAAAATTTTGGGGATTTTTTATATTTTAGAAAAAATTGGAGTTTTTTTGAAAATAAAATATTTTTATTTTTTTTCTTCAGAAAAACAAATTTCAAAAATTATCAATTATGGCACGTGTCACTTAACGGAGGAAATTAATGTCGTTAACAACCCGGGCACTAATATGGTATCGTTTGTAACGTTAGGTATCAGGATGAGTCAAAAAATAGTTTAAGCACTTATTTAAGAAAAACGGTATAATTTCAGTCATTATTTTGGTATTAAACCTTATTAAAATACTATTCTCATTCTATTTCTAATTAAATCTTTATTTTATCTAACAAAATAAAGACAAAAAGGCGTATGGAATTCCTATACCTTTTAAAAAATCAATATGATCCTCATATTATTTTTTCTTTCAATGTGTCCCTCCAACTCCGAAAATAAGTCCAATGTGACTGTTTGACCAACGTTTTAATCATTGATCGTTACAATACTAACGTGGCAATTTACATTCAAATGACAAAAAATATTGGTCAAAGGGTCACATTAAGTTTTTTTTTTTTGAGTTGGAGAGTCACATTGAGAAAAAAAATAATATGAGGGTCATATTGGTTCTTTTTTGAAAATACAGGGACTTTTTATGCATTTTCACCTAAAATAAGTAAGTAAATCTAAAAAACCAACATAAACTGCAGATTCTCATAACATCCACGTGTCGCATGGTCAACCATAGTTCTCCAAGCATGTTCAGAGGATGCCAACGTGGCAGTAGGCTCGAACATCCCACGTCCGCCAAACACGTGTCCCTTTCCCTCTCCCGGCGGCCCCCACCTACAATCACCACCCTCACCCGCGAAAAAAAAGGAAAGAAAATCATTAACAATGGCCCGTGTTCCGCCACGTCATCATCGGTAACCACCAGCCAATGGCGGCCCACCTTTCGGTCTGTCCGACTCTTCCCTTCCCTCCTCCAATCCCAGCTTTCTTATTTTTTTTTCTTATAATAAGAAACCACAAAGTCTCGGCTTGCTTCTTTGTTTCGTCATTCAAGAAAGAGGGAATAAGATATTTTACGCGGTTTTCGCGGTCATAAACGAAAGTTGGATTTCAAAGAAAACATTTAAGAATTCTTCATGCTTTTATGACGACGAGGTTAATTCCATAATTTCACTGCGACGCCAAACATTTCCTTTCTTTTACCCCTTCAGCTGACTGCTCTTTATTTTACTCTTTTTAACTGAGAATTTGGGGTTCTCTGTTATGATGTGTTGACGAGCAGGGCGTTTGAGAATGGGTGAAGCCGCGATGGAAGTAAGCGTGGAGGTCGGAGCGGCGGAGGAGAGTAAGAATGATAAGAAGAAGAAGAAGAACGGGGGAAAAATGGATCATCAGAGGTTGTTCAGTGGGAAAAGTTCTTACCTCGGATGGTTCTCAGAGTTCTTTTAGTTGAAGCTGATGATTCCACTCGTCAGCTCATCGCCGCTCTTCTTCGAAAATGCAGTTACAGAGGTTTCAATTTCTCCTTTCCCATGTCGTTTAGTTTCTCTAATCTATCGATTATAAGTATTAGTTTGATTTCCCTTGTTTTTATACAGTAGTCGCGGCTGTTCCTGATGGTTTAATGGCATGGGAGACTTTAAAGGATCGACAGCACAATATTGATCTAATATTGACTGAAGTCGAGTTGCCTTCGATATCCGGATTCGCGCTTCTTACATTGATCATGGAGCATGATATCTGCAAAAACATTCCTGTTATAAGTATGCGATCTCAACTTAACAGCTTGTTGTTGCTTTCAGATGTGAAGCTAATATGTTAAGATTTTAGTTTCCCTTTTTTGGATGATTAAACAGTGATGTCCTCTCAAGATTCAATTACCACGGTTTTGAAGAGCATGTTAAAAGGTGCAGCTGACTTTCTGATCAAACCTGTTCGGAGGAATGAATTGAGAAACCTCTGGCAGCATGTTTGGAGAAGACACATGGTATGCAGTGCTATGCTCGACGTTCGCTCTGTTTTACTTGGCTGAAATCAAGCATTTAACTTGGTATTTGCTTTACTTTCTTTCAGCTAGCCGGTGGTGGTGTCCCTCTTAAGCTACCTGTTACAGAAAATAATGTCGAACCCAATGCCGAGAGTGAGAGCGGCCAATTCAGTGATTATGGATCGTCTACACAGAAAAATAAAGAAGAAAGTGATACCAAAGTGAGCATTTTCTTATCTTTCGGTGAAGGTTTTGATAACAGCTTTCGATATTTCTGCTCAGGATAGAGACTGCATGTTGTGCCACCACTTGTGCAGAAAATCTGAGAGTACATACATGCAAAATATGCAGGGTCTTTCAGATGGAAAGTGTACCAGTGCCAATCTTAGCGAAGAAGACAGGGAGCGGCATGGAAATGTTGTTAAAATGGGTCAAGAATCACTTCGAAATGGGGGTCAAGTTGAAGGTATGTTGTGCTGTTTTACAAAAAATTTAGTTCCCTTTTATGATTTCAGCTAAAAGAAAGAAATTTCTGTCCCTATTTATGACCAGGCATATCTGACAAGCCCTGTATTTTAGAAAATTCAAATAGATTGGTGAAGGTAAAGGAGGTTGCCTGTTGCTTTGAAGCTTGTGAATCAGATGTATCCAAATTGGAAGAAAACCCTGCTTTCATTAAAGGGACGTCTCATGATGGTGGTGTTGGACTACAAATTAATAGAGGAAACTCAAATTCTACGATCAGGGTTGGCTGCAATGATGAGCTGGTTAAACCTATCACTGGGGCAATTGATTTAATTGGTTCGTTTAATAATCGACCAAAGGGCACCTTTGCATGTTCTAGTTCAAGAGATGGTACCGACAAGTATGAATTTTCTCCTGAGTTAGAGCTTTCTTTGAGAAGGTCTGGTTCAAGCAGCTTTAAGAACCAAGGTACCAGTGAAAGGCCCATGCTAAACCACTCTAATGCATCAGCTTTTTCATGGTAAATATTCTGTTTCCTTTCTGTTATTACTGACCTTAAGATGTATAAATGTTTTAGCAAAAAGAAGAAAAATAAACCTTCTTTGTTTACTTGATATCTATTGTGGAGAAACCAAACGAGTTGCTATCAGGATTTTCATTTTTTTCACTTCTCCATTTTGACCCTATCAAAGGACTTATTTGGCTGTTCTTAAAAATCTACGTTTCTTGAACAATTATATAATAGAACATTTGTGGAGAACTAGAGACATAGGTGTATCCTTGGACAGTGGAGGCAATCTAGAGGTGGCTACAGTGACATAGGTTATTCAATACTCACCGTAATTCCCAATAACACAAGTGGTTGTGTATCTGATCACTATTTCTTGAAATTTTATGTAGCATGCAGTTTTCTGATGATTGCTAATTTATTTTTGCAGGTATAACAATAGGAAATTTTCACAGCCCGTTTTATCTAGACCAGCTGGCAACCAAGATGCATTGAAAGAAGATGACAGTAAATCCAAATCAGATCTGGATAGTAACAATGATACTTCTCAAGCTCATATTGTTCCAATGAGTAATAGTAAGGATAATCTGACTAATTCAGTCACTAGTCAGTCAGAGCTAGTAGTTCCGACCACCCAACTTGAGCTGATTCATTTTCCTGATGTTCATGACCCAGAACAAGGTTACCACCGGTCTGATGAAGCAACCGGCTGCTCTATTGACCAGACTGTCAAAGAACCAACTAAGCAGGAGCCCGCGGGGCTACTGAGATGCATTTCTCCTATTGCTAATCACAGTGCTTGCAGCGGTTTTTGTGATGGAGTTGATAATCATGAAAAAGGCAGCGCACGTGGAGATATTTTGAGTAGGAGTGACGCAGGTGCTAGTACTACAGGTGCTGCAGCAATTGATAGGGGCACAAATACTGATTTTTTCAGTGATGGCAATTTCTTCATCCCCGATGGACCGAAAGGGATGGATACTCAGCGGTCTAGCCAAAGGGAAGCTGCTTTGACAAAGTTCCGACTCAAGCGAAAAGATCGATGCTTTGAGAAAAAGGTATATTATTACTACTGCTATAATTGTATTTGGTTGAGGTGGCCAAAAGCTTTGCATGTGAGACTCATTGTTGCATGCAGAAATCCATGTACTTTCTTCCACCTATATGCGGCTTGGCGCCACAGCTGCTCTTCCGAATTTTATCAAATTTGTTCCCTCTAATCCATCATTTATGTTGTTAAGGTGCTATTATTCCAATAGGTCCTTTCTTTTGTAGAGGCCCTGCTGTAGGTACAAGTATCTTTTTACCAAGTTTAGACCCCAATGTTTAATTTGCATGAAAATCCAAACAATTTAGATTCAGACTTACCTTGTAAACCTCTATGAATGAGATAGCATCCTAATTTGCCCTGTGGTGAGAAAAGAAAATCGGCAACAGACCATTTTGTAGCAGCATGTCCATTTCTTTTACGGTTAACTTCTTTGCACAGGTTCGATATCAGAGCCGAAAAAGACTAGCAGAGCAGCGTCCCCGAGTGAGAGGACAGTTTGTCCGTCAAGTACGAAATGACACCCCCGTAAATGATACCGATGCGCCTAATATATGACGGTCTTCCGTCTTGCTGAAATCATGAAACCTTTTTTCTGTTTGCAAGCATATTCGAGTAGGGTCTTTTGGAAGAAAAGTAGCAACATATGTTAACCGAAAATATTTTGCAAGCTCCATTAGTATGTGCTATTGGTTGATGACAGTAATTTTCTGCATCCAACTTATAGAGGTAATGTTGTAATTATTTAGTGAGGTAGTCTTGGTTCTTTTGCCCTATATGTATGGTTGTTAATCCTCACTGAACAACTTACTACACGTAGTTAGGTAGGTTAAAAAGATTGTCTTCGAGTGTTTTCTGGTTATTTTTACCTGGTAGATTGCTTAGGTAGTCTTGTAATTCTGCCATTTTGAAGGCAGAAAGTGAAGTTGTATGTAACTGAAAGCGGTGGGAAAGGGAAGGCGAAATGCCGGAATTTTCACGTGGTGGAAGAAACAGATGGCATGGAGCTTTGTGGCCGATGCGGGGCCAAATGCCATGCATGCATGTAGAAAGAAAAGCCAGCCACGGATTTGGGTTTGGGTAAATAAAACATCTTTATCTGTTGGTGCTGCCCTAACACACTAGTAAGTATCGCCCATTTAGCATAATTTTGAAGATTAAACGTGTGTACGAACCGAGCGACTTTAATATAAAAAAGTTTGAACATCAAACTATTAAAGGTGTAAGCGTTTAATATCAAAAAATTAAGAATGATTTTAAACAAATACCGTATTTTACTTATTTTAAATTAATAAAAAAAACATGTTGGATAAAAAATGATTTTTAACTGATTAAAAAAGAGAATCCACGTTGTTCTAAATAAAAAACACACTTTAGCACACCGATAGAACCATCTCTCCTTTTTTCACACTTTAGCACACCGATAGAATCCATTTCTTCTCGTATTCTTCTCCTTCTCCTTTGTTTTTTCTTTTTAATATACTTACAACACCGTCACTCTCCGCCCCCACCATCACCACCCAGGAACCATCATCCCTATCCATTTTACACTACAAATAGGTCCCCGTTTGTATTCGTTTTCCCATGACAGACCAAAGCCAACCACCGCAAGATCCTCCGCCTCAGCAACCACCACCCCATATGGGCGAAGGAAAGCCAACTAAACCCAACCTCCAGCCCCCGACCAAGAAGGCGCAGCCCGCCGCTCCTGTTGCTTTTGCATTTTCATCTTCTCCTCTTAGCAGGAGCCGCCGTCCTCACCGTGTGTCTCAACTACCGTCCCCACAAGCCTCGTTTCATCGTCGTTGGTGCCGCCATCTAAGAACTCAACGCCACCTCGCAACCCTTCATTTCCACTTCCATGCAGTTCACTATCGTCACGAGGAACCCGAACAAGAGAGTCTCCATCTCTTACAACAAGCTGCAAGCTTACGTCTCGTATAGAAACCAACAGATCACTCCCACCATGGACTTGCCTCCGCTGTACCACGAGACAAAGAGCACGGTGGCTCTGTCGCCTGTAATCGGTAGCGGGATGGTCCCGGCGTCGGCGGAGGTGGTGAACGGACTGATGATAGACGAGACGTACGGTTTGGTGGCGTTGAAGGTGGTGCTGTCGGGGAAATTAAGATGGAAAGCCGGTGCGATCAGGACACTGAAGTACGGATTTTACGTGAGATGCGATGTTTGGTTGGTTTGAAAAAGGGTGTCGCCGGACCCGTGCCTTTTCTCGGAGCTCCTCCTTGTAAAGTCAATATATGAAACTCCATTGTCAATGCATATATATGTAGCTTTGGTACTTGGTTTCTTTTTTGTAAACTATCTGAATCACAGTTGCAAGAGGAACATAACATGTCGGTCGTAATAAGCAAATGTGGTAAGAAAAAAGTTAATGCAAAATGGACTTCATTCATCTTCATCCATTTCCCTTTTCTTTATTATCTATACTTCGTTTCAGTTCAAACTGCAGTGATGGGGGATTCTTTCGGTTAACAATGGTAGGCATGGGGATGCCATGGATTGCCACACAAAGGATTTAATGTAGAGACCAATGTGTTTCATTATTCAAATATATCATTTCTATCATTTCTTACCTATAAATATAGGGTAAAGTATACTTATGGTCCTCGACTATACGATGATGCTTCAGTGAGTCCCTTGATTATTAAAAGTTACAGGATGATCCTTTGATTATAGAGTAATGCTTTGTTAAGTCCCTCAACTATTAAAAGTTACAAAATGATCAATTGACTATTCATTATATTCTAAATTTTAAAAGATTAACGACAGTCTGAGCTGAATGTTAACTTGTTGGCTGTGATATGATAAAATATGATCCCAAAATCTCAAACGACTATCACATCCCAATCATCATGCTATCGTTCAGCTCAGACGATAGTCAATTTTTAACGAAAAATGCGAGTTTAGAACATAATAAATAATTGGATGACCATTTTGTAACTTTTAATAGTCTAGAAACTCAACAAAACAACAATCTATAATTAGAAAATTATTTTATAACTTTTAATAGTTAAGAGATTTAATAAAATAGTATCCTATAATCAGAGTAACATATGTATACCTTGCACATAAATATATTATGTTATAAGAATTATTTAGATTGGGAACCTCAAATGGTGGGCATAGCATATATGAATATCGAAGTGGAAGTGGTCACAATAGGTATCAGATTCATTGTCTTTAATTAAAAAAAGTGTTTATATATATATATAATACTATTGATGCAGGGGGATCCGAGACAGATGATGCTGAGCTGTCAGATTGCACGTTGATGGCGCTGAGATACCATGAGTTGGCAGATCAGCGCAAAGGCGGGAATTGATTGTGACATGTTCCTCATTGGGGTCGTTTTGAGTATGTTTCAGTCTTTTGGCCATAACTTTGGCTACAGGTGTCAGAATCGCGCATAAGACCCCAATCCGGAAAGCTCTTTTCGACGCGCACGCTCTCCACATTGAGCTACGCTCCATGTGGCCTTTTTTTCAACCTCAAATTCTGCCGTTTTCCCCTCCGAATCACTAGATTTAGTTATTTTATTTCGAATTTCAATTTAGAGTGATTTTCGGGATTTTGCTATTTTTAGCAAAATTCGAATAAAGACGATTTTTTTGCTATAACAGTCCGGCTTGTGGACTGCTTTTTGGGATTGTTTGATTTTATAATATTTTATTAAACCCTAGAGACTTTTTTTCTCTGGTTTCTGGGCGAATTTTCTCTTGTGAATCGTCTGTCGGAACTAGCCTACAGGATAATCACTATTCTGTCCGGCGTCAACTATTTGTTCAATAAAATAATGATATATATATATATATATATATATATATATATATATATATATATATATATATATATATATATATATATATTATTGAACATTTTTACAAACTCCAAAAATTACAAGAGTAATAGTCATGATGTTGAAGAATGGGGTAAAGAAAAGCAAAGAACACAAGAACTTTAACGAGGTTCAGCAATGTGTTTACGTTTTCGGTGTCTAGGTGGCGCTATAAGTTTTATTTAATGTCTCATGGGTTTAGGTTATATCTCTATTTATAATATATAAACTCTGGTACATAATTACAAAATAAACCCACATAATCGTAACCCCCACTACAAGACTTTCTTTTTAAGGACAATTGATGTTCTCTTACTCCGCTCCATCTCCTATCCTCTTTACCGGTATATTTATGAGTCATACCTAACACATGATGATTTTCATATTTTTTTAATTATATTTATGAGCCTGAGATTCTTTGAGCTGAGTATAATTATAATTATTCACACATTTCTGAAAAATTTTGTATTTAACATATCAATGTTATATAAAGTATTGGGTAAATTACGTGTTTAGTACTTAAACTATCAATTTTGATCTGTTAGTACTAAAATTTTTATTTTTTCAAAATCATATCTAAAGTTTAGTTTTTATTTCATTTTAGTACACATGTTCAAAAATTAACGTTAATTTTTAAATTTTTTGAAAGTTTAGGTACTAAAATGGACCAAAAATGATACTTTAGGTACTAATTGTGTTAAGTTTTTAATGATGGGGGTACTAAAATGAAATAAAAATCAAACGCTAAGTATGGTTTGAAAAAATTGAGAGTTTAGGTACTAAAACAGATTAAAATTAATAGTTTATGTACTAAAGGCGTAGTTTACCCTAAATTTTTATACTATTAGTAAATCGTATTAAAAATCCGTTAATAAATTAATGAATAATTTCTTTAAAATTTTAAAACTAATATCATTAATATATTTTTCAACGAATTGAATCTTCTTACTAGTATATAAATTGTCCCCGACCAGTCACTGATTTATTAAGTCTTTAGAATATTAAAAGTTACAAAATAATCATTCGATTATAGAGTGTTGTTTTGTTGAGATCATCGACTATTAAAAGTTACAAAATGGTCACCTGACTATTCACTATGTTCCAAACTCCTCATTTTCCATTAAAAAAATAGATAATATTATGAGCTGAACGTCAACATGTTGACTATGATATGATAAAATATGATTTCAGAATCTTAAACGACTATCATATCTCAATCATCATGTTAACGTTCATATTAAACAACCGTCAATTTTTAAAGGAAAAGGGACGAGTTTGGAAAGTAATAAATAGTCGGATTACTATTTTGTAACTTTGAACAGTCGAGGGACTTAATAAAACAACATTCTATAGTCAGAGGATCATTTTGTAACTTTTAATAGTCGAAGGGCTTAATAAAGCAACATCCTATAGCCGGGGGACCATTTTTGTACTTTACCCTTTTATTTGAACTTATAAAAAAATGACTTTACTTCAACGTATTGGAGCGAGAGAATGCATAGAAGAAAAACGAAAGAAGATATACCAATTTCAATCTTGATCGAAAGAACAAAGCAATTCAGTCCTTAATTTCTCATTACTTTTGCAGAGACCATCAAGAAGTCGAAAAAAACTGCATTATCAAGAGATGAGAAGCACACTGCAGAAGAGGGCCTGCTGACGACTGGACTAGGACATTCAAAACTCAAGGCTGGACGAACCGGATACAAAAGGTGTTCCGTGGAAGCCAAGGAAAACAGAATGATGAACACCGGCGGTCAAGGTGAAGAGAAAGGTCCGAAGAGGGTTCGCTTGGAAGGGGAAGCTTCAACTTGACGTCACGCTCTATGCTGCATGCAATTAGCAATTGCAACAACTGTTTGTTGCATGCAGTCTCTGATATTTCCCCCCATATCTTATATTCCGTTTCGTATATCGATTTTAAAGACTTGCATCGAATTGCAGCTCACGACACTGTTTCGTGTAGGTTGTGTTGTTGTGTACTATCTAATATCTACATTGACTTGCTTTCCTGGACTTTTATGGAATGTCACTGCAGTTAAAAATGGACTGAATAAGTAAGTACTGAATCTGAATGGACTTACATGTATTTCTCTTTTTATCAGTCTTCATGCGTTGTTTTAGTACATGTATTTCTCTTTTTATCAGTCTTCATACATGTTTTGTCCGTTTAGTACCTAAACTTTGATTTTTTTTCAAAACTATACCTAAAGTTTAGTTTTATTTCTGATGTTAAATTTTGAAAAAATAATAATTAAAAGTTAAGGTACTAAAACAGACCAAAATTAATAGTTTATGTACTAAACACATTAAATTTTTAACCGTGGGGGTACTAAAATGAAACAAAAACTAAACGTTGGTATGATTTTGAAAAAAAAATAAAGTTTATGTATTAAAACGGATCAAAACTAATAGTCTAGCTAGATAATAAATGCATAGTTTACCCAAAACAAAATTATTATCTTAGTAATTACAAATCACAAGTAATTACAAAAAATTCAATTCTCTAAACATGTTTGAACAGTAATGTGTAATTATATATATATATCAACTATATATTTACTAGCTACTTTATTTTCTATTTCCTTTCAATTCTTGAATTTTCAAATTTTAGAATTTTGATCTTAACTCAAAAAAATATATGTTAAATTTGTTGAATCAAATATTATGTGCAACTGTTGGAGCTAATTTTTCTCTCTCCAGTTTTTATCATTTTTAGTCCTTATAATTTAGTTATATTATGCATATAAAGCTTAAATCGGAACTGAAATTTCACATTTAGGAAATATAAGGACTAAAATGATTAAATTAAAATATAAAAACCAAATCCGTAAAATATACATAGTACATGGACTGATGATAAAAATTTGACCTAAAAATTATAGGGGAAATCATGTATAAAATTTAATTTTTGTTTCATTTCAATAGTCACCGTTAAAAATTTTAGTTTATGTTTCATTTTAGTATGCGTTTGAAATTTAATATTGAGTTTTAAAAAAATAAAAATTTAGGTACTAAAACGGATCAAAACAGATGATTTAGGTACTAAACGCGTTAAGTTTTAAATGACAAGTTGCTCTGAGGTCTTCACCCGTCCCCATGAAGCGAACTGCTCCTCTGTGTCTTCCATGAATAAGAATTTTATACCAACATCAGCAGCACATATAAACTCTTGCATGTTTAGGGAGTTTGTACCTTCACTAAAAGAGGTAATAAGTTATTATAAACATGAATTCTGTATCACTCTTGAACTTAAAGAAACCTATGAAGCTTATAAACTTAATGTTCAACAGACTATTCATGATAATGGTACAAGTAAGACTTCAAACTTGGAGAATTCATGCACTTCATATCAGAAACCATCTCAAGGCCAGAGAAAAGATGGTTTGGATGGTGTATTATGTACGGATGAGATGCAAGCGAGTCAAAATTATCCTCAACATGTTGCTGTGCATGTACTAGATGGAAGCTTGAAAACACGTGCTTGAAATCCTACCGTGGATATGTCATTTCAGGATTTCGTATTTAACCCTATGGGTGATGTTCGTGGACCTAACCTGTTTACAAATCCAGCTGCATCTGCAACTACCGACCATCAGAAAAATGCCCCCAAGAACCACTCATCAGGATTCACCACCTTTTCATGCTCCCTTCATGCATCTTTGCCCCAATCAAGAGGACTATCGATCATTTCTACATGTCCCCTCCACTTTTTCCAGTCTCATTGTATCTACTTTGTTACAGAATCCTACTGCTCATGCTGCTGCAAGCTTTGCGGTTACGTTTTGGCCTTATGCAAATGTTGAAAGTTCTGGCGATTCTCCTGCAAGTGGCCTAGACGATTTCCCTTCTAGACAAATGAACTCTGCTCCAAGTATGGCTGCAATTGCTGCTGCAACTGTAGCAGCTGCCACTGCATGGTGGGCTGCCCATGGACTGCTTCCTGTATGTGCTCCTCTTTACCCAGGCTTTACTTGTTCTCCTGCGTCCACTGCTGCAGTTCCACCAATGGAGAATGGTCAAGCTCCTACTGCAAAGACAGAACAAAATGATAGAACTGATCATGCTCTGTCCATGCAGGACGAACAACTAGACCCCAAACACACTGAAGCTTTGCAAGGTCAACATTCACCATCTAAATCACCTACTTCATCATCATCGGACTGTGAAGAGAGAGGAGATGCAAAAGTGAATACTGGAGTGAAAGCTACCGATGATGAGAAGGCTGCCAAAGTAACTGAACCTCAGGATGCAAATATAACGAATAACAAAAAAAATGTTGACCGCTCCTCATGTGGCTCCAACACAGCTTCAAGTAGTGATGTAGAGACAGATGTCTTAGAGAAACATGAAAAAGACAAAGAAGAATCAAAAGGAGCCGACGCAAATCATCCACAAGTTGAATGTAACCGTCGGAGTAGAAGCAGTAGCAACCCAAGTGATTCTTGGAAGGGGGTATCTGAAGAGGTGAGTTGATTTGTCTATTTTCGTATGTAGCTTTAACTTCTTTATTATTCTAGTTGTATTATAACATTGCCGCTCTATGGCTCCACTGCTTATTTCAGGGGCGACAGGCTTTTCAAGCTCTCTTCTCCAGAGAGGTACTGCCACAAAGCTTTTCTCCTCCACACAAGGGCAAGAACAAGGGGGCGCAAAAGGAAAATGTAGGTGAAGACCAGCAAAATCCAGTTGAGGAAGATAGAGAAACGTCAACTTTAGACCTCAACAGCAAGACATTCGGTTCTTGTTCTGATCAACGAGAAGTCGAGAAAAATGCATTATCAAGAGATGAGAAAAGCACTGCAGAAGAGGGCCTGCTGACAATTGGACTAGGACATTCAAAACTTAAGGCCAGCCGAACCGGATTTAAACCTTACAAAAGGTGTTCTGTGGAAGCCAAGGAAAACAGAGTTATGAACACCGGCAGTCAAGGCGAAGAGAAAGGTCCCAAGGGGGTACGCTTTGAAAGGGAAGCTTCAACTTGACTTTACGCGCAAAATCGTATGCAATAAAAAAATGCAATGTTTGTTTGTTGCATGTAGTCTCTTAATGCTTTCCCCTATATCTTATTTTCCCTTCCATATGTTGATTCAAAAGACTTGCATTGCATCGCAGCTCACAAGACTTTTAATGTCGTGCACCATTTAATATTCTACATTGACTGATTCGCTTTCCTGGACTTCTATGTATGCCACTGCTGTTAAGAACTCCTCTGAGATGGACGCATTACGTACAGAATCCGAATGGCCCTTAATTTTGGCCTCTCTTCTTAAAATACATACCTTTGTCTGTTACTACATCAAGCTGAAGCCTTGTTGATGCAATGGAAGGTCAAATTAAACAGATGCCCCTTTGACTTATAGTTTTTACTGTTTTGATGCTTATTCTTATTTCTTCCAAGTCTTGACCTATATTCTTTGGAATTTTGATATCAATTGCTCAACTGTTTCCTGTTGCTTGTTTTGTTTCCAGAAATGTTGATAATGTAAACATGGTTTTGAGAAGCAATGTTATTGATTTTGAAATTGGTTAGTATAATTACAATATATTTTTCACATTGTTTCTGATTAATGTTATATGGCTGAACTGCTTCCAGGTGATTAAGTTTCGGCAGCCGAAGTCGTCGGAGAGCTACGGAGTTGAATAACTTTCTTCCATGTAGCCAGCTGAAACAATTCCAGGAGGAGTCCTGTGTTGTAATGCAGCCGAGTGTCGTTGGAGATGTTCCGTTCAAATCCCAACCGCAAAGATAATTCTTACACTCCTAACATTCATGGTATTTCTCCTCACAATGAGAAAACGTGTGTGTATATATATATATATATGTCAGTTGATATTTCAATATATAATATTCAAAATCAATACTTTGTTTTTATAATTTATACAAAATTATTTAAATAAAAGTTAAAAAATCAATGTTATACTAAAATGACTTGAATACTATATATAATTAAGAGTCAATTACATCATATGTCCTCAAACTATAACTATTGTTTTAAATTGATCCCTAAACTTTTTAATGTTTCAATTTCATCCCTAAACTATAACTATCATTCTAAATTAATCCTCAAACTTTTGAACGTTTTAATTTCATCTTCAAACTATGACCCTCTTTTTAAATTGATCCCCAAAATTTTTTAGCATTCAAATTTCATTCTAAATTATATGTATATACAAACCACATTCCTTGTTAATAAAATCGTTAGTTCAAGTTATATTATTATATGTTTGAAGAATAAAAAAAAAATTTGGTTAAATTATGGTTGAAACTAGTTACATATTTGGATGAATTTGAGGATGAAATTAGAATATTTAAAAGTTTAGGGGCTAATTTAGAAAGAGGATCATAGTTTAGGGATGAAAATAAAATGTTTAAAAGTTTAAGGATTAATTTAGAATGAGAGTCATAGCTTGAGGATTAAATTGAAACATCTAGAAGTTTATAGATCAATTTAAAATGAGTCTTAGTTTAAAGATAAATGATGCAGTTAACTCAATAATTAACAAAACATTAAAATAAAGTGCATATAAGATAAAATAAATAAATATTTTGTCATATAATGGAGTCGGATAACATGTATATATGTATTTCAAAAATTAGCACCACAATACAATCATAACTAAGCAAGAATAGATTTAAATAATATTCACTCATGATATTTAAATATGATAAAAAAATAAAAAAAATTATTAAAATATAATATTATTTACATAAATATTTTTGGATAAAGTACATAAATGGTATTTCGACTATACGGTGATGTTTTGTTGAGTCTCTACCATTAAAAGTTAGAAAATGATCCTCAGACTATATAATATTGCTTTGTTGAGTCTTTTATAACCCTTAATAGTCGATGGATTCAACAAAATAATGTCCTACAATTAACATGTTAACGTCACTATCATAAACTTTTAATAGTCCATCCCATTCAAAAGTTATACAATATTAACTTATACGTGTTCACCTTCGAAAATATTTCGATAATCTTTAAGGCGCGTGAAATAAAGTTTGGGGTTAGGAAAATCTTTTGCATTTAGATAATGACTTCCCGTAACTCTCAAACATTCATAAACAGTTGATATTTTCCCATTTACCAAAGCCTTAAAAACCATGCAAATCGTGCTTACTACACGAACAACAATAATAAATTATAATCAAAGCAAGATATGAAGCAAAAACGAAGTGGTAAAATCACATTATCATCCATTATTTAAGCTGTTTTAATCGTAACCTCCCCCAGCCCTTGCCTCACGTAAAATTGCACTGTCCAATGACTATGGGGTGCTAATTGTAGCCCATTCCACAGACCAATCTTCTTCACTTCCCCAACTTCCATGGCCGCACTCCAACGCTACACATCCGTTGATCCCGCCACGTGGCTGCCTTCGTTCTTCTCTTTTGTGGGTCTCGTTTGAAAATGGCTGAAACCTGAGCATGATTCGACCGTCTCTGGGAAAAGCCATGGATCAACCGGTGGCTTTACTTTTAGTTTCGTTTTCTCTCTTGTTTCTTGACCAACCGGCCATGTCTTTGCTACCAAACCAGTGCGATGACAAATGCGGGAGTCTTCACATCCCGTTTCCATTTCATTTAAACGCTTCTTGTCCTTCAATTTCCACAGCTTTCCGCCTTTCGTGCTTGAATTCCACTACCCTTTACCTCCATATCGGAACTGAGACCTATCGAGTTCTCGATTTCTTCTCCGACGGTGTACTTGTCGACTTCCCCGGAACCACCGGTTGCCGTCAGTTCAACGACTTGAACGCCTTCGGTTTTACGAAAAACGACTACTTTGGTATCTCCAGCGACAACGTCATAGGTCTATATGATTGTGAAGACTCTTCCTTGTGTAAAGCAGGTTGTGAAACGAACGACTTGCCCGGTTGTGATGGCAACTACGGTGGATCTCTTGCATGCTGTTATCCACTGTCCGATCATAGCATTTGGCATTCCGGTGATGGGTTCTCGAGTTTTTCCAAGTTCGGGTGCCGAGGATTTTCATCATGGCTAGTTCCCCGGGGATCCAACACCGGAAAACGTGGGGTTAAGTTGGAGTGGGCAGTTCCTAGAAACTCATCCGATAGAGTATGTTCTAGTGATGCTGATATGGTGAATGCCACCGTAGTTGAAGCAGCGGTCAGGTGCTTGTGCAAGGATGGATTCGCCGGTGATGGGTTTGCAAATGGAGCTGGATGCTTCAAGTGTGAGTTGTTTAATCTTTTACTTTTAGAGTAATCAAATTAGGTTGATTTGGAGCTAAATGAGAGTGCATTTGCCATGTTTTTGTATTCGCCATTGACAGCCTGCCTCAAGGAGGGGCAAGAAGCATATGGGGAGGAGTGTAACAGTCCAAAGCACAGTCAAAGGAAACTTGTAATTTTGGCTGGTATGTATGTTATTATGATTTATGAGATTGATCGTTTTGTTAAACATCATCCTTATCTAGCTTACTACATTTGCTTGTAGGTGTTCTTGCTCCGGTTTTCATCCTTGCTTCCTTATTCTTATTCCTCTGCATACTCAGACGACCTGTTAAACCTGGTGCTTTTCACCTAGAACAAACTCATTATCATGGTACCACTTCATTTCGGAAAGCTTGTAGGACTAGATTGTTTACTTACAGAGAGCTAGACGAAGCAACCAGAGCATTCGTAGACGGTCAGAAGCTTGTAAACGGAGCAAACGGTACAATTCATGCTGGGGTCCTTGGGGATGGTTCACATATAGCTGTGCAGAAGGTGCAGTGTGAGACTGAAAGAGACCTAATCGATGTCCTATCAAGAATCGAGCTTCTATCATCTGTTTTGAATAGGAATTTAGCTCGGCTCATCGGATGTTGCATCGAGTCTGGTTACACCATATTGGTGGTGTATGAATATCCGGCGAATGGCACCTTGGAGGAACATCTGCAAAATAGCAGAGGACAGAAATTTGGTCTGGACTGGTACAAGAGGCTGAGCATAGCTACTGGAACTGCAGGCATCCTAGCTTACTTGCAGTATGAGATTTCTCCACCTATCTTTCACCATGGCCTCAAATCATCAGGCTACATATTTCTTGATGTGGATTTCTCGGTTAAGGTTGCCGGCTTTGCCCTGCTTAGCTCCGGGTCCAGAGACGGTTCAAATTTACACAACCACCACGGAACGCCCCACAAAAACGATGTCTATGACTTCGGTCTGTTGTTGTTGGAGATAATTTCAGGCATCAACTATTCGGACATGCCAAGGATAGCCATGGAAAAGATCAAAAGTGGGAAGCTAGAAGAAATAGTGGATCCGTCTCTTTACTACCACGAGCAGCCGATGGCTCGTAGAGAACAAATAGAAATAGTAGCAGACGTAGCAACCAGATGCTTATTGTTCGGTGGAGATGGCAAAATCGGAATGATTGATGTCGCGAGGGAGCTGATTCACCTAGCGAAAGAAAACAATGGAGGAAGCAAAAGGGGACCTGCATTGGAAGAAACATTCTCGAATTCGAGCCTGCTTCAGATGATATCCATGTCCCCTGACTCTATACACCTGCCTTGAAACCACATCTGTTCATAAAAGAAACCATCCCACTCTAAGGATTTTCAAATTAGTCCATTTCAGCTGCAAGTATTCCAAGTTGCCTGCATTCACATCTGATTGCATATGTATACAGATTATATGTACATCTAGTGGATTCAGAACTTATTTTTGATGAAATCACAAAACTTGCTGGTTCTCCATGATCTATAATGAACATGATTATGCTTGTCTTTTCAAAACCATCAAATTTTTAGGAGTAATTAGCAGAAAAATTGTAGGCAAATTTTTAGCAGAAAATTAGCTATATTTACCAGTAAAAGCCTAGCCAGAAAAGATGAAGCATTGGGCCAAAGCCTTAAATTAAATCCCTTTTTTCCTCAACGACAGACACGATGCAACTGCGTGTCTTAAAGCATTGACCAACCTGTTTTGTCTCCTGTTCTATCTTTCCATATGCTATAAATATTTACCTGTACATCAACTTTTTCTTCAGGATCAACACATCGTTTCCAAATTCTGTTCATTGCTTTCCTTTTTTGTGTGTTTCTGCAATTCTCTTATCCCACAACCAAGGTACGTACAGTTCTCTTATACCACAAGGTCCACAACCGTGCATGTCATCTTCGCATTCGAATCGCCATGTTAATATCATCAACTATCACGTCAGCACGATAACAACCATGTCGGTATTATAATGGTTAAAAACAACTATCATCGATCGAAGAATAATATTGATGTAATTTGACAGTTTGAGGTCCAAAAGCTATAATACTATGTCATCCTTATATTTATGTTGAGAAATAGACTACACAAGAATTACATGTGTAAGAAAGTTGGTTTACCTTTTTGGTTGATTTATCCATGAAAACTGATGAGTTTGTTTGATTGTTGATGCAATTTATTGGTCCTGTGGGGGGGGGGGGGAAGATGAACGACGCAGATGGAACTCTGCGACAAGCTCCCAAACTGAATAGACTACACAAGAATTACATGTGTAAGAAAGTTGGTTTACCTTTTTGGTTGATTTATCCATGAAAACTGATGAGTTTGTTTGATTGTTGATGCAATTTATCCAAAAGTTGTCAACTGTGTATGTCTTGTTTCTAACTTTAAAAGGCTAAAATATCATTAATCCAGTCCCAGACAAGCAAATATTGTTATTGATGTTTGATTTGATTGTTTAAATCTCTTGTTCAACCGGACAGGTTGTTGAGATTGCAAAAGGTAGTAAGGTCAAATATGAACTTGACAAGAAGACCGGAATGATTAAGGTATGAAAAGATCTACATCCTTTGCAGACAAAAGTTCTTAACCCCTAAACCGTAAACTCTAACCCGAAATGAATTTCAGGTTGATCGGGTTCTATATTCTTCGGTTGTATATCCACACAACTACGGTTTCATACCTCGCACGCTCTGTGAAGACAATGATCCCATGGAATGTTTAGTTATAATGCAGGTAAGCCCTTGGTCCTGAAACTTTGTTGTTACATCTTGAGCTGCATGCAACAATCATCTAAAGTACTGAAATCGTGTTGTTTCTTTCCTATCAAAAAAAATGTTGTTTCTTTCGATAGGAACCGGTTCTTCCGGGATGTTTCGTTCAAGCCAGAGCCCTGGGACTAATGCCGATGATTGACCAGGTATTATCTGCTTGAATGTTTAATGTTAACCATTCGACACTCACTGCTTCATTACTGTCACACGGGAAGAAAGACGATAAGATCATTGCAGTTTGTGCTGATGATCCTGAGTACAAACATTACACTGACATCAAAGATCTTCCCCCTCATCGCCTCACCGAGATCAAATGTTTCTTCGAAGACTGTATCCTTTTCGATCTCGAATCATAATCTCATCACTTCCCATCTGTTAATCGAAAACGATCCGCCTTCGTTCCATGTTTCGTTAACTCTACGCAGACAAGAAAAACGAGAACAAAGAGGTCGCGGTGAACGACATCTTACCTCCGAGCACTGCATATGAAGCGATCCAGCCTTCGATGTAAGTCCTTCCATAAAAGGAACCAATGGTTTATCCCAGAAGGGGATTCACCTGCCTAATGCTATATGCATGGTGTTATGGTGCAGGGACCTATATGCATACTAAATAAAACATCTTTTTACCAATAAGAACAAGACTGGATTTAAACTCTTGTAAGAAAAAGAAATTATAAATTTGAATGTTTTTGCAATCTTTTTGAGAGATTTGTTCAATAACAATGTGTTCCAACTTCCAAGTTCATCAAACCTGCAACGCATGGGCCATGCATCCCAAAATTGGCTCTGCTACTTTGTTTAAAGGGTCTAGTGCATCATCTTTGGTTGTTGGTGACCCATCAATAATGTATGTATGATAAAAGAAAAGGGTAAATTATTTGTTTAGTATCTAAATTATCAGTTTTGATCCGTTTTAGTATTTTTATTTTTTATTTTTTCAAAATCATACCTAAAGTTTAGTTTTTCTTTCATTTTAGTATCCTAATTAAAATTTAATGTTAATTTTTTATTAAAAAAATTAAAAATTTAGATACTAAAATTGATCGAAACTAATAATTTAAGTATTAAACGGATCAAAATTGAAAGTTAAATATCTGACAGCCTTTACAAAAATTTGTGCACCTGATAAATACAAATGTCATGGAGTTCATGCGTGGACCGCTTTCAAAAATCGTTTGTCACATTCAAATTTCAATCAAAATCTAAGTCCCTATATTGAGTTAGGCATGTTATCTAGTCTTATCATCTAGAGAAATCAAATTTCCTTAAAATTCCAATTCAATGATTGAGGTACCTCATAGCACATGCTATTTAAAAAGAAGAGGTGTAATTATGATTTCGTCCCTCTACTATGTTTGAACTTAAGATCTAATTCCATCTTTTAATCTAACATGATTTTGTCTAGTCTAGTCTAAATAGTTAAAATCATTAATTACTTGACCAAAAGTAAAAGAAAATAGGGTAAATTACACATTAATTAGTATTTAAAATATCAGTTTTGATCTGTTTTAAACTTAAACTTTCTATTTTTTCAAAATTATATATAAGGTTTAGTTTTTATTTTTTTTAGTACCATATTCAAAATTTAACGTTAAATTTTGAGAGAGAGAAAATCGAAAGTTTCGGTAATAAAACGAACCAAAATTGATAGTTTAAGTACTAAACAAGTTCAGTTTTTAAGTGTGTATACTAAAATAAAATAATAACTAAACATTAGGTACACTTTTAAAAATAAAATAAAAATATAGATAATTAAACGGATCAAAACTAATAATTTAGATACGAAATACGTAGTTTACCCAAGAAAATAAAACCGGTAGATGGAAATTTCTCTCATTTTAGCGGAGAGAATTTATAATCCAAGTAATTACAAGTAGGATTCGTAATTAATACTAAATTGTTAAATTAATAATTAAAATGCACGAATCAAATTATTTCCGTAGTTAAGGGAATTATTGTTATTTCTAGAGGTCTCGGATTCCAATACCAATAATTACAGTAAAGATTATTGAACGTCCATAATCAAATGGTTGAGAATATTTAGAACATATACTACTTTATAATCGTCTTAACGTAATAAAAAATAATAAAAATATATTGAAGTATAGATCAAAATGTAATTACACTACATCTTACATTCTATAAAATTTGAAGTTATTATTTTAAAAGAAAAAAAATTGAGGCCTCGTATAATTAAAAGAGACAGGGAAAAATTTGCTCGTGTAGAGCAGTAAAAAAATTTCGTATAAGGCACCCACTATGTTATTTCTTAATCTAGGGTGTATTGATAGTTCAAAAATACTTTCCAGAAAATGTTTGATATTTATAATTGATTTTTCAAAAAATTTGATAGCTGTAATTGGTTTTACGAAAAATATTTTATAATGGTTGGCAGTTGTAATTGATTTTCCCAATGTAATTCATTTTATTAGTTCTTTTGTATTTTTTTTCTAAAATGTTTTTCCATCTGATTTTCAGTAAAACGTTTTCCTAACTTTTCACTTCAGAATATAAGCACTCAAAAAATATTATTTAATTTATTTAATATTAATTTAATATTTTAACATCATTTTAATAAAAATATTAATTATTAAAATATTTAATTTTATTATATTATAATTTTAATAATATTATATTTTTAATATTATATTAATATGTACTCAGATATATTATAATAATATACGATATTATAATTTTCATTTGTAATATGTATTACATTATTAATTTAATTGATATTATCTAATATTTTTACAAATATAATATTATTAAATTATTAATGACGAGTAATATTAATTTATGTATTTAATATTAATATAATAATTTAGTATTATATTGATAAAATACTAAAATTAAAATTAAGGGTGTTCAACGATTAATTCGGTCACCTATCGAATTGAATTACCATTAATCGAATTGATTTTAGTATTAATTGAACCAAATTTTATTCATTTAATGTAAATCATTTTCTATAAAATTAATTATAGTATATCAAACTTATAGTGAAAATGGTTTACACAATATCATCAAATCACCGTAAAATGGTTTTAGAAAATTGTTTTTCAGAAAATGTAATTCATTTTACATAAAACAATTTTAAGCAATTCAATTTACGCAAAAACAATTTTCATGTAATTCATTTTGCGTACAACAATTTTTAGGTAATCTATTTTACGTAATTATTTTCTAGAAAACTAATTACAGTCTATCAAAAAAATCTTTAGAATAATTGTTACTGTATTGAGGAGAGAACATCGAAAACGCTACTCGACTTTAACTTTTTTAGATAATAGCATAGACTACAATACATCTTCCCCATCACAAACTATTTTTTCTTTGTTATCCATGTCTATGGATGTTGTTTGGAAAAATTGGAAACGTGTGGTAATCTATATTTCATTGAAAAATTGAAGTCGCATGATATTTATGGTATCCTCCTCTTAACATAGTAACAATAATTTTATATAGAAAATAATATAATGGGACCTTATACGAAAAAATCTTTTTCCACCGACAAATCTACCAAAGAGACAAGGAGGAGGACCAATTGATACATACTTGCAATTTCATGAATCCTGATGAAGACCGCCCGGCCGACGTGCTGATTAATTTATAGGTTCCAACTACACTGCCCCGTTACATCAAAACGGGACGTAGGATCCAGCGAAGGGGCCAGTTTTGTTTTATGATTTGATATGGACTTAATTTGAGGTTGTGGACGTGACATCATCTCGCCGAAATGTCACTTTCTCGGCTGAAACCCAAATGGAATTTTGGGTCTTCCGAGTTAAATCCAGACCACAGATTCAAGTAAAATCCGAATTGGTTACATGCTACATGTGAAACCAAATGCGCATGTGGATTTTATATCATACCTGCTCTTATTAGAACTGAGATAAATATAAGTTTAATGAGTACTGGACGGATGTAAATATAATAAATCATACACGTAGTGGGTAGTGGGTAGTGGGTGGATAGTAGGTTTGAGACCTTACCCATTATATATGTATGCTCTGAATCCGTTCGTCCCGTATTCGCTCGCCCACTAATTATTTACTATATAAATTTTTTATCATTATGAACTTAAGTATAATTTTAAAGGTTATTCTATAAATCTTAAGATTTTATAAAATATTACTTGTAATTCAACTAAATATTAATGTACGAGATGGATTGTGGGTAACTAATTGGGTGGTGGATGTAAGTGTTAATTTGAGAATCTACTTGAGCAAGCGGATGTGGATTTAAAAAATTTTATCCATTGTAAAAGGTGGATACAAAAATATTAAATGAATATTAAATTGAAAGAAAAGATATCTACTCTCGTCCCATTAGTTTATCGTCCCATTACATAATAATTTATATATTAAGGGTCACATTTGTCCTTATAGTAGACCATGTTTATTATTTTTATCTCTATCGTTTTTTCGCATCAATTTAGCATTCAAAGTTTCTCAATTGTATCATTTTATACCATACCCTTAATTTAAAACCTTAAATTATAAACCTAAATTAGGATTTATGATTTATGGTTTAGAGGTTATTGTATTATGGTTTAGGGTTTAGGATTTATAATTTAGGGTTTGAAATTACGGGTATGGTATAAAATGATGCAATTGAGCAACTTCGAGAGCTAAATTAATGCGAAAATATGATAGAGACAAAAATGATAAATTAGATTTACTACTGAGGCAAAAGTTACCGTTTTGCCTTTATATAATTCCATCATGGGAATAAAACTCAATTATCAAGTGGTCGGTCGTGGGATCGAGTCCCACGGAGGGATTTTCATAATTCGGAGGTCTCCTACGGAAGCTGCTCTCAACCTGACATTGGGGGCAGCCTACTATCCTACCTCTCCCTTAACCCATTACATATGAGAATAAGGGTGAGCTAATTTATCAAGTGGTCGGTCGTCTACACCCTGGTACTGTGTGCAGAATACTTGAAAATTTCTCATTTTCATGGACACGGTTAATATAGGGGTAAAATGTAATTAATAATAAAATTAAAAATAAAATAAAATAAAATCCCGAAATTTTAAAAAATATTTATTTGAATATTTTTAATAATAAAAAGTCGAGCAACAATAACCCTGTACGAAACATAACTTTGTCCCTAACATTCATTAGTTTAAATTTAGATAACGCGAATAATACAAAGATTCAAATTTTAAAATAAATTTAAAATTTATCAAAATTATATTTAACTCAAGCTATTATATTATTTTTAAACTTTAAAATAGTTTATAATCATCAAAATATAAATATTTATTTTAAAAATATAAAGTGATTATAACGTAAATATCTTAATTTTTTTTATTAATTATTGATAATACATATTCTGTTAGTGATTGAATGATGTTAAATCTGTGGTAATTAATTCTTGTGGGACTCGATACTATTACGCATGTGCACGTGTTAATTTGGACCACCATTGATGCAGTATAGGATAGGCCGATAGATGTTATGTGGGTGATAAATTTGAAATTCTTTTATAATTTTAGTATTTCTATATTTTAAATTATTAATATAGTTATATTTTTTGGAAAAAATATAATTTTAATTTTTTTTAATATAAACATTTTAATAAATTATATTCTTAACATAAAATCTTATATTTTTTCCTTATTTGTCATTATATTTATGGTTCTACTTTGCATTTTAACATTGTCTTTAAGTTAACACCAAAGTGTTTCTTACTCTTCCATAATTGCATGGAGTAAATGTATTTGTGGGGACACCTAGTTTGATGTAAGAGTTTTACGTGATTTGCATTTGTAGATAGTTTTCTCATGTTGATTATTTTTAACTTGTGATTTATTGGTAGTCTTTCAGTAGTTTGATATACTTTTGTGGTTCGTTTACGGCCACAGTCAAATATATTTGTATTCATCTTTCATTCGAGTGTTTTTGTTAGGTTTTGACCTTTTTTTTGTACGGCCTTTATGTAATTTTTAATGAAAAAATATTCTAATTAAATGTTTAGTTTACGATTATTATTGTAATCTTTCATTGAATTCTCGACAAGGATGGCTAAATTGTTTTGGGTCATATATATATATATATATAACCTATACAATTTGTATAGAATTGTCTCCTAAAGTATTTTTTGATACGTTTTGTCCTATAAATTTATATTGTTAACTCATTTATTCCAAACCATTAACTCCATTAAAAAATATGGGAATAAATTACATATTTAGTCACTCAACTATTCATTCGATTCTATTTTGGTCTTCAAACTATTTTTCTTTTCAAAATATCACTAAATTTAAGTTTTTGTTCTGTTTTGATCGCTAAATTCAATACGATTCATTTCTAAATTTATAATATATATATATATATAAGAATTAATTTATATCACATTTTTTTACTTAATTCACTGCTATTACATTGATATAGCATTTCATATCAAATTTGTTACTTCCTTTTTCATAACTAAAATCTTTAGATTCTAAAAGAAAGGGGTTTGGACTTGGTGTAAAAGCCAGCCGAGTGCGCTTGAAAAGAACAACCCTTTAGTGTTCTGAAGAACAATAATTAAGGCAACTAAATGGAATAAAGAAGCAGGCGACAGAATCACAAAGAACACACACTAGCTTTGCCTAAATACAACGAGGACAACGACAAAAGAGATAGCCATAATTAATCAATGAAAGAGTAGTTAATGACTCACGATACACAAAGCAGCTGTGGAAGCTTCTCTTTTCACTGCAAACAAATGAGAGGAAAGAGGTGCAGATTCGTAGCTAATGGGCTCAACGGTATTGATTCAGTGGGCAGGCAGTATTGCCGCCGGCAAGTAGACTGCAGCAATTAGCTGGTGGCTTAGAGCAGCCGACGAAGGTGGTGCGCCCATATTTTCCACAAGGTCTCGTTTTTCAGCTACCTGGTCCTTGTTGGTTCGTCTGTATATAGTAGCTAGGCTTTTACTTTAGTTCTTTTCTCGTATAGGCTGGGCACATGACAGTTGTTGCAATTATCATTAAAATGGGACTCCACTAGACAACTTAATAAACCCTAGCTTTTAATGGTCTAAACATGATCATGTTGTTTTTATAATTAACAACGGAAGCTTAATTAAGAAAAGGAAAGAAAAAAAAACCCACATCATGGCAATGAATTGTGGACAAGTTAAGGGGACAAAGAGCCAGCAAAGGTGTTATGGAACAAGATAACCGGCAACTGGATTCATAGGTGTGAGAGTATGGAGAAGAATATAGGGGGAGGTTGTAGGGTGGGGATACCCTAAAACTGTGGTCCTTACCCTACGTCTCTGTTTAGATCCAACCCTATAATATTTACATGCATAAATTGTAATTTTTACCTGCAGATAACAGTAATGAAGAAGTGTAGCGTTTTTGTAAAAGAGAAAGAAAGGTTTGTTTAAGCTTACAAATGGCGAAGCTAGTAAAAAGAGAGGTCTCCAATAGGGTTAGGGTTCTTTTAAGCTTGAAAAGAGGGTTCCTTCGGCTTTGATGTTGTGATATTACTTTCCTCGAAAAATTTCGTGGAAAACGTGACCTACGGTCTGTTTGCTTATAAAACTATAATTAGAAAAATTATTACGATTTTTTATTTCATTTTTTAAGATTAATCTTCCACTCTTTTCTAGGTATAAATAAAGAGAAAATAATTATTTAAAAGTTATTTTAAAATTCATAGATATGATCCATCAAGATCATAAGAAACATAAGGTGCCGAGACCATAAAATAATTTCTCAATTACGTGGGACTGAGATGAAGCTATTTTGTTTCATTTTATTCTTTGTTTAATGGCCGATCGGTAGTGTATTACACCTTTCAAAGGGAACTATAAATATTAATATTTTTGAAGACGGATATAAGATTTTATGTTAAAAATAATTTTTTTAAATTATAAAAATAGATGACCTTATAAAATATAGTAGACGGAAACATTCTATTAATTAAAGATATATACAAAATATTTAAAATATATGCAAATTAAAATTTTAGAAGACTACCGTATCCAACCCAGTCCTTCCCTGAGTGTTACTGTTTTTTGAACAATTTTTGCAGGAGAGATGGAAGAAAAAATTTGCTCTATTAAATTCACATCTTAATAAAAAATAGAGACCTCAATCAATAATGATGTGTTTGGTTAGGAGAATGTGAGATTCTCATAGGAATAGAATCCACATTCTCCCGTTTAGTTGGCCGGGAATGTCATTCTCGATAATCTTACATTATCAATAGTAGATTTTTTTGGTATATTACCGAGAATGCCATTACTTCCCTTCCCTTAGATATTGTTGGATTACCGGCATTTTGAACTAAAATGCCCTTAAATTTTTTTTCTTTCAAAAATATTTTTATTTTGTCATTGAATAATAAAAATTCTACGAAGGTTAAATTATAAATTTATCCTTAAATTATTTTAGATTTACAAAAAAAAAATCTATAATTAAAATTTTATATAAAGTTCATGGGTTAAAATAAAATTTTACACTTTCATTAAATATTTTTATATTTTTAATTTTGTAAAAAAATTTATATATATTTTATGAATTTAATTTTTTTAAAGAAAATATATAAATATTTTTCAACTTATTAAAAAAAATATAATAAGAATAATTTGGTCAAATATATATTTCAATAATCTTTAATTCTTTTAACCAAACACGATAATTTTACGTTCTAATAAGCTTTTGATTGCCTCTATTTTTTTTAGGTTAAGAATTCAATACTTTAAGGGAATAGTTGAAAGGACTTGTTAGATCGAACGTCTCATTAAATTCTAAAGGCACGCGGAAAGAATATTTTGTCGTGTAACTAACTACCCACAATTTTTGACATTGATTAAAGAGCCCATTTATTGTATTTATTTTTTTCTTTATCGTAAAAGAATATTTAAACGGGGATAGTTTCGGTGTGACAGATTAAAAAACGGTTAAAATAAGATGTTATCGGTTTTGTTATTGTGTTAAATAATAAAATCGATAAAAATTATTGGAAATATTATTAGGCGCTACCGGTTTTGTTATTATTAAGTGTTTTTTACCGGATTTTCAAAAAAAAAAAACCGAAAACATTATTAGGCTTAAAAAATGACCGAATTAACATAATATTTTAGGTAATTTTTATCGATTTTATTATTTAAACGATAACAAAACCGATAACACCTTAATTTAGTCGTTTTTAAACCTGTCGCACTGTAGAACTTCTCATATTCAAATATCTTGTGATGGTCGAATATACAACTTTTCAGAATAATAGATTTATTCAATTAGTGAGGTAATTTAATTTGTGCATATATTTGTTTTTATATTAATTAACCTTTTAGTACTTATATCAACGGTCCATTATTTTGATGTAGGGGTACTTAAACTCATCCTCTCCCCATGATTAATTGAGATCTTAATTACGGTCTTGGACAAAATTTACTACTTAACATTACACAAAGAATTAATTAGCAACACGAGTTGCAAAAATGCTCCAAATCCTTTATTTTAATTTCCAATTAACTCCTTGACTCTCCTTATCATCTTAATAGGAGACAGCTCAAGAAAAAAACAATGGTTAAATAATATTAGTAATGTTTTAAGTATAATAGTTGACAATTTTATGTTTTTAACATGTGTCTATAGGTATGGTATGATATGGTATGGTATGCTAAGCTAAGGTAAGCTAAGGTGAATTTAGCTTTCTTAAAAAAGAATTTACATTAATATTATTAATGTATTTAAAATATTCAAATTATTCAATTATGTGTTTAGTAATAGGACGAATCAAGCTACCTCAATAGTTAAAGGGATAATTATTATTCTAAGAGGTCATGGGTTCAATCATTAACGGTTATCTGATATTCGAGCGTTCATTGTCAAATGGTTGATTGCAAGAAGTATATGTTTTTTAATATCTTGGCCTGATAATAGAGGAATCTCCATTATATTTATGTTTGATAATGTCCACTAGTTTTTATCCTCCTTTTGCAGGACCAGCAGCAGCAGCACACAATCAATGGCGTCCAAAGTCAAAACTCAGGACCTAACCATAACATGCTTAGAACTCAACTCACCATCCTTTTCTTTCTTCCTCGACTAGCTCGATCGGCCTATAAAATGAAAGTAAAAATCTTATTGTAAGCAAACATCAGTAGCAGTAAATTTAGTTTGTGGGCAAAACATGGACTAGTTAAAGGCCAACTGGGTGTTTGGGGTCTCAACGGAGATGATTATTTGTTAGAGATAAACCATGAAAACGACAAGCTCACATGAGTCGAACCATATCATTCATGGGTCCCCTACGTTGGAGCATTAACCTTATTGCTCTCTCTTCCTTTAGGAACCTAAAAAGCAAAGAATTATAGGCTTCACCTTTCTTCAACTGGCACTGAGAGAACCTTAGAGGGAGGCAATCTATCTCTTTTTCTTCTTCTTGTTTATTGCTTGCTTTGTAAACCAAAATGATAGGTCAAAGAAACCCAGAAAAAAACTTTCCCTGTTGATTCCTCCACGGCCTTTATTTATCTTGTTTAGGGTTTCCAGTTCCACTTTCCAGTGTTTTTTTTCCTTTTGGGGTCAAAGAAGCAGGCACCGACCCTCAAAGATCAAGAAAACTTCTAAGAAAGCAGTATTTTGCAGGTCAGTTTCTTGTTTTAGCTTAAAATTATAGCAGCAAACTACACCCACCCTTTAATTTTTCCCCATTTAGCCAGAAATTTTATGGTTAGATTTTCCATGTGAATTATATTATTTAGTGTGATGAACAAGGAAATCATAATGAACTTTATGCAAGAGGAAAAAGGGTATCGTAATAATGCAGATCAAGAGGATGACGATGGGGAGGAAGTACTGGTGAGAGAAATTTCATGCAACTTCCCGTTTTCCCCTTCTTCTTCTTCTTCAGTTTCTTCCAAGTACAAGGAGTCTGTTCACTTGTCGCTTGGAACCTTGGATTCTCGAGAAGATTACAAAACCCAAGAGTTTGGTTTCAGTTCCGACAAGAAACAAGAGCTGATGGATTTGTCACTCGGAAACAACAACAAAAACAACGAAGAATCAAACATCATCGGAAGCTGTAGAGGTTGTGATGGTGATGATGGCAGTAGGTTTATTGAGAAAGAACACATGTTTGATAAAGTTGTCACACCGAGTGATGTAGGCAAGCTCAATCGCCTCGTTATACCGAAGCAACATGCCGAGAAGTACTTCCCTCTCGACTCGTCCTCGATCGAGAAAGGACTGTTGTTGAATTTCGAAGATCGGAACGGCAAGTTGTGGCGGTTCCGGTACTCGTATTGGAATAGTAGCCAGAGTTATGTGATGACCAAAGGTTGGAGCCGTTTTGTAAAGGAGAAAAAGCTTGTTGCGGGTGATACAGTGTCGTTTCAACGAGGTGCCGGGGAGTCGGTGAAAGACCGGTTATATATCGATTGGAGGTCCCGGCCTAATGTGCTCGATCCGGCACAGTTCGCACATATTCAGCTACAAAATCAGATCAACTTCCCTCAGCCGGTCCGGTGGGGTAGATTCTATTCGCTGCCTCAACCGATTTGCATGTCGCGGAACTACGCACCTTTGCACCGGTTGAATTACAGCATTTATCCTTACATTCATCACCATCAACACCACCAACAGCAGAATACTTACTGCAATGTGTCGGACTATTATCTGACGTCATCATCATCACATCAAGTTGGGGCATTGCAAGGGGGAGGAAGAGGGGAGCCAATGCCAATGGTGATTGATTCAGTCCCACTAGTTCAAGGAAACAAAACCGCGGCTAAAAGGCTAAGGTTGTTTGGTGTGAACATGGACTGTCCTAATCCGACACAAGATGAATCTTCATCCTCTTCTGTCCAACCAAGACTGCCCAATAACAATGTCTCACTGTCCGCTATGCAAGCTGAATATTCAAGGAAAGGGAAATCTTCCATGTCCATTGATTTGGAGCTCTGATCAATGAAGCGAAAATTCTCAGCTGTGGACAAAATCCTGACAGGCACTGGATTTAGGGAAGAGGGTCTAAAGATAAGGCTTTTATCAATCTGAGCTTTCTTTTACTTTTCATTTATTTATTGTTTCAGTACCATAGTTAGTTAAGGTTTGGGATCTGTGTAAAAGCTAAACATGAAAGAAGCTGCAACATATGAACTTGAAAATTGTGTATATTATATATATACCGAAAATTGCAACCAGCCAAAATGGCTTTTCCCCTGTCTGTTTATATATGCATATATATATATATACACATACATACATACATACATATTTATTCTCTCTCATTCTCCTTCCTTTTCTCTTTCCTGACTGACAGCATTTACTTGTGCTGTTATGCATGGGTAGCTGATGAATCTATTGTCTAGAAAAGGACATTTCTTTGCTTCTTTTCTCTCTCTTTTTCTTACGCTTTATCATGTTCGGTTTATATATATATATATATATATATATGGTTTGCTGCAAAACAACTAAACGCAGGCTTGCAGGAAAATTTGCAGCACTGTAAAAGAAAAGGTATTACCAGTATTCTTAAATTTGTAAATTTTTCATACATATATCATATGATCAATTTCTTGGTAATTCGTGTCTTCTATTTACAGCCGTGATTCCGGAACTGCTACCACGAAAGTTTCTGGTGCTAAAAAGGGTTCAGCTTCCTCCAATCGAGAGGCCTATCGAGACCGAATCCTTGTAAGAATTCACCTTGCTTTGTCGAAATAGTTTTAAACTCGCAAACGTGCATGAAATATCACATTAATGTCTCTTACAAGTATCGTTTAAGTTACATTTGATTCATTGATCATGCATAAAATTATACGAATACATCAATCCATTTGAATTGTGTATGCAATGGCAGGTAGCTCAAATTGCTGTAGGAATTAATTAAGAAAGTACTTTGAACATCAAAATTAGCTTATCAGAAGACATGAAATAGGTTGGAGCTAATAACTTTTTATTCCCATCCAGCTGATAATAAATACATCAGTATGGTCATATCGACTATTTATAAGCATTCAAATCAAGTGCACTAGATATCTGATGTTGATGGTATCCATATTGAATTAGTAATTGTTAAGTTGGTGAAAAATATTCATTTTACTCGGTCAATCCCTTCTCATTTCAAGCTACCAACTGATGAAGCTTTTAAATTGACTAAACATGGTGGTATTACATCATACATACATACATACATATATGAAAGATGCAATGGCTTCATCTCATGCTTGGAGCTGGTTGCTTGCCCATGATTCTACATGTGATAGATGTCTGTTTAGACGAAGGTTAATGACCAGTGATAGCAAACAAATGTCTAATAAATATTAATTACTTTAGGGTTTGTTTGTAGCGCAAGAAAACAGCTTTCATTTTCAACTTCTTTTTTCTTTGGGGGCGGATTCTTATACGTAGATACATATGTATGTATGCATGTATATTTGCGTCTTCCCTATCATTGCATCAGTCTCAGACGATTATACAATATACATGTATGCATGTCATGAGACATAGTATCACTGCATTAACCAAGAGAACACCAGTTGGCAATCTCACACCAACACTGTGCTTATTAGTACTAAAAAACGAAAAATCTACGCGCACGTATATATATATATATATATATATATATATATATATATATATATATATATAATTCTTTTAGTTTTATATCTTTTTAGGATCATAGGATGAGATAAATTAATGGTTGAAGTTAACAATAGAAAATAATAAGATATTCACCGGGGGAAAACAATGAGTTAATCTTAACCTTTGATTTCCCTCAATCCAATGATCCTAAAAAGTAAGAGTTTTATACAGTGTAAGTGGATCCTAACCCTATATATATAGGGATAAGATCATGTTACACAATGTAAAAATCTTTTAGTTTTACACAGATTTAAGATCGTTCGATGAGTGAAAATAGATGGCTGAGATTAACAATAAGAAATGAAAAGATATTTACAGAAAGAAAAACAATAAGTTAATCTCAACCATCTATTTTCACTCATCCAATAATTCTATATCTGTATAAAATTACAGAGTTTTATATTGTGTAAGTACATATAACCCACTATATATATATATATATTGATGCTTTTATTGATGTTAGTAACACGGGAAAAGTTAGGGTCTAGTTCATATAGTCTATAGCTAGGGGGTGTATATAAAAAATGAGGATTAAAGCCATAGATGTTGGAAAGGTTTAGTTAATTCTACACAAAAGGATTAAAGGTGTAATATTAGATGGGTAAAATTATTGTTAAAAAGATTCAATGACAAGATTTCTAAGTACTACATATTGAAAGAGAAAAAAAAATAAAGTAAAAAATATCATAGCTCCAATACTTTGGAAAAAAAAAATCAATGTAACTCATATTACTTTTTTTCTTTTAATGTATCAATTCAACTCAGAAAACAAATCTAATGTAACTCTTTGATAAACGTTTTTCTTCATTGATCGTTACAATACTGGAGTGTCAGTTCACAGTGCTGACATGATAATCCATTTGTCATGTTTGTGCTATCAATTTAGTCAATTTGTCATGTTAATCTGTCACCCTAGACTACTATGTCGGCAACGATGACTATCACGTCAGTATGGTGAACTATTATATCAACACCATACCGGTTAATGATGAAAAAACGTTGGTAAAAAAGTCACATTTGATTTATTTTCTGAGTTGAAGGTACACCTTAATAAATAAAAAATACGAGGTACCTCTTATGCCTTCTTGAAAGGAAAAAAAAAGCATTGAAGATTGAAATCCTCCACACCCTATAAAGAGAGTAATAGATATGTGAGGTTTAATAGGCAATTAGGCTTAATCGACGGTGATAAAGCAACCACATGTGCAAGCTACAAAGTTTATGAAATTAAAAACAAAACAACACAAAAGTGGTTCATTCGAGGGTGTTGCAGGGACCATGTTGTTGTCTATTTGTAGCTAATTTCATCTCTAAGTTTAATCATAATAATAATAAAAATAATAATAATAATAAATAATATAATTAGTTATTAGAGGAAATAATAAAAAAATAGTCAAATAGATGGCTCAGAATTATTTAGAGAAGTAGGTTAAAAACTGTAAATGCATGCAACTCATTTTTACCTCACCTTTTTATTGTCTTATGGTAATTAGCATTGGGGGATAAACCGAAAGCAATTAACAATCCATAAATATAAGATATCGGAATATCATATATTAAGACAAAGTTCATTAAATTCTCAAGTGTGTTTCATTGAATTTGTCTGTTGACTCGTTTGTGCCATTGAATTTTGATTTATATTTCAATTATGTCACTCTGTCATTAAATTGCTAATAACACGGTGACATGGCTAACAGTTATTGATGTTACCGTCACACCAAAACAACGTTGTTTTTATAAGATTGAAGCGATTTAACGGCGGAGTGACATAATTGGTAAAATTAGAAGTTTGGTTGTATAAAAGAATAAGCTGGCAAAGTTGAGTGGTATGTGTTGTAAATTTACCCTAATTCATGTCTTAAGTAATGAATATCGGTGTGGGAATATCAACGGAGTTCGTTTCGTAAATGTTCATTCCGATACAACACTGGAAAGCCTAGCTTGTCGAACAAGAAACGTGGACATTGGTTAAACTTGTGCTCTTCAATTACTGCGTTCTTCTATTTGAGTCTGTTTCAACTGTTGAGTTTGTTCGGCCTCACGGTTTCTGCCCCACAGCAGGATATATAATCCGATTACAACTAAAATTGATCCGATAACGCTGTTCGTAGCCGATAAACGGATGTTAGAAGCCGTATAAAACCTTTGATGAGCAACAATTAATATTAGGAAAGGAGGATTAAAGTGAGAAACAAACCTTCCAAAGTAGATTTGTCCATGTAGAATGGAGAAATCAAATATGGCTACAAATATTTGCACCAGTAGCGTGAAGGTTGACGTGAAGACCGGACCTTTTTGTTTCACAGACCAGGACAATCCCACATAGCACAACCCTGATCCCACCATTCCCTTCATTTTTTGGATCAAGAAATCGGACTGTGATTATGAGTTTGATTTTGCGGTAAAGTTCGAAACTTTGAAGATACGGTAATTACTTACGCTGTAAGCCACCGATAAGAGTTCGAGTCTTCCCTTCAAGATCCATCTGGTAAAGTCCCTCTCTGTTATCAAACTTATGATGGCTGATTGAATTGCACTGAAGAATGACAAAATTGCAGTGCTAGAATATTGGCATGGATATGTCGTTCCGATTCTGGTTTGCGGAACGAACAATGACGACAAAAAGACGGTACCGGCAGCCAGAAATACGGAACCGATGGCCCATCTCTCTTTCTTATTCTTACTCGAAACCATCGGATCAGCATAGTTTTCAGCATGAACCGCACCCCCCGAATCCAATCCCACCAATGTTTTCCCTTTGTAAAGTGTCAGCACCACAGCTCCATCGATGCAAACCAATGTACCGATAACCTTCGTAACCCCGGCCTTGTTTCTGAGATTCACCTTCTCTAGACTGCAAAATGAATGATATGATCTAAGAGATAAGACCAACCGGACCGGACCGAGTTTAAAAGCTACTCAAACACACTCGGTGTTTAAGAAATTACCCAAATGGTAGGGCCAACGTAAAGGTAATTGCAGGGACCATGTTGATGAATGCACAAGTGAAAGTTGAAGAAGTATATTCAAGTCCAAGAAGGAAAGAGTACAAACAGAGGGTTGCCCTGGATTACATTTGTTGAAGCTTCTTAGTATTATTTATAAAGTTGAGAATCATAACCAAATTCAATATCTTTAGAACTAACCCTGTAACAGCATCGAGGGAAAGCTGGCATAAAACACCAGCTGTGAGCTTGGATCTAGTTTTTCTGCAGGGAAGCCAATAAACCAGCTGACATAGTTAAGAAAAACACCAAGACCAAAACACCAGCACGTTTACCTCTCCCAAAAGTAGACAACCGGAGCCAAGGAAACGGCAGAAATAGCCTGACGGTACACATGATGACTATACGGCTCATGCCACCATCGAGAATCTTTTTGGTAAGCAAATTCGTTATGGCCAGAGCGAAGTTGATAGCTATTACAGTCTTCCATTGTTGACAGCAGTTCATCATCTCCGGTAAATAAAGCAATTAGAGAAGAAATCGCAAGCTTCGAAGCATAATTCAATATCTTTCCCGGTTTATCTATAAATAGGGGTTCTCCCCTCCAAATTTGGAATATGAATCGCACTCATATTTCAATCAATACCATGCTTTTAACCAATCGATTTTGCCACTATCATCGCCTTTTCGAACAGTAAGAGATCTATGTTATCTTGTATACTCTTCGAGTAAACGATTACTCATAGGGCATCCATGAAAGTGGTGACAGACAAGACCTGGCATCAAGTTTCTGCGTGGTAAATTTCAAAACTTTACAACCCTTTTTATGCCTTTCTCTGTTTTTGTATATTTGAGGCAATTCTGGACAACCTTGTAAGTCGCCTCAGTCATTCAAGGATTATTCTTTTTGTTCTTCAAGTAATAAGTGGTCATTCAAGGATTATTCCTTTTCTTCTTCAATTAAAAAGTGATGAAATTGTGCAGAATTCCGTGCCCATTGCTTGATTTTTTGGGCAGACGCCTTCATTATCGCCGGTGAGGGTGAATCCATCGGAAGGTAAGCGGATAGATCCTGAACTATACAAAACACACCATATGTGGCCTACAGATATTGTAAATATATGTGAAAACCAAGAGAAAGGAAAGATTCTATTGCAAATAAACAAAGAATTTACATGATTTCAGAGAGTGATCTCTTTGACTACCAGAGCCAACAACCATTTTTTTCTCTCAAATAGGCAGCAGAACACATCAAAAGCTTTAACAACAGCAAGACAGGACATAAAGTATAAACATAAAAAGAAAACATTTAGAGTTCGCAGCGAAAACAAAAAACCAGATCAAGTATGCTTATCTTTCACTGCTACAGCAGAAGATTTGAACCAAGGCACGCATGCTGAGGTTGTCTTTCGATACAACCAGTACGCTTCAGCTCCGTACTCTTGCTTCAACATCCGCTGCTCGACGAGCACCGTGACATAAGCTAAGCACATACTGTTGATCAAAGCTCCGACAAAAGTCCACCCATGTCCGAGGCTCCAAGCAAACACGACCAGCCCCCACCACCACAGTTGCTCACCGAAGTAGTTCGGATGGCGCGAGTACCACCACAAGCCCCGGTCGAGATTAGGGACCATAGGCTTTCCAAGCTCTTTTAGCTTGCGATTTCTTGTTACGAAATCATGCAGCTGTGTATCTGCAAAGTATGCTATGACAATGCCACACAAACAAACTAAAGCAGCAACAAAATCCCAGACGTTCAAAGGCTTATCCACTGAGTGCACCGCATACAGTGGAAGACATATCCCAATCAAAAATATCTGCATAGTACAATAACCATTTCATAGTAGAACAAGTATGAAATCTACTTCTTGCAAAATGCATCAAACACAACAAATCAAAAGCTTCAAGCACTTGATTGAATAGATTTTTCCAATCGATAAAGCAAAGATCTTTGAAGCATTCACCTGTTGGGAAAAGTAAACAGCAAAGAAGGACATCCACCACCAATGTTTACCATACTGTCGGCGCATATCGGTGAACCTCCAGTCTTCTCTAGCACCCCATTGCCAATTTTCTCGCCTAAAATAGTTATGGGTCAGCCTAATACTCCAAACCCATGTCAACACTATCACAAGCTTGGATCTCCACCGATCAAATTGAGCCAAAGGGTGTGTTGCGTAGTAATAAACTAGCAACACGGGTATGACCGTCCAGTACAAATCAATCATCTGAAAAAACCCATCATAAAAATGGAAGCTTTAAAAAAAACTTTGAAGGAAAAACAGTAAACTAGTAATTAAAATCCACTAACCCAATTGCTGCATTGGATATGACCGATGACCCAGAAAAGGACATTGACATTGAAGAAAAACAAAGCATTGGCTAACAGCAGAGGGTGGTGAAAGCACCATGACCAAAGAGGAGAAAGGGAAGCACCATTGTTGCTCTGCAAATGGTTAAGGAAATAAAGATAGAAGAGAATTGAAGGGAGAGGAACGAGAAAGGCTACGACAGCATTCCTCAAGTTGCTGCTAGACATGTTTTAATATCGGGTTTCTAAGAACTGGGGTGGTGGTTGGTCGTAGTGAAGCAAACAAGGTAGAGATTTATAGCAGAACTGGACAAATCAAAAAGCTAAGTCCAAATGATGAGCGAAGATTCGTGATCATGAGCTGCGCATGGGCTCCCATGGCCAATCAGCCGGCGGTTCGTAATTATGATTCTCGGCCTGCTCCTTTGTTAAAGGGCCATTTTCTGGATTGGTTTGCTTCATTATTTATTTTCTAAAATTAACTTTACGACATCCCCAATCATTTGTTTAGTAGCCTTAACCTAGAAAGCATTTAACTTTAGGGTAAATTACGTGTTTTAGTTTCAGTCCATTTTAGTACCTAAACTTTCAGTTTTTTCAAAATCATACCTAAAGTTTGGTTTTTGTTTCATTTTAGTATATCGTTAAAACTTTAGTTTTGTTTCATTTTAGTACACCCATTCAAAATTTAACATTAAGTTTTGAAAAAAATTAAAAGTTTAGGTATCAAAATGGACCAAAACTGATAGTTTAGGTACTAAACGCATTAAATATTTAACAGTGAAATATATTAAAATGAAATGAAAACTAAACATTATATATGATTTTAAAAGAAATTGAAAATTTAAGTACTAAAATTGACCAAAACTAATAGTTTAGGTGCTAAATGCATAATTTACCCTTAACTTTATGTTTTTCCGTAAATATTAAATTAAATGAAAATATTGAAAACAGGCCTTTATACAGACTATTATTTCTAATGTATTAATAAAATAGATGAGGACTTGATTTAGGGTGCTTGAAATGGCATGTAATGATGGGCGCAACCTGTAATGGTGAGTGTAATTATGTGACTCGCATGGAAATCGGAATCCACAGCCTCATGAATATGAAAAATAATGTTATTGGAACATCTTATCCTATACCCAACTCATAGCACCACATAAACTATAAATTAAGTAGAGGTGAATAACATTCGATTCGATTCAAAAAAAAAATAATTCAATTTGATTCAACACATGCCTGACATGAGAGACTGGGCTAATATCGGGGGCCAGGTCGACAACCTCCTGCCGGTGGTCAGGTCCAGAAGATGGCATGGTTGACGAAAACCAAGTTAACGAGCAAGGTCAAGGCAGTGAAGATCAATGAGCTACAATGTATCAAAAAGATCTCTGTGAACTTTTAGGCTAAATAATCCAGTTTTGAATAATGCCCTATGACACACATGTATGGCTTCTTTTCTTTTCGAGCTGCGTTTACAAAATTTATGTGCTGATCTAAGCCAAACTCCGTCGAGTTTGTGGCTGATATTTTAAGCATCTGAATCAAGCTCGAGCGAAGTTGCTGATAGTTGCAGCCGTTTTAAATCAACCCACTTCTCACCTGTCAACTAAACTAAAAGTTCCATTTGAAAAGCATGGGTGAATTTGCAAAGAATGCCAGAATGTAGATATCAGCTGGTGAATCTATGTTTTCTATCTTCAAGAACCCCATGAGTCAAGTTGTATGAATTGGGACTAGATCATTGCTTCCGGCAGATTGTCATTCCATCTCCGATAGGCACCTAATGTTCCGAAAGGCACATCATTACAAAAAAACTGAATATTTCCATAGAGAATTCGGTAAAGGGCGTAGTAATGCAACTACTTACCATACTGGTGCTTACTCGCTTGTCCGCCATTAGGGTCTGATTGAAATTCCGAATGCTGACAGTCTTTGCATCATTTACCTGTTATAAGAAAAAAATATGAGAAGATACTTCATCTGAATAAGCAGATTCTTACAAACAACTTACCAATGGATCGGCAACTTTGCCATGCCAAAGGACATTATCAATCACAATTACTCCCCCAACTCTAACCTGTAAACACACCAACTATAACCTAAATGTTCCAGGCAAAGAAATGAAAGTATTTAACAAAATATTCAAATGTTTGAGATTCTAGTTAGGTCTTACCAGCTGCAATAGCAATTCAAAATATTCTTGATTCATCCTCTTCTCAGCATCAACAAATGCAAAGTCATAGCTGCTTTAGAGATGCAATGCGTGAGTTATAGTTGGTCACCATGATTCATTCTATCAAGAAAATGCAATGCACGCAAAAGGATAGGGTATAATATTCGTCGCTGCAACTCACCTGCAAGTCTCACCGCTAGAAATCATAGATTTCAAGACATCTGCAGCTAGTCCATGTTTCACGCTTACCTAAAACCAACCAACAACTTAATTCTATATAAGATACCGTCGAAACAAGTCTGATTAACGCAAACACTTCCGGCAATTTATTGCATTAAGTACACCATTGTCAAAAATAGGACAGGAAAAATGACAACTCAAAATGCTAATACCGCTACGAACAGGAAAAAGATTTGATTACATGGAAAGTTAGTTACCTTGTGCGAAACACCGGCCAGTTCGTAATACCTTTTTGCAACCTCAAGGGATCTAGCATCTCTTTCACAGGCAACTAAACAGCCTGATTCTGGTAAAACCAATGCAACAGCCAGTGATGAGTATCCCTAAAGAAAAAAACCAATAAGAATTCACTTTACCAAACTCAAAATCTACCTTAAAAAAGGGGAATAGCTCCAACTTCCAAATACTTTAATGCTATATTTGAGAACATGAATTTGAAAATTTGGATTTGGATTTCATTTGCTATATAAATTGCAAAAATGAAAGCTGGGTTTCGATGCCATATATATTTTAAAAGTATAAAAACACGTTAATCAAATTCATAAAAACGTAGGTGTTTTATCACTCAATTTACACAATTTTGTATCCAAATCCAAACTCAGAATTTCAAGTTTGGAAAACTCAGATCGATGTCAAAAGGAATTAGAGCATAAACTTACTGTGTAAACACCAAGTTCAATACATCTTTCAGCCCCGAGAATCTGTACTAACATAGCTAGTAACTGTGCTTGATCGGGAGACACCTTTTAAAATGTAAAATAAATAAACAAATCACATAATTTTGGTTGTATAAAAAAGAGAGAAAATGAAGCTAAGGTGATTGATAATTCGGTACCTGCATTTGACTGCCGCGCATATTAGCGGTTTCTTCCCGCAACTGCCGGAGAATCTGAACACAGTAAACGTAAAAATTATGGCGAAACGAATTTCTGTAAAAAAAATAGGTGGAAATTGGTTTTTAGAATTACCGGAGGCTCGCGAACATTGGCGAGGATATAATCGTAGAGGCGAGGAGTGATGCTGATGACTTGCTTATTGCTGTATTTCTCATCGTCTGCTACGATGAAAGGAGCAGCATTTGATGAAAGCGAGCAATTCCTCGTGAGATTGTTCAACCTTATGAATCTGGATTTGGCGGCGCGTGAAGATAACGAATGGAATCGTTGTGGTCTACTTTGATAATCGATGGCGCGTTGATAAGCCGAGGCTGAGCAGCGACTAATAGCAAAGATGGAGGCCATTTGGGGAAGAGAAGAAAGGGATCGGGAAGTGTTTGTATTATTGATGCGCTTTTTGTCATGGGCTAATGGATAGGGTTTTGTTATCTCCTTAATTAAATTAAGGGTAAACAATATGTTTGGTCCCTATACTATTATGGAGTTTCCGTTTTGATCATCAATTTTATGTTTAGGTAAACTACGTATATAGTACCTAAACTATCAGTTTTGGTCTGTTTTAACACTTACACTTTCAGTGTTTTCAAAATCATACCTAACATTTAGTTTTGTTTCATTTTAGTATCCCACCATTAAAAACTTAATGTGTTCAATACCTAAATTATCAGTTTTAGTCTATTTTAGTACTTAAACTTTCAATTTTTTTCAAAATTTGACGTTAAATTTTGAACAGATATACGAAAATGAAACAAAAATAAAATATTAGGTATAGTTTAGAAAAAATTAAAAGTTTAAATACTAAAACAGATACAAATTGATAGTTTATAGATACTAAATGCATAATTTACCCTTTTATTTTTGATAAATTAATCCTGGACTCCTAAGGAAGGTTATAATAATTTTGAAGCCTCGCGTCCTCCGTTTTAGTCCGTTTCCATGCTCAAAGTTCCTTTACACATTAATAGTTGGGATAAATTACGCAATTAGTATTTAAACTATTAGTTTTTTTGCGTTTTAATACCTAAAATTTTATTTTCTTTAAAACCATACTTAAAATTTTATTTTTATTTCACTTTAGTACTCCTTTTTGAAATCCAACGCTAAATTTTAAAAAAAATTAATTCTTTTATAATTATTTAATACGATTCCCTATAGAAAGGGACAAGAAGAAAGAACAAAAGAATAAAAATGGAGGGTCACTATCATCATCAATGCATGATTTTAATTCTCTATAGTTATTTTATATATCTTTAATATGATTCTACACAATAAATATTCTTAATCATTTAATAATAGATTTTATCAATGGATACTCAGTCACCCCTTATACAGTCATTGGTGTTTAAATCCGAGATATTTAAGAATAACAATCATTCTATACAGTAGTATATATTCTAAATAATTAAATTGATAGACTCGAACTAAATGATTGAATCCAATATATATACAATATCTCCTATAATTAAATTGATTTTTATTTAAACAAATGATTGAATCCTAACTCTTTTGATAGACTCGAACTAAGTTAAATTTAAATTTAATGTGAGAAATTTTTGACTTGACTTAACTCGAGATAGTAATATAATTTTTGTTTATATTTAAAAAATAATTGTTATGTTTTCATATTATGTCCATATTTCATCGAACAAAAATATTTTTTTTTTTATATTTTTATGTTGAGTTGGATCAAATATAATTGTTTACTCAAAATTCAGATCTGATAAGACTTACCTATATACTTGAGTAAAGTTCAAGTGACCCACCGCAAAAATCATGAAAACCGATTTCAGACGGCAACGCTACCACAATATCACGGCCGCTATCACGTTTTTGATCCACAATTTGATACCCTGTTCGGTAGTTTACTCGTGCATTCAGCTCTCAGCGAAAGATATGAAAATCGGATCCATATAATCATTGGTCTTTGATGTGTTCTTGATTTTTTCACTGTGAAGTAGACAATCATCTTCCCTTCAAGCCATGACTTGTTATGGATATATTACTAAACAATAACAAAATACCATTTTCAACATTATTCTAAATGAATAACGTGAAACCATGTGTCATGTCATGTGTGAGCAATTGAATTGTTTTGAATGTGGAATCACCCATGTACAATATAGGTGTAAACCATTAAAACAATTTATGTATGTATATATATAGGATAAGATCCACTTACATTGTGTAAAACCTTTTTAAGTTATACACTCTTTTAGGATCATTGGATAAGAGAAAATCAAAGGCTGAGATTAACTCCTTATTTTTTTCCTATTGAATACCTTTTCGTTTCATATTGTTAATATCAGTCTTTAATTTCTCTCCTCCAATGATCCTAAAAAATATAAAACTAACAAGTTTTACGCGCAATAGGATACTAACTCATATATATATATATTGGTAGGAACAATTTGTGCTATACGGTTCCACTGAATAAACAATCTGAGGTTAACATGGCTTCTCCTTTCTTCTTCTGTTTTTAAATACATTATTAGTCACTGTTTATGAATATGATTTCTGCTTGTAAGTAAAACATAATTTGTCCCCCCCCCCCTCTTATAGGAGTTGACATTGATTTTCTAACGTCAGTTGCAAAATCTCCTTTCAATTTGTTAATTTTTGTTTAATTTTAGTACTCACCCGTTAAAATCTTAATGCGTTTAGTACCTAGACTGTCGATTTTGATCCGTCTTAGTACCTAGACATTTAATTTTTTTCAAAATTTAACCTTAAATTTTGAAAATGATACTAAAATGAAACAAAAATTAAACTTCAGGTATCAAAATTAAAATTTTAGGTACTAAAAAAATTAAAACTAATAATTTTGATACTAAACATGTAATTTACGCTTTTTTATTCTAGAATCACTGCTAATGAAACTTCAATTTTAGTAATTTCTAATTCATTTATGTCGAGATGTTTAATTGACTTTATTAACTTTGTAATTCAAAGAAACGAAATGGTAGGTATGACTTATTGGTAATCGTGACAAACTTTTGGGAATTATGAGAATGGAAGGGCTAGTTTTGTAATAATTTCATATTACATTGTAAGCTACTTGATATGTTTAAAATAATCAGAAAAACCCATCATCTTTGGTTTGAGTGAAAGCATAACCATAGCAGACCACAAAATCAACTAATAATAGCATTATGTTGAACACTTCAAAACATAAACCAGATGGATTCAAATGATAACATGGCCATTGCCTTACAACAGAATCAACTTTTTTTTTTTTTTTTGCAATTAGGTTACATCACCCAATCCCAAAGAAACAGAACATTTTTCACTACGAAACGGTATTATTACATCAAACTGAAAGATGAATTTTGGGTCACCATAAGATTTGATGATTCTTCTCCTCTGTTTTAACTCTTCTTAGGGGCAAGCCTGCTCTTGATCTTGTCGACTTCCTTTGTACTAATTTGGAACGCCTTGGTCAACACATTATCAGGCACTGCCGGAGTTGAAGCGAACAAGGTAGCAGCAAGGGCCTGAGTTCCAGGCAACTGACTATTGAACCCGGCAATGACCGATGCCGGCTGGTGACCGTTGTTCTTCTGGAAATGGACCAGACCCTTGGGGAACACGAAAACGTCACCCTTTTTAATAGATTTGGTGTACAACTTGTTGGCTGTAGTGATGAACCCTACATCCAATTCACCTTCGAGAACAAAGATGATCTCAGTGGCACGCGGGTGAGTGTGGGGCGGGTTAAGTCCACCTGGGAGATAGTCAATGCGAGTGAGCGACACTCCAAGGGTGTTCAGCCCCGGGATTTGCATGACATTGGCTCCGGTCACCACCGATCCCACGGTGTTGTTGATGACCGCAGGTTTAGCTAGACCGCTGAAGAAAAAATCGGCTTCGGTTACGGCTGCGTCGTTCTTGCATGCAAATCCATTCACCTTGACTCCTACAAGTGAACATATATACAATATTAGGGAATTGTTTGTTTAAGATCAGAGTTGTTGACTTTGTTTTATCTTACCTGCAGATACGTTGGCTACGCAGATATCCTGGAGGAGATCGGGATCCGATTTAGCGACGCTGGAGAGGGCGGCGACGACGACCAAATATGCCAAGAACTTGGCGGCCATGGACAATGAAGAGAAGCAAAAGGTATAATTATAGAGTTCAGAGAAAAAAAGAAAGTATTTGTTTGATTGTTGGATGAGAAAGGGAGCTGTTATGTTTACTTTATATACATGAAGAAAATGGGTAATCGTGTATGGATCGGGTGGAATAAATTATAAATTGATAATAAAGTTTTGGGTAAACTAAACAAATAGTCTCTCGCCTATATAGTATTATTTTATTAAGTCTCTCGATTATTAAAAGTTATAAAATGATCACCCAATAATAGAATGATGCTTTGTTAAGTAACTCGAATACTAAAAAGTTACAAAATGATCATCCAACTATTCAATATGTTCCAAACTCGTCCTTTTTCGTTAAAAAATTGGTGGTTGTTTAAGCTAGATTTTACCATGATGACAGAGATATGATAGTCATTTAAGATTCTAGGATCAGATTTTATCATATCACAGTCAACATGTTAACGTCCAACTTAGAATATTGTCCATTTTTAACGGAAAAGTACGAGTTTAGGACTTAATGAATAGTCAGATAATTATTTTGTAACTTTTAATAGTCGAGAGACTCAATAAAATAAAATTCTATAGCCGAAAGATCATTTTATAACTTTTAATAATCGAGAAACTTAATAAAGCAATACCCTATAATAAGTAGATCATTTCTGTACACCCTAAAGTTTTTCTAAGATGGGGATTATTAGAACTTAATGGCAAAGAAATTTGTTTAGCTGCATATATGTTTAAAAAAGGGTAAAATTCTGTCATTAGTCTTATGTTTTGTGTAAGTTGCAAATTTAATCCTTACATTCTTATTTGATTATTTTTCAATCCCTGTAATATATTACCAACTTACGGGGGTTAAAAAATTATTTAAATTGGAGAACAGAAATCAAATTTATAATCTATGTTTAATACGTGAACTAATAGCAATATTTGACTTAGTAGATTCAATGGCTATTGTTTAAAGGCTTAATGTTCAAATAAATTCCCAAACTATACCTTTTGTGACAAATAGGTGCGTATATTATTTTTTGGCTCATCCAGGTGTCTAATGTTACAAACGTTACCCTTTTAGGTGTTCGGGTCATCAACGGCGTTAGTTTTCCCCGTTAAGTGACATGTGTCACAATCTAGTAGTTTTAAAATTTTTATATAAAATTTAAAAAAATAAAATTATATATTTTAAAAAAAGAAAACACATAAAATTTGAAATAACCCCTAAAATTTGAAAACCTTCACTTCAACCCCCTAAACCCACGCCAACCGCCACCCTTTGCCACTGAAGAAGCTCCACCCGACCTCCCCTCCCTCTGGAGAACAAAATGCCTATGAAATTGTGACTGGTTGGCAACCAATCGACGACAAATCAACATTTTATACCTCACAAACCCTAGGATAAAAATCTTGATCCCACGTGATTTCGACGATGAATCGACGACAACTATGACGACATATAACTAGGATGATAGCAAGGACTACGTCGAAGGTGACAGTCGTGGACGGAGAGGGCGCCGACGGTAGGTTAATGTTAGGATTTGAGGGTTTTGAGGTTTTTTTTGTAATTTAAAAGAAGTTAGGGTTTCTTTTATTTAATATTATATATATATATACATACATTTTTTCTTCTTTTAGGAACAATTTTAATCGGTCAAAAGTAAATAATTCGGATCAAATTTTTAAATTTCAATTTAACTTTTAATTTTCGCAATTAAGACAACTGAGAAATTAAATTGGTACCGAAAGGGCAGTATAAGGGTGCTAATCATTCCTTGACTGTAATCGACTCCTGAATCTGATAAATTTCTAGTTAAACGTGGATCAGGTAAGATGGTAAGTTAAGGTGTCTGATCAACCTAATTTTATTAAAAAAAGATCGGTGGTGGCTCTAATACATTTATTTAAGTCAAAGTCCAATTAAAAGCTCACCCGAAAGACGGTTACGACAGATGTGTTCTTGATCTTTTCACTATGAAGTAGACAATTATCTTCCCTTCAAGCCATGACTTGTTATGTATATATTACTAAACAATAACTAAATACCATTTTCAACATTATTCTAAATGAAGAACGTGAAACCATGTGTCATGTCATGTGTGAGCAATTGAATTGCTTTGAATGTGGAATCACCCATGTGCAATATTGGTGTAAACCATTAAAACAATTTATGTATATATATATATAGGATAAGATCCACTTACACTGTGTAAAACCTTTTTTAGTTTTACTCTCTTTTAGGATCATTTGATGAGGGAAAATCAAAGGTTGAGATTAACTCTTTATTTTTCCCCATTGAATATCTTCTCGTTTCTTACTGTTAATCTCAGTCTTTAATTTCTCTCATCCAATGGCCCTAAAAGTATAAAACTAACAAGTTTTACACGTAATTGGATCCTAATTCGTGTATATATATATATATCGGTAGAAGCAATTTGTGCTATATGGTTCCACTGAATAAACAATCTGATGTTAACATGTCTTCTTCTTTCTTCTATTGTTTTTAAATACATAAATTTTGAAATAACCTTTAAACTTTGAAAATCTTCACTTTAACCCCCTAAACTCACGTCGACCGCCGCTCTTTGCCATCGAAGAAGTTTCACCCGACCTCCCCTCCCCCAGAGAACAAAATGCCTATGAAATCGTTACCGGTTAATAACCAATCAACGAAAAATTAATGTTTTATACCTTGCGAACCCTAGGATGAAAATTGTAATCTCACGTGATTTCGACAGTGAATCAACGACAACTACGACATATAACTAGGATGATGGCAAAGACTACGTTGAAGGTGACATTCGTGGCCGGAAAGGGCGTCGACAGTAGGTTAGGTTAGTGTTAGGATTTGGGGATATTAAAGTTTTTTTGTATTTTAAAAGAAGTTAAGTTTTTTTATAAATATAATGTTATTTTTAATTGTTTTAAAAACATAAATTTAAAAATTACCATATTATGACATGTGTCACTTAACAGAGAAAACTAACGCCATTGACGGTCCGAGCACCTAAAAGGGCAACGTTTGTAATGTTAGGCATCTGGATTGGCCAAAAAATAATGTATGCACCTATTCGGCACAAAAGGTATGATTTGGGCACTTATTTGGGCATTAAGCCTTGTTTAAATAGTGACTAAAGATGATCTTGTTGGAATAAAAGAACTAAATTCACAATTTATTAATAGTGCAGGGACCGATAGTATAATTTGACAGAAGAATTGATTTCAGCAACCAATTTTGACCCTATTTAAGTATTGATATGTAAGTAAGAAGAAACCCTTAAAATAATTATTAAGGTAATATCCATTCGGTGCAAGACAAGTATTGGACCTGGGGAAACTACATCATCAATGACCAAATGTGTTGATAATTTAAAGAGGGAATATGGGAATCAAATGGTTGTTTTAGATTCATCCTCATCAAAAGAGAATATTGTAAATATTAAATTGTGTAATAAAAATTGTAAACATTTAATTAGATAATAAAAATTGTAAGTCAATTCTAGTGGATAAATTAAGGATTAAGGGTCACCTTTATCTTCGTAGTATATCCGATTTATCATTTTTGCCTTTTATCGTGTTTTGCATCAATTTAGATCTTAAAGTTACTCAATTGCGGCGTTATATATCATACACTTGACTTAAAACCCTAAATTATAAACCTTAAGTTATAGTTTATGGTTTAAGATTTAGAGGTTATGATCGAACATCAAGAGATTTCAAACATAAGAAAAAAAAACATTTTACTGTGTTTTCCATGTGAGATTAAAACATTTTCCTTCGGTTTGTGTACATATTATCAGAGATGGAGCGACGAGGTGAGTGGGACAGTCGTCCTTATAAAAATTTAAAATTGTCATATGTTTTAAATTTTTTTATATGTTTTCTTTTAAAAATATGTTTTAGTCCCTGAAATTTTAATTCGCTTTCCTAACATAAAATTATGTATTTATCCTCGTAACATAAAATCGTGCGTTCGTAAATGTTACCAATCCTTTGGATTTTCATTTATTGTCTCAAACTTTGTTATTTATTCTCCAACATCCTCCTTTAACGTAAAACAATCATTATATTAGAGGTTTAGTTAAGGTTTAAACAAGATTAATTTTAGGTTTGTAAATAAATAAATCGAAACGGTTGGTCTACCAGCTGTCGTTGACGTTGCGGTGGCTGTTGAACCGGTCTATCATGTAGAAGCTTACATTTTATAACATCATTAACGCATAGTTCATGCAACATTTCATTATGGCTTAATTATTATAAAATAATTGTTTAAATTATACCGTTTTTCACGAATAGTATTTAAACTATTTTTTTAAATGATCTATGTGTTTAACGTTATCACTTTAGGTATTCGGACTATAAACGCCGTTAATTTCTTCTGTTAAGTGGCATGCATCGCATTCGTAATTTAAAAATATATATATATATAACTAAAATTATATTTTTAAAACATAATTTTTGAGATAACCCCAAAACTTTAAAAACTTTCATTACAACCCTTAAACTCATATCAATCGCTATATTTTACCATCGACGAAGCTCCATCCGACCTCACCTCCCACGACGATCAATAATCCTATGAAATCACGACTGGTAGACAACCAATCGATGTTTTGTACGCCGTAAATCCTAAGATGAAAATCGCGATCCCATACGGTTCCAACGGCCAACGATGACAACTACGACGACGTATGACTAGAAGGATGACGGAGAGTGCTTCGGCAACGACAATCGTGGCCGAAGAGGGCGACAATAACAAGTTAGGGATTTGTGGTTTTTTATAATTTAAGATGAATTAGGATTTTTATAAATATAACCATATTTTTAATTTTAAAACAAATAAATTACAAAATTATTAGAATATGACATGTATCACTTAACGGGAAAATTAACGGCAATTACAAGCTTATAGCTTTTAGTTTGTCACTTGATAGAGAAAATTTACAGCTCCGACACCTAAAGTGATAATATTTGTATCATTAAGATGGATCATTCAAAAAATAATCTGAGTACCCATTATGAAAAGCGATATAATTTAAACATTTATTTTATAACTAATCCTTTCATTATAGTTGTGGTTATTAACATCAATGACATGCTTTAGATAAAGTGATTACTTTCATCTTCCTGGCTTCAATGCAAAGGGAAGAAGTCATATATACTCTCTTTTTCCCGGGGGAACTCCGGCCATCTCGAAAGTTAATAGCAGAGATCGATGCAGACGTGCCGTTGCCGGTGCCATTGCCGAGAATATGATTGTCCGAAAAGCAGAAAACCAGCGTGTAGTTGCTTAATAACAACCAGAGTACAGTGGCTCATTAGGGAAAACCTACAAGCTAATCAAGTGTCCTTTCTTCCAACCATAAAAGTCCAAGCATGGCTGCCAGAAAACGAAACGCCGTCTAATTATGAGTTTAGTCCCTTTACTACGTTGAAATTTGAGAATTATCCATCTACTTTAATTTCGGCATAATTTGGTCCATCAAATCTTATAATACTAAATGATGAGACCAGAATTCTCATTCATTTCTGAAATGCATAAATGATTTTACCCCTTGAAAACGATATACTGTTGAAGCAATATGAAATCGTGACCAAAAAAAAAGGAACAAAAGAAGAAGAAATCATCCAGAATACCTCCAAATTCTTCCCTCCAATGAAACAACCATAACCGAAACATCATCGTGATATTTACGCCGATCTCCATGAGGTATGTCGAGCAATTCGTGAAAATCCATTCCTGCGAAAGACCAACAAAATCCCATCACTAAATGTACAAAACAGCACTTCAAACCGATTCATGGTTTTCGCAGATAGCAATGTATGTCAATCCCTTTTCGAGTGGGAAGAAGAAAATCATGGAACACTTAGCAAAGAAATATGACAAGGTCGCATTTTTGCAGTTTGTTTCACAAGAAACTGCCATTGATTATGCAGCTACATCTATCCAGAAGACTAGAACCTTAACTAACATAAGATATGATGAAAGGACGGCATATTCGATAATCCTACCATTCTTTTTGGCAGCACGGAATAGAAGCTCTGCAACGAGGTACTGTGCAGGATCACCTTCAGGAACATTTTCCATGAACCATGTGACATGGGCAACAACCTCTTCATTGCTGAAATACTGGTAAAGCCCATCGGATGACAGCACCAAGAACCGGTCACTTGAGGAGAGTCGATGGTGAACAACAGAGGGGATGCAGCTAAGATAAGGAGCATTTCCCACATAATTGATTTGAAACATCTCCAGTAGAACTTGATTACAAGCTGGCTGCACCCGATAAGTGAAATGGACAACGAACCAAATTATTTCAACATCAAATAAATCAGACAGGCCTCCATAAACATGGCCGCCAGAAAATTCGAACAAAACCAAGGGCGCTCCCAAGCTTGACCCATGTTCGACTCACTGAAAAATTGCTCCCCAAAATACTCTATAACAGGAAACTACTAGACTAGAACCTAAATGCTCGTCATTAACTGACATCACGAAACCTTCAGGCATAAAACACTGAAAGAGATGCTTGCTGTGACCAATTAATATATGGTACAACAGGTTATTTTGCCTATAAAACTAAAGTTTAGAGCAAGAAGCAAAAGAATAATGAAGAAATTCTGTCAGGTTGTAATTATTTTACTCATAAACATCGTAGTTTCGATTATTTTTTCTGTTCTACTAATTATTCAAATCTCAAATGAGAGGTAGCAAGAAAATCTAAAAGTTACAGATTCTAGCGGCTCAACCAACCTTCTTCAGGAAACCAGCACCAAAAGCTCTAGTGACTTTCAATTGCCCCTTCACCCTATCATTTGAAATGGCTTTATCATCATCAGGATGCTCTGCCTTTATTCTTAAGATTTCCTGCCATAGTCATGAACAGGTAATTATTCCCCAAATGACATGAATTCACTTACAGTTTAAAAACCATAAAATTAATGAGTTTACTCATAGTACAAATAATCTAATATTTGAAGCCATACTCCGGGGCAAAAAATCAATTGACTGTTTATCTTAGTTATTCAAATTGACTACAGTCATGGATGGAGGCCACTCGGCAACACAACGATAACAAGTCCAATAAAAGAAGGAAAATCCACCATGTGAGTAAAAGGCCTACCATTTTTTCAGCTCAACTTACAGTGCCTAGCCAGAATGCTCTTTTAACATGAAATGTATCAAATTATCAAACAAGTCCAGAAATGTAATATTGAGCTTGTAAGTAAACAGTAGCAAACCTCTACAATACATGTGCTGTGGTCAGAGGAAAGTTGAATCGCCTTCGTCTTCAATCGGCAGATAGAGATGTCTCTGTTCTTATTTATCATGCTGACCGGCCCATGTTGGTTATGCATAGGAGACTCCTCAGATATTCTGTCCAGCTCCATACGCACTAATGACTCTCTTGATCTATTTCTATACTTTAAATCATCCTTCAAAAGAGCTGGATTGGGGTGGCGATCATTTGGTCTTTCTTGTGCCAAGATCACACGGCTGTCCCCAAGGTTCATGACATATACATCCTGATCCTTCATTAACATCACTAGAACACATGATCCCATCAAAGCAAGCTCTGGGTTCATGTCAAGAGCCTTTTCCACCATTTCCATATAAGCCTCTTCAGTACTTTCTAGCGCTCGAGCCATTGCTCTCAACACAGCATCATGATCCACAACTCCTGATTTGCACCTCCTAATAGGTCCTGAAGATTCAACTATTCTCTCATCCACACAAATCTCATCTCTGTGCCAATCGTGACTCCAAGGAAAAAGCTTCTTTCGAAATGACTTCTGCTTCTGATATATCTTTCTTATCTTCGAACCAATCAAAGACTTTCTTATACTCTGTCTTTGGCCTGAAATGGAAGCAGCAGTTGCTGCACTTTGATTATCAAAATCTAGCCCAACCCCACTATTCTCTCCTGAAGTAGTAGGATCTTCGCATTGTATGTTAGAAGAATCATCTTTGTAATTTGATGAACTGATGCATTCTACATTATCTGAAAGCTGACAACAGGAATCACAAGAGCCCTTTCCTTGTCTATCCATTTGTGAGATTGACAAAGAACCTTGACCGTCCCATGGTTCCATCTGAAGTAGTTCATAAAGTCGCATGCTTTTCCTGCCTTGACCAGCTAAGTTTGCAAGTTGAACAAACTCAGATTCAACCCCTAAACTGGACTTTCTACAATTACATAAATTCCTTTCATTGCTGCCCCTCACATCATCATTTTCCACAGTTATTTCAATATTAGAAGATTGACCCTTGTCATTTTCTCCATTAAGTGGCTTTCCTACGCTAGATGATACTTCTTGATCTGAACAAGAAATTGCCTGATCTTTGTTGCTACACTCTAAACCAGTATCAGGATTTTTACTCTTTGATATTTCAGGTTTTAAAGGATCAATTCCAGGTTCATCATAATCCCAAAGGAGTCCTTCAAGTTCTTTGTCTATGGCTTTATAAAGATGTCTCATTAGAAAATCTGGAGCATCAGGACCACTAAAACCATCATATATCCCGATAAACAACCATCCTTGCTCTTCAGAAAGCACAACATGAACCCTATCTTCACCAGCCTTTCCATGAGCCCACTGCAAGTTGCGACTGTTCCCATACTCCCCTTCAGATAGCCCCCCTTCAAAACAGTTCCGAGAGGGTTCTGATCGAAACTTTGTTTCCTTAGCATGCCATGCCATTTGGGTCACTGGGTGCAAGAAAAACCTTTCAATCCAACCAGACCCCATCGAATGCTTCAAAAAGGTCCTTCTCATTGGCCCACTAACACTTCTCATCAAACGCTGGAAACGTGGTCTTCTACGACCGCGCGTAAGTGGAGCGGAGAAATTGGATTTATCAGTAGCATCAAGGGGTCCAGACATCACACCCTTCTCAATCGGTCCAGACATAAAACCACCTACCTTATCTAGAGGCCCTGAAACAAACCCCCTCTCAAGGGGGCCAGACATAAACCCATTGAGAGGACCGGAACCGCGAGGAACCAGCTGCAAAGGGATCGCAGCAAATGATGAGGTACTCTCAAATGATGCAGCAGGCTCCTGGACATCAATAGCAAACATCGCACTTTGATTACCAGTTCTAGCCGTTGAAACATTCGCGCTGACAGACGCACCGGAGATTGTCCTAAATGTGGTTTCCGGAAAACTCTTATTCATTTTTTGTAGTCCCGAAGGTTCCTCGATGGTATCATTTCTAAATGACCCACTCAAAGTCTCGGAATCGAGAGTACTCGAATCAACGGTAAACCTCTCAGAGTTCGATGGAGTAATGGCAGGAGAGTCGAATATCGAAGGCCTAACATAACAAAATGAATGGCCTAAACCCTCATCCAAGGGCTCTAGATCTAAATCAATCCCAGTTTTTCCGTTAAACGGCACAAAGCAACCGGCGACACGAGAAGTACCATTACCCATTTCTCCTCTCTATCTTAGGAACCCTCTAAAGACTAACTATTGACAATGAGGTTTGTATCACTTTGCAGCATAAGCAAACGCAAAACAAAAGAACTCAAACCAAAACCCGTTCACCACCCCATCAATATTCCGGTAACTTAGCATCATAAAAATTAGCAAATTCGAAGCTAAAATTAACGCAAACCCAAGTCCTCCCTAGAAAATTAGAATTGAGAAAACAGTATATTTACCGGCGGAGCAAAAGGGAAATATGAAAATGTGACGATCTGACCTTAAAGGAGTGGGATTTGAAGCATGAATAAACCAGTGGATCGAACACACCCGGCAAAACAGATCTACCGGAGCAGTAAATGGAACAAAACATCAGATAAAAACAAAGACACCGAAATTTAAAGATGAATCCATGTTGAAAATCAAAACCAAAAACCCAGATTGAAACTACCCCTCCCACGATTGAATCATGCAGCTATACAAAAGCTGTTCAAGATCAAGCATTAGTTCATACAAGTCAAAATATATTTAAATGAGAAAAAAAGTGTTCTTTAAACAAGGAGATGGGAATTGAAAATGGAAATTTGAGGAGAGGGAAAAAATGTAGGTATTAAATGAAAGAAAATAGTTTAAACTAAATTGGGATTTGGCCTTTTTGATGATGAAGAATCAAAGTTTAGTTCATCAAGGAGAGTCTCTTTCTTGGGGCTTTCAAATGGTTTGCGAGGGTAAAAAGAAAGTGAAGGAAAATACTTTAAATTCTCTCTCTTTCAAAGTTTAGTTTATTTTGTTTTCTTCCCAATTGTTTTTATAAAGGGTGAACTATGCAGATAGTCTCCTATATTTTTAGTTTGACCAACTTTGGTCACTAATTTCAAAATTAAGGGGGAATAGTCCCTAACATTATCAATCTATCCAATTTTAATCTCTTACACTATAGATCCGTTCGATTTTAACCTCTTAGCCATTAACTCTCATTTGATTTATCCCTCAGCCATGTTAGGGACTTAAACAAAAGGGAGTTAACAATAATTAATGGTTGAGGGACTAAAATCGAACGTATTAATAACTTTAGGGGCTATTTCCCCTTAATTTTTGAATTGGTAATCAAAGTCTATCAAAACATAGGAGACTATATGCATAGTTTACCCTTTTAAAAATTCACTTGTTTTTAATTATTTTTTATAAAAATATTTGTAACATTTTTTAAAATAAATTTGGGTAAACTAGTCCATTTGTCACTAAATTTTATGTTTTATAGTGACTTAGCACTGAATTTTTTATTTATCTTTTATCATCGTAAAAAATCGTCATTCTTTTACGTCTTTTGTGATCATTATAGATGTCAATGAACTCATCTCATCATCTTCTATCACTTTGTCAATGATTTTAGAAAAAAAATTAAACTCGGTAAAGTAAATAAAATGCTCATCATTTTTTGAGTTTGAGGTGTTTATTCAAATTTTTGAACAGTGAGAAGTATTATTTGAAGAAGATAAATAATATACCTCAAAATTAGTCTCATTGAATAATCATCAAAGGAGATTGGAACATTAAAACATCGAACCTTTAGATGGAATTTTATCAATTTGAGTTAGTTTTAAGAAAAAAAATCAAAAAAAGAAAAAGAAAAATGAGAAATAAAATTAAAGTTTAGTGTTTAGATGGTCGGGTTTTAAGGGTTTTGTTTAAGAGAAAAGAGTTTTAAAGTTAAATACTAAAATTGATACAAAACTTACAATTTAGGGACTAGTGATGTAGTTTATCCGTTGAATTTTATGCATATGATTCTGCGATGCATTTGGTGCGGTTAGGGTCAATGGATTGGCAAATACACATTATCAATAAAAATTGGTTTGGTGGGGTTTAAAGTGGGGTCACCCTCCTAATTGTTTTGGTAAACTATGTACTCAATACCTAAACTATTAATTTTGGTTTGTTTTAGTACATAATTTTTTAATTTCTTTCAAAATCATACTTAATATTTAATTTTTGTTTCATTTTAGTACCCATTGTTACAAATTTGAACAGATATAGTACTTAAACTATCAGTTTTGGTCTATTTTAATACATGAACTTTCAAAAAAAATAAAAAATCAACGTTAAATTTTGAACATGGTACTGACATGAATTAAAAACTAAACTTTAGGTATAATTTTGAAAAAATTAAAAGTACTAAAACAAACCAAAACTAATAGATTAATTACTAAAAGTGTAATTTACCCTTTTTTTATTAGCACCCCTCCTAGTTTGTGTCTTTAACATTGACCCTTTTCTAAAAATTAATACAATAATAAAAAATACATTTTAACCCCCTGAAATTATTTAAGTCAACATCAGCTCCCCTAAAATTTTAATGATTATGTCCTTGTATAAATATATATATACATACATACATAGCAAGCCTAAGTTGATGTCAAATCCATTACATGTTGAGGTCTATACTATATATTAAAATTATTGACTAACAAAACTAAATCCACTATAATACGATGACCAAACCTCCTCCTCCGACTTGTTATCCTCTTTTCGGTCACTTTGTGCCAATGAATTAATACATTTCATTGGCATCATTTTCCTTTTGGTCATGAATCATGATTTGTGTCAATTAATATAATATATTTCAATGATGGCTATACACACTTACATTAGAAAATAATAATCGAAGTATCGGTTGATCGAATAAAATAAAATATTATATTTTTGCAAAGGGTATCCTTTACCCTTACTTGTCTCGATCGTATTTTTATATTAATTTAATTATCGAAATTACTTAATTACATCATTATACATCTTATTTCTAACTTAAAATATAAACCTTAAAATATAATCTCGTAAACTTTAAACTTTAAACCCTAAATATTAAACAATAAATCTTAAACCCCGACTTAGAGTTTTAAGTTTAGGATAAGATATAAAATGATGCAATTAAATAACTTTGAGAGTCAAATTTATGTCAAAATACGATAGAGATGAAAATGATAAATCGAGTCTATTACAAGAGCAAAGGTGACCCTTAAACCTATGTTTTTATATAAAACAAAATATTTAAATTACCATATTATAAATAAAAAATTAAATAGTTATTTTTGTAATACTCCTATCTATATATCTTTTTATTTAGGATTTATAAGTTTTTTATTATGAGTTTTTTTATTATGAAATTCAATTTAGATTTTGAATAAGATAAAAAGGTTTTAAAAGTGGATTAAATTAAATATCAAATGAGAAATGCGATATTAGATGAAATTCTAAATTAACTAAAAGTATTACCCAACTCGAATATTTGTTGTTCTTATGTGTAGCATATAACTAGGGAGGCAACAAGATCTGAACTCAACAGGTTTTGATTCGATACGATCGAATCTGACTTTTTAAAAAATTGAGTTTGGGTTAAGTTTTTTTATAAAATATGTTCATGTCTATCAGGTTTGGGTTTAGGGTGAAAAATATCCGACCCGATCGGACCCGAAAATAATATAAATTTACCTTATATATTTAAAGATAATTGCAATAATAACCCTCTATATTTGTTTTTTCAATTAGATCCCTACTTTTTTAATAGAAATAATGTTTTTATAGATATATTTATTTCGGGTCGATGATAGAATTTTATCTCAAAAAGTCGAGTCAGATTTGAGTCAAGTGAAGTCACCCATAAACTCATGTTGGATCATATTTTGATCCGATCTGATCGACTATATTTTTTGAAAAAATGGGTTTGGGTCAAGTATTTTAAAAAATATGTTTGTGACGGTTAGATTCAGGTTTAGGATAAAAAAATATTCGAACTGACATGACCAGAAAAACAATATAAATTTACCTTATATATTTAAAGATAATTGTAATAATCTCTCAATTAGAGTTCTACTGTTTTTAAATAGGGTTGGATTGAGTCAAGATGAAATTTTATCTCAAAAAATAAAATCAAATTTGGGTCAAATAAAATCATTCCTAAACTGAGGTTGGATCGAGTTTAGGTTGAAATGTATATATTTTCATATACGATATGATAGATTTAAAACTCGATCCGATCTGACTCGTGTACATTCATACATGTAACCTAAATATAGAAATTTTTTTAAAGTTTCTTAGGTTTATGGTGGATTTGTTCTGCCCGAGGAGTCTCTATCTGAAAAAAGCTTCAGAATCATGAAAATGGGCACAAGTATGATGATATCAAATGATCATTAATGACAAGCATTTTTCTTTGAGTAATAATAGTAATAATAAAAGAGTAATCATCATCCCACTGGTTGAATGATTAATTTCACTTCTTTTTTCCAGAAAAAATAAATAGAAACTGTAGACGTTTATGATATAGTAAACGAAAAAGACAGACATAACTACAAAGACACACTAAAAGCAACGTGGGAAAGTGCTAATTATATAGGTGTTTTAAAAGCAAACAAGATCCAACATAATCATATGTTTAGGGTTAATCCCACATTATATCTTTAGATTGTGTCTCGTATTCTAAAATGATCATAAATTTCATAACATATTAATTGAATCCTTAAAGTACTAGTATAATATCAATCAAATCATTTGAGGGTAAACTACATATTCAATACTTCAACTATCAATTTTGATTTATTGTAGTACCTAAACTTTATGTATGATTTTAAAAAAATTAAAAAATTAGATACTAAAACTGACCAAAATTAATAGTATAGGTACTAAACGCGTAATTTATCCATCATTTTATATTTGAGTCATCAATCTAAATATTAAATGTCGGTTTAAATAATTATATGGATCCAAGTTCATATATGTACATCTACAATATAAATAATTTAGATCTAATATGTAATTACAAAAGGTGTTAGAGTTATTTTAATATTTTAAAACAATTTAGATTAAAGTTATTTTAATTACAAAAGTCTCTTAACCTTGTGGTCGTGGGATCATGTCTCACGGTGGGCAATTCATAATTTCTGACTGTCGGATGTCTCCCATGGAAGTAGCTCTCAACTTGGCGTTGGCGGTAACCTACTATTTTATATCTCCTTACCCCCATTACATATGAGAATATGATCAGTTAATTTTTAATTTTTTTATTAACTTATCGTATTGACCCATTTTTTTGAGAAAAATTGTTTTATATTCTTCTATCGAATTAACAAATCAAATATTATCATTAGATTTTTTTTAAATATAACATATTTCAATCATACGGCAGAATATCAGAAATAGAAGCATGAAAATCATATGATAAAAACAAAGGTGAAGAAAGAGACAAATCAAACTTAGCTATACGATGAGCAGCTAAATTAGCGGATCACATATTGATATCGATTAAGTAGATTTTGAGTTCGAAGTTTTGTGATTGAAGAAAATCTCTATCGAGAGATTCACCCATCAAAATTAGATGTACAACACAAAACCCCCTAGAGACAAAGATATAGAACGTATTAACATCAACTTGTGATCGGAATAAATAAACAAATAAATATTTAAAGAAATAAACAAAAAATGGAATTAAAAAATACCATTTGTTCTTTTGATAATAAATTATTTTCGGTAATCAAAACATTATTTTAATTATTGGAATAATAAGGATAGATGTATTATTGACTAAGAGATTTTAAGCGTAGTTTTTTTGTTGTTGATAAATTTGGAGCGAATGCAATGTAATATATGTTCTAGGAATGGGAATGAGTCGGATTTTTGGTCCACCCGACCCGACTCGAGATCAAGGGATCCTCCACCCGAGATCCGACCAAAACAAGATTTCACCCGACCTGACCCGATATAGAACTTAAAAACCCGATCAGACCCGAAATAATAAAAAATATTATTTTATTCAATAAAAACAATAACTTAATTGAACAAAATAATATATAGAGGGATATTATTGTAATTGTTCCTAAATATATAAGATAAAATTATAATTTTTTCGGATCGGATAATTTTCACCCTAAATCTAAACTCGACCCAATCTAAAACCCGACCCGATTGGGTTGGGTCGGAACCCGATAACGAATGCTCATGTCTTTACATATTAAGTGCTCGAATTCGAAATCTTAATGAATAATAATCTCTTAGTCACTAAAATCGTTTTTATTCGTACTAGGAGTTGAGAGTTAAAAACTTAAAAGTCCAATAAATGTAAATTTATGAATTTTTATATATTTTTTAATTTAAAACATAATTTGAGCTTGGCGTAGGCATCTGCTCTATCCCCTCGTTTTTTAGGGGGTGGTGTAAGTTTTACAGCTCAATTGCCACAAATTGCGGAACACAATAGTATAGGTCCAATAGGGCCTTGACTGGATGTGTTTACTTTTGTTTTGACTACACAATTTCATCTATCACAAGAACTCAGCCAACGTGCCTCCCCTGAACATCATCATCATTTTTTTTTACTTTTAACCCACGAGAATGGCATCAAAGCATCATTAGTTTTTTTTACCGAGATTAATAACATTATAATAAACCATAGGGATAAAACATATACTATATTATTACATCACTTTCAAGTTCTTTCTTTCCACTCAAGATCCTTAACCGATAAGTTTCTTAATAAAAGTGTATGATGATTATTGGTATTTATAAACTTTTGGTGCAAATTTATTTTATTGATCTTCTCCTCAATATGTGATTCTACATTATTCTATGATTGGTTATTTTTTCGATACTTAATTTTTTCTTCGTTTGTGTAAGACAATCGTTAGTTATAATATATATGTGCATGATAAGATTGTCGTTAAGGGAAAACCGTTTTTTTCGTTGATTGTTTTGATTATTCTTCAAATTTTTCTCCTCCATGTTTGATGTTCAGAACTGTTGGTGTAATTCGTTTACGTACGTTGTTACTTCATTTGTTCTTGCTTTGATTTATCAAGCTATCACTACACGATCATTGTTATATTTTATTTATGATAATCACAATAATATTTGTTTAGTCTGTAATTGACAAAACATTGTTGATGTGATTTCCGATAAATGAATATATACTAGTATTACTTTTAAAATGAAAAATTAAGAAATTGAAACAAATCAGCAAAGAATACATGAAACTGCTTGACCAATTGTAATTTAAAGCCTACAATTATACCCTGTTATTTACAACCCTAAAACCATACACAAGTAGTCAAGAAAGGTACATGAATCTCTCTAATGCCACATTCATCCCACCAAAAGGATTGAAATAAAAAGAAGCAAAACTGGGAACCAAAAAACATTAGCGAATGATGTTTGAGAGTAGTTGAGTTCAATGCCTGGACGTGGATGCAAGTGCCACTGCTTGTGCCCACACCTTAAGCCGAGCCTTCACGTCTCTCGGGTCATCACCTACGCAGCAAAACAACCCCACGTCGGGTAAACTGAAATATGCAAATTGAAGCCGAGACAGATAAGCAGACAATATTTTTTTGACTAACCAGGGCTAGATATACGCCAATTTGCGATGGGGGAATTGCCGCCGCTACTGGTATTATCGAAAGTGGAACCCGACAGCGAGACACGGCCGGGCATCTCGAACAACCGCTCGTGTTCCAACTCGAACCCGAGATCCCGACACGCCTTCACTTCGCCCAAGTCCATACACAACGACCTGTTCCCACCTTTAGGCTTTGTAATGACCAAGACACCTCCTCCTCCTTCACTCTCCCCACTGAAACTCCCGCTGTAATTATTGCCGCCGTCTTTCCTTTTGCTCTCACTTTTACCGCCGCTTAGCTCCGCCCGTCTTACCCTCGTAACCCTCATCTTCCTCGGGTTCTTGCTCCGGCCGCTCCGGCCTTTCGGCCTCCCCAAACCACCCCTTTGCGCTTCGTTTTCGCTGGCGTAATCTTTCACCACCGCCATCAGCATCCCGGTTCCGTTCCTCCGACGAGGCGGCGTGGCGGGAAGCGAGTAATAGCCAGGTTCTTGGTCGGAGTCCGATGACAACTCCAGAAACTTCTTGCCGGAGCATTCTTCGTCCACGTCCGCGTCCGCATCGAAGCTTTCGATCGACAATCTCGACATGTCATTAGGCATCCCCATATGACGATGATCATCATCATCATCATAATCATAATCGTCACCATCATTAGTACACATGGAAAGCCTGGACAAGTTATGTGGATGAAACCCAACATCAAGATCATCGTACTCATCGTCTTGTAAAGAGGAAACAACCGTCATACTTTCATCTGACGCCATTTTCTCTTTTCTCTGCAACCAAACAAAATCAAAGAAAGCGAACAAGGTAAAGTGTTTTCAATTAGGCGTTTAAGCTTTTTGTGAATCAGTCGCTGTTGTTTTTCATTTCATGATAAGATAAAAAGGGTAAAATGAAAGTTCTCTGCTTCAACCACACAATTTATACTTGCAAAATGGGTGCTATAAAATTATAATTCTCATATTTTACTCACTAAATTACCTTTTATTAATATTAAAAAATTGCTTCCCACCCCCCCCCCCCAAAAAAAAGAACTGAAAATGTTGTCCGCGCGGCAACGCTGAGACAAATGTCGTAGAGAATCAGCTGAAGTGGGACTGTCCCCACTCCACTCAGTTTAGAACACGTAGCTTAAGACGACATCGTTTGTTGCTGCTAAGACTGTTCGATTCGTTGCCGAGTCACGACTCAGTACTCACCAGCAATTAGAATCAAACAAAGATCGCGACTTGCCCGCACGATTTCCCAAAACCTGGCCAGATTCGAAATCAATTCACTGATTTATTTTTCTGGTTAATTTATTATTTTCTTTTTTTAATTGTTCTTCTGATTTTAAGTCTTTACATTAATTAATCTAAATAGACTCGCGTCTTAAATTTGATTTTGATGAGTTAATTTTTTTGCATACAATAGTTTGAATTTGATGCGTTATTTAAATTATATCAAATTATTTATTACTTAAATTAGAATATTTTTTTCGATTTTCTTATTTACAAAAATGATCAATAATAAAAATGAATTATATTTAATGTAGCACATTTTTAGTAACATTTTAGACAAATTGAGACTTGTTATATACTCTCTTTTGAAGGTATTAATCTAGAACAATAAATTTCTCTCATTTTATATAATCTTGTAATAAACAACTCTTTTACAACTCGGAGTATATTTGTTGTTTTAATAATTAATATGATAATTAATAAATAAAATATATTAATGAAGACAATCATTATAATTTTAACGTTGTTTGTCGTTAAACAGCACACCTCTTTCAATTCATCTTATCATGTAAAACTAAATACATATAATAAATATAACTGAATTTTCTTTTTTTTCCCCAAAAATAATCATTTCACATTCAACGTTACACTTTTTTTTTATATTTTTGGTGTTTGAATTTAAAACTTTGAAAAATAAAAACAATTTATTTACAATTGAAATTGCTTGCTTGGTGCTAATACAAGAAGAAAGTTAATACTAGGGATTGCAACCGAAAATATGTACCATCCACCATACCTGGCCCGATATAAATTAAAGATTTAATTAAAGTAATAATAATTTTTTTAATGAAATTATATTATTATCCTCTGGTCGAGTCGGATCGGATCAAATTTTTTTACCCTTCACCCGAATCTAATCTGATCCAACTTCACCTCTTATAAAATCTGATTGACCTGATCCAAAACTAAATTTAAAAAAAAATTGACTCGATCAGATCAAAACCATCCAATACGAGTGATATTACCATCCATAGTTAAGACCATCAAATAAAGTAGGGATGGCAATCGATTCGACTCGAGAAGAAAGGGTCCTCCACCCGTGATCAAATTAAGGTTTCACATGACCCGACCCGAATATATGTCTTAGAAACCCGATCCGACTTGACCTGAAATTAAAAAATATTTTTATTCAATAAAAACAATGACTTAATTGAAAAAATTATATATAGAGGGGTATTATTGTAATTATCCCTAAATATATAGGATAAAATTATATATATTTTTCGGGTCGAATTTTTTCTATCCTAAACCTGAAACCGACCCAAATAATGTATAAAAAAACCCAAATCTGATTTTTTTTAAAATTCAACCCGATCGAGTCAGATCGAACCCGTCCGGTCAGATTGAGTTGCCATCCCTAAAATAAAGGCTCGAAATACATGAGTAAAGGAAATAACAACAATTTTCGAAGAAAAAAAATCCCTTCCATATAAAAAGAATTAGATTCGTTTACTTTATTAATTGGTAATTTGATCTTGAATGGATAGAGACAGTTGATTTACCGCGTGTTTCCCGTGTATGCGATTCTTTTTAGGTTGCCGTAATCGGATAAACTTTACTGTTGTCTGTGGGGAAGTTTGTCAGGTGTGTTCGGGCCCCACCGGAGTGTTAAGCTGATGTATGTTACCGCGTTTCAACAGCCACCTGTCCCCTTTTTCTCCCCCTCAAAGGCCCAATTGGGGTCCACGTGACTACGGCCCGGTCTAGTCTCCTGATCGTGCACCCAACACATCACTAATCTCACACGGTTGATATATTAAAAATTATGAAATAGTTTTTTTTATTATAGGGTGTTTTTTTAAATTATTTAATTATTGAAATTTATAAAATGATTATTTAATTATTTATTATACTTTAAACTCATTATTTTTCTTTAAAACTTGATAGTCGTTTGTAGGGATGGAGCTATAATTAGATATTGATAAGAGTCAAAATACTAAATTTTTTAAGAAAAATATAATGACTTATTAGGTATTTAAATTTAAAATTCATACGAAAATGTATAATTTATCTAATATTTAAACTTACAATAACCTATATTGTTATTAGACAAAAAAATGAGAACATTGTATTAACCTTCTTTAGTTCGACACATACTTAATTAAAATATTTAATAAATTATTATATATTTTTTAAATTTGAATACTTATTTTAATATAAACTAAAATACTTCTAAATAAAAATCTATCAAACATAAAAAAATACAGGGGTTGAGGCCTCTTTGGGCCCTAACAAAGTTTTGTCCCTCATTGTTTGAGCTATGCGTTAGCTGCTGACTAAGATGTGATAGTCGTTTGAGATTATGATATTAGATTATATCATATATCAGTTAGGACGTTAACGTCTAACTCAAATTTCTATAATTTTTTAATGGAAAATAGACTAGTTTAGAACACAATAAATAGTCAGGGGACTACTTTGTAACTTTTAATAGTTAGAAGACTTAAAAAAAGTAACGTCGATGACTATTTTATAACTTTTAATAGTTATAGAACTCAATAGAATAATATCTTATAGTCGGGATTATTTATATATTTTACACTTTTATTTATTGAATTAATACTTTTAGCCACCCTCGTTATCTTCAACGTTTTGTGGAGATTAATGGGTTTAGTTAACACAGCCGCTCACCGACCGTGGAACCTTTGACTGGACGTTTTATTTATTTTACATTTTCAGCTTTGATGCCCCAGCTCTGTTGATGGCAACGGTAAAAGGGACGGCTTTATGATGTGATCCTCATAATGACTGTGATACTTACACGTGTTAAATGAGGCTAATTAGAATCAGAAGATAATTTTAAAAAATATATCATCCATTGAATAAAATGGCTAACTTGGTGAAGGAAGTTAAATTGTTATCGAGTATATCTACTTTTAAAAATTATGAAATAGTCAGTTGATTATTTATTAGGTTTTAAATTAATCATTTTTTGTTAAAATTTTGACGGTATTTCGAGCCGAATGTTAATATATTGAATGTGATATGATAAAATATGATCTTAAAATCTTAAATGACTATCATATCACAAGTTAAAATTCAACTTAAACAATCGTTAACTTTTAACGGAAATTTGATGAGTTCGGAATATAATGAATAATCGGGTAACCATTTTATAATTTTTAATAGTCTAGAGATTTAAGAAATCAACATTTTATAGTTCGATTTATTTTATATATTTTAATAATCGATAAACTTAATAAAATTGTACCCTATTATTAGTTGATGAGCTATCTGGGTACTATACTAAGAAGGCTTTTTGGCTCAATAGGGCCATTAAAATAATAATTTAGGAATTTACCCATTATCAATCAAAGTCAAGATACAATCTAGGTCGGTTTAGTTTAATTAAGACGAATCCTTGAAAATCGAAAGAAAAAAAAATCTAACTTTAAATCTTTAATCACAATAAAATATAATTTGAAGCCGTACAATCCATGGTGGACAAAAAGTTCAAGAATAAGGCCCAAATATGAAATGTGAATAACCCATTTTCCTCTCTTTAAAATAAGGGGCGTTTTTGGTTTTAGGTGTAGGGATAATAATTTAATCTAAAATCTATAGATTTTAACTTGTTAGATTTGATAGGATTATTTTTTATATAAAAATTTAAATTTGGGTTAGGTTAAATTTTATATAGGGTGAGGTAAAATTAGATTGAGGCATTAGTAAAAAATTCAACCCGAACCATAACAATAGTATAATTTCTTTTATAAATTTAGAGATAATTATTATATTAATCTTTCTTTCTATAAATTTAATAAAGTCATTGTTTATATCGAATCAAATCGAGTACAATATATGTTTTTATTCTAAAAAGTTTAGGTTGGACCAGATTCAGGAGAAAGGGATGTAATTTTCAGATCAAGTTCGAGTTGAGGATATATGATTTTCAAATCAGATTAGGCTTAGATGGATTATATATGTTTCTTGAGTTGACTGACCAGAAACTCGATCCATTATTATTTTTATACGTCACTATCTAAAATGATTTCATCTTTTTTATATTATTAATATCTAAAAGTCCGCACTCCAATGTACGTGTCATTGTACGATGTAATGCATCGATTATGAATCAAATATACTATCGTATATTATCTATCATATGATACCATATCACCATATGTACACTAAAGTAAGACCACGACACCATTAAGGAGACCATAAAAGGATAGAATCATATTTTCCTTTAATGAACGCATTTATTATAAAGCTCAGTTGGTAGAGCACAAGGTTCTTAACCTTGAGGTCATGGGATCGAGTCCCACGGAGGGCATTTCATAATTCGGAGGTCTCTTACGGAAGTTGCTCTCAACCTGGTGTTGGGGGTAGCCTACTATCTTACCTCCCCCTACCTCATATATATGGGAAAAAGGGACAATCAATCATTTATTATAAAGCTCATATTCCTAAAATGCAGCTTTCACCCACTTTTTATTCCTCGTTATCTTACAAAAATCTCCCTTTTCGCAGTCCTCGAGCTATTCTTTTGATTCTTCCAATCTGCCCTTTTGGTAGATCCGAGTCGTTCTTCCCCAAATCCCATGGAGAAGATGGTTAGAAGAGGGGAAATAAGATAGAAAACCCTAATCCAGGTTCAAGCAGCTTTCTCCCGATATCTTAATCTTCGCTTCTCGGTAATTTTCTTATCGGTTTTTTTATAAGATTGAGCTCATTTGTTCTCGATTCAATCGACTGAAACTGATTAGCGAAGAAGACATGCAACAACTCCTCACTGACAAATTAGCGAAGCTAACGATTAGCGTGGAAGAGAAGGTGCCCGACGATAATGAAACGACCGATCCGATTCTCGACGGCGAATCGTGCCGGACCCCGACGACTAAAGAACATCAGATCCCCGAAATCCTGTCCTGCCCGCCGGCTCCGAGGAAACGCAAGGGTTCGTTCTCCGACGCCGATAAAAACGAGAGCAAGAAGATCGTCGACGACAACAAAGAGATCGGCGGCGTGCTTTTCCCCCTCGATCAAGACTCGAAGTCTTCCGTGTAATGCAGGCTCGGTTTCTGATTCTTTCACTCACTCCTTAATTCGAAGGGATTTAGGGTTATTTGGCTGTGTTGTTTAAATTGGAGGGAAACCCCAGTCCAATCCGATGAATTAGGTTTAGGGTTATTTGATTACTGGATTGGATTAACATACAATGGAACATAACAGACATGTCATCTGTAGAAGATAACATGATTGTTAAACCATAACTAGATGTTGTATCTTGTCTCATCGTAACATTAGGATCTCATGTTTGAATCTTTCTTTTTCATTGTATAATCTTGCTGTTGATGCCTAAGAACATTAGTATTTCATAGACCTTACAAACTTGACCCGAACATGTTAATCAAATTTGATCCGATACACGACCCACACCCGATCCAAAATTTAGCAAAATTGAAATCAACTAGAACCGAAATTAACCCGAACTAAAAGCAACCCGAATCGAAATTAACCTGAATCGAAAGCAATCCGAACTGAAAGAAACCCTAACCAAATTTTAACCTGATCTGAAAGCAACCTGAACATATTGGAATTGATAAAAATTATTAAACTATAAAAGTTATTTTTAATAATAAATTAATTTAAATAAAATTGATAATTTATTAAAAATATTAGATTTATAATAAAATAATAAAAAGTTTAATAGGAATATAAAAGTAAGAATCTAATTGTAAGATTAAAAACATTAATAAATAAAGTTTACTTATTTAACTTGTTATAAAAATATTAGATTTATAATAAAAACAATAAAAAACAACTAAAACAAAAGAAATAATATTAGATTTATAATAAAAATAACATAAAGTTTACTTATGTTACGGCTAAAACTTAACAAATAAAATTATATATTATTTTTAAAATTTAATAAAAATATTAAATTTATAATTGGAAACAAAATTTTAAAAAAAATTTATTCCTTTATCAAATAGTTTTCATTATAAACTTTTCATACGAGATCAATATAAATTTTGATAATAAATTCTAACACGTATTATATATCGTATTTGAGTCAAATTATCGATTTATCGTCTCAAATGATGGTTTAATTCAAAATATTAACGATTGAGAATTGAAATTAAACCTAAATGATAAAAATAACATATAAGAAGACATATTTTTACAAGTATATATCAATTATTCTATATATACTTGATTTTGATTAGACTCATAACCAATTCAACTCGAATTGACATGATCTAAAGGTTGACCTAAACCGAAAATCAATCGATCCGATATTGACCGACCCGAAATCTAATTGATCCGATATTAATCCGACCCAAAAATCAATCGATTCGGTATTGACCTGACCCAATATTGACATGATCCAAAAATCAATCGATCCGATATTGATCCAAACCGAAAAACAACTGATCTAATAATCACCTGACTTGAAAATTGACCCGACCCGATACCCAACTTGATTCGAATTATTATACACCCGAACTAGATCTGATTCGAACAAAATTAAATTAAATTTAATATAAACCCAAAATGACCCGACCCAAACCCGATCCAAATGAGCTGTTTGCCGCCTCTAGTATTTCATGATGTTAATTAATAAGTATTATTCTTAAATGTACGTTTTGCACGTATAATGAGTGATAAATTTATAAATTTATGTTGTGATATTATACGTTCGTCCAATAGAAACAATGGAACAACATAAATGGAAATATATTTTTTTCCTTCCTAACAATTTTAGGATTATATTATATTTAATTGTTTTGAGCTTTTTTTTGTATTTAAATTTAATTGAATTTTAAAATATTTATGGGTATCATATTAAAATTTAGTGGACTTTAATATTTTAAATGGATCTAGAGAGATTGGCTAAACATAAACGAACATATTAACGAACGCTCACGAACGTAAATGAATGAACGAGTCCTCTGTTCATGTTCGTTCATTTAATTAAACGAACACAAAATATTGTTCATGTTCGTTCGTTTAATAAATAAACGAACTTCCTGTCGAACGATTCGCTGAAAGTTTGATTCATTTACATAATTGAGTATTTATAAAATATTCCAGTCTAATCATTTTGCTGATGGTTTAATCTTAATGACCTCCCAAATAATCGCTAAAGTACCATCCCGTCCCTATTAATTAGGGGTCAGAATATGCCAGGCCAGGCTTTAATAGGTCTTAGTCTGGCCTACGATGAATTTTGTAGGCCTGAGCCTGGCCTGTAGCCTGTCAAAGGCTTTTATTTTTTGCTCGGCCTGGCCTGTTTAAAAGTCTGTTTCACAATAAACATTTAATATTCATTTGATAGTTATTTTTACTAAAAAAATAACACACATTCTATAATAGGTTAAATAAACCCTTAATATATAATTTGGTTTAATTTTTAATATAACGTTAATTTAATTGAACACATATATATTGGTACCCCAAAAAATAATATAAGTATTTTAAACACTAATTTTTATCCCACATACCTATCTGCACAGTACCCAAGGTCAGCACCATACCTTGCTTGCTGTTCTCGACGCCTGCACTAACACACCGTCAAATGCTGCTGCTGCCCAGGCATCCATACTATCCATGCTTCATTTTGTTGATATTTCTCTTTGTTTGTAATAAATATATAATAAAAAAATGAAGGAAGCAATGACGGGGGGACCCGCTCGTGAGAGATGATTGGAGGGGGATAGATTGAAGATAGAAATAGGGGAAAGGGGGTTTGTTTAGTTTTGGTTTATATATTAAATTTAGGCTTAATTACCTTATAGACCTTATAGTTTAGCCAAATATTTCCAGTTTAGTCACTAATTTCATAGTAAAGTCCCTATTAAGTCACTCTAACTTAGGCGCATTTTATAAAGTAGTCACTCTAAATAGGCCGACCTATCATGTTTATAAGGCTTAGTAATAAGGCTAAGTCTGACCTATTTAAATTAATAGGCTTTTAAAAAAGCCTGAGCCTGACCTTTTTATTAAATAGGCCAAGCCATACCAGACTTTATGTAAACCAGGCCGGCCTGGCCTATTCTGACCCCTACTATTAATTCCTTCAAAAAATCCTAAAATTTCTCTTCCTAAAATGAAATAAATAAGGGTAAACTACACAAGTGACCACTTAACTATAGTCAAAAATTATTTTGACAACCGATGTTTCTATTTGATCAATTAGACCACTCAACTATTTAAATACTTCTATAAAGCCACATGCCGTTATCATTTAACGGACTAGGTGACGTGACAATTAAAATATTTAACGAAACAGGACCAATTGTGTAATTATACCAAAATATTTTAACTGTCACGTTACCTATCCGTTAAATAATAAAGAAAGGTGGCTTGATCGAAGCATTTAAATAGTTGGGTGATCTAATTCAAATCGAAAAATCAGTGGTCTAAATAATTTTTTACCATAGTTCAGTGGTCACCCATGTAGTTTACCCAATAAATTCAATTGGGCCTGGACTTAAATTTAGACACGCTTCATGAGCCTAATGGCCTTTGGAAAATTTCCCCTTTTTAGTGAATTTTCTTGAGAAACCATTTTTTTTTAAGAAAAAAAGACCTAGTTAAACGGAACATTGAGTTTAGCGGGAGTTTAATTGAATTTCCGTTCAGTGGTTAAAGATGAAAATTGATTCAAGATCTGTGAAGGAATTCATAAGAAGAGAAGTACCCGATTGGGACGAGGAATTGATCGCAACCGCCCGATTTAAAGCGTTTAGTGGTCAAAAATCCGATTGGGAACCCCAAATTTCAGTTCTGGAAAGATTTGATCATAAAAATCTCCCGCCACTTCGGTGTCTTCATCATTTCACCTTCCCAGGTTTTTCATTTTCTTCTTAATTTTTCACTTATCCAAATTTTATTGTTATTTCACTTTACTTATGATTTCGTTTATTTGTAGGTGAAAAATGAGTGGTTTAATAGAGGAGGCTTAACTCCTTTGTGTATTGATCAAGTATTGGTGGGCTAACTTATATTTCTTTCTTAAGAAAAATAAAGTTTTTTGTTTCTGGAAATTTTTGGTTTAATTGTTTTGACGATTTTTTTCAGTTTTTGATGTATAACGAAGGTGAAGTAACCCGAATTTCGGACATGACGGAGCCTTACAGCAGGAGAATCACTCAGTTATTTTATAAAGTGAAAAGTTTGATGAACAGAACAATAACTCCGGATAGTATTCTTCATGAAGATAGTATCGTTCTTACAACATTATTGAAGGTATTTTTGCATTTCATTTTTGTGAGTGTGACAAGTACTATTTGATCAAGTAAAAATTGGAATATTAAGCTGTTGTAATTGAATTGTTCTTAGGAGAAATCAGATGAATTAGTTAAGTGTTTGTCTGAAAGTCACTGGAACTCGAGTTGCGTTGTTACGAGGATGAAGTTCGAGAGTATGTGTGGAGGACAAAAGGAAGCTTATGCAGTATTGAGTTATATGTCTGGGATTGGGAAATGTCGATATTTCTCCACCAACGAGAAGGAACAAATTGAGGTGTGTGTTGTGTTGTTTCTATAACCCGGTTTGAGTTGAAAGTCTTTGCTAATTTTGTTGTTCTTGTGAGTAATATGATTTGCTGCAGGGCATAAAAGTTTCCCTTTCATCAGAGGCGGTGTCCGCCGTCTCGAGTTTAGATTTCGACGCTCTCCACCTGATTTGGACTCGAGAAAAACTTGAGCAACAACTTGATGTGATTGACCGGTGCTGGGAAATGTAACCTCTGTTTTTTTACTCTCCTTTTTTTCTCTTATATCGTCGGCTGAATTTTCTTGCTTGAGAGTCGAGTCCATGCCTGTGAAAATGTGAACTTGATTTAATGCATATGAGGATGTTTAATGGTAGGGTAAACACAGTGATAAGGAGTTGATTAAACCATTTAGGACACTAGTCAGTTGCACTATGCCAACTGGTTCGGATGTTCAGTTAACTTTCTTTTGAACTAAGAAATGTCCAGTCCCAGACAATCATTTGGCTGAACACAGTATTTATTTTAACACCGGTTGTGTCTTATATGCTTTTTTCTTTTTCCAGGCAGTTGAATTCTAGGTTTTCGGTCTCATGGTTGAGTTTGTTCGTTGCAGGTCTAGACAGTCAGCCTTAGCTTCATTGAAGTCTAGGAACAAGAAACTGGCCCTTAGGCATGCGAGGGAGATGAAGTTGGGCACTGAGAATAGAGAAAAATGTAACTCACTTCTTAACAGAGTGGAAGAAGTGTTGAGTGTTATTGCGAACGCGGAATCAACAAAGAAGGTGACCAACTACAACTTAAACTTTGCTTTTCTGATAGAAACAAAACATAGTTGAGCTTCTAATTCTCTTGTGCGGTTCAAAGCCTCTGCAAAAAGGTGAACTTGGGTTTTAGCTATCGAGGAAGGTGGCTTGCAAAGTTCCCGACAGTAGAAGATAGTGAATAAGCTGATGTATTACTCCTTGATGGCAGGTAGCTGAAGCAATCCAGATCGGAGCACGAGCAATAAAGGAGAATAAGATAAGTGTGGAAGAAGTTCAGCTTTGTTTAGAAGAACTTGATGAGAGCATTGATTCACAAAAGCAAGTTGAAATGGCTCTAGGTATAGTAACCAACAATCCAATTTATATTTTTTGTAGTTATTGTGAAATGCCAATTAGTTTTCATTAAGCTGTTGCATACTATCTTGATAATGTTGTTAGTCTTTATCTAACATGTTCTTGTTCGACCGTTGAAGAGTCTGCTCCGTACCTAGACATGGAGGACGAAGATATTGAAGAGGAATTCAGGAAATTGGAGCTAGAAATCAGAAATGAAAACCTCAAAGATCTAAATACCGAATCTGGGGTTAGTGAAACGCCTGGATCCGATCAATCTCTGGCTGATGCTTTATCGAATCTAAAACTAGCTGACGCTCCAGCCAAGGGATCAGCAATACAGAATTCCCGGATACCAGCTAAGAGCAAGGAGTCGAACGACCCTATGCTCGAAGCTGCTTAAACGTGAACGTCATACCGGTACCGATATTCAATTTTTAACATCTACATAGAAAAAGACGATGGTAGGTTAGACACTATCCGCCAACCACGTTCCATTGTCTTCCTAGTCCAAAGTTTCTGCTTTAGTAGGATGCTAAAGGCTGAAGAATATGTTTAAAGTAATGCTGGAAAACAACACCGGTGAGCATAAATTTGGGGTTAATTTGGATTAGATGTTGGCATGGAATCTACTTAAAAATGTGTAAAAAGACATTGTTGTAGCAGCTGCAAAAAGAAAAAGGCTATATACGAAAGACATGAACCACTTTTGGGCAGTAGGGAAGCATAATTTAACCCTAATACTGTGTAGGGCTGTAGGCCGATCATTGCTTAATCCTTCATCATGCCCTCTACCAAAATCACTTGTTTAAGCGTAAAAGAGAGTAGTTCGTACCGCAACATAATTTAAGAGTAAGGAATGATAGAAATCATCATAACCTAAAATGTTAAATTTTCAGTAAATTACATATTAATTAATTACACTATCAGTTTTAGTCTGTTTTAATACTTAAATTTTATTTTTTTTAAAATCGTATTTAATGTTTAGTTTTCGGTTCGTTTTAATACTTGGTTGTTAAAAACTTAATGCATTTAGCTGCACAAATTGAGTGACCTTAGTGGTAAAGGAATCGTTATTATTCCTTAAGGTCCCGAATTTGAATACAAAAAATATCAGAGGTGTGAGCGTTCAATATTAAATGGTTGAGAGTTATCTTTGAACATATATTATTTGTACTTACACCAGGTTAATAAAAAAATATCGCTTTTAATACTTAAACTATCATCTTTTGTATGTTTTAATATCTAAACTTGCAATTTTTTTAAAATGTAACTCAAAACTTTGAATACTTGGTTGTTAAAAACTTAATGCATTTAGTTGCACAAATTGAGTGACCTTAGTGGTAAAGGAATCGTTATTATTCCTTAAGGTCCCGAATTTGAATACAAAATTAATGATTTAAATATTAAATATATAATTTATCTTTTTTTATATAAAAATATTAAAATAATTAGTATTTTCAATTGCATCTGTTACTCAATCTTAAATTGAGCTGTCAATGTCATTGACCCTCCTGGATCATGCCTCCAATCTCGCCCCATGGCCCGTATTTAAGATAATTCGCATAAAACTATTCTTTAATAAAATAAATAAATTGCACAGGGAGAAGAAAAGCAAACCTATTCCTATGTTAATTTGACTGACAAAAACAAGTAAACAACCGTTAAAAAAATATTAAAAAAAGAGGGGACAAACACACACATAGGAGTAGACATTATGGTTGAGATTTTCCATTGAAGAGAGTGACGAGAAATTTGAGGCTTCTCGAAATTTAAAGTATGTATTCTATGGAAATATTCGTTTCTTTTTATTCCCGATTTTAAGATTTTACTTTGATTAATCCAGATTGTTTCGCATTGTATATTTAAGGATGAATATGAGTTGGATCGAATTTTCGATGTATCTGCTTTGACTTGATCCTAAAATTTTAAATCCTCCCCCTAGCCCAAAAAATATATCCCTTTCATCCGATTAGAACCCGACCTAGTTTTTTGAGATAAAATTCGAACTTGACCCGACTCGACCCGAAATAATATATTTACTAAAAAAATATTTTTTTATTCAATACAAATAAAAATTTAATTGAAAGAAAATAATATATAGAGGTATTATTATAATTATTCTTAAATATATAAGGTAAAATTATAATTTTTTCGAATCCAATATTTTTCAACCTAAACTCAATCTGATCCGAATCTGATTTTTTTTAAAAAAAATATTCGATCCAATCGGGTCGGAACCCGTCGAGTTCGAGTCCCATGCCTATCCCTACACATATCTGGTTATGATGGGTGAGTCTCCTAGCAATAATTTTTTACATACACAAAAACTCGAACTCTAAACCTTACTTAAACGATATCAAACTCCTTACTACTTGAACCACCTCTCGGTAAATCTTTGTTTCTTTGATTAGCCAAAATGGGTAAAAGTATGGCATTTCGTTTTCTTTTGAATAATTGGGGGGCGGGGCGGGAATTATGTTTGAACTCTCAACAAAGGAATTGATTTCAATGTCATTTAATCATTAAAATAATACGAAAATATAATATATTTTCATATTTTGATGTTATTATTATTATTATCCGAATTAACATTCAATAAATAAATTAATCTAACGTATTTGATCACATTCCATGACTGAATAAATTAGTATAATAGGTCCGATTGATAATAACCTTAATTAATCTATTGAAAAATAATATATCCTCTCATTTCTTTGGTCAATTATTTGATGATTTCATGTGATACTGTGAGTATAAAATATATAAGAAAAGTCTATTTTTCTTAAAATTAAAGTTACAAAATGATTTATTATGTTCTAATTTCGTCCATTTTAGTTAAAAATTGGTGGTCGTCTAACATTGACGTTAATATGATGACAGGGATATAACAGTCGTTTAAGAACAATCAATAATTATGTTTTTTTTTTTTGCTTTATATTTTAAGGTGAGACAAAGAACAACCTTCCACACGTGGGCGAAGATTTCCTTCCAATTCCAAGTCAACCTTTTTCTTTTTCTTGCGAGTTTTCCGGGTTCTCTCTTTGGTTTAGGTTAACTTCGTGATTAATCAATTTCTTTTAATTTTTTTGTTCATTTTTGCATTGATTTCGAAAAACATAATAAAAGATTAATTTTGTTTTTACTTAACTAAGATGTAGTCGTAGAGGATCGACTGCCATTAGATTTTTGCATTGAATAAATTTTGATTTTTTATTGAATTTTTTTAAAATAATAAATTGGTTGATACCATTTTGTGATATATGTCCCTCTAAGCGGTTTATTCATTTCCTTACTCCAAGCTGCCCATTAAAGAGTCGAAGAATGTCCAAAAAAATAAAAGTCACGAAAAATAAAGAAAGAAAATACACTTTTGGATTGAAAAAATTCCGAACTTTGCCATCTTTGGATTCTCGTCTTCATCGGTATGAAGTACTTTAATAAAATTTATATAGCCCACTTTTCTGGGTCAATAGATGCCGAAGAGAGATAATAGAATAATCATAAAGAATTATTTGATGATTTAGTGACCAATTTGTTAATTTTGAAATTTCAGTGAAAAACAAAAATTTACTCAAATATTAGTGATCATTTATGTAGTTTATCATTTTTAATTAATGATCATCTGTTAATAATCTAACTACATATATTTTTCAATGAACATATCTTACTTAAATAAAAAATAAAAGTGATAATATATATATATATATATATATATTTAAAATTAGTAAGGAAAAGTTTTATTTTTTTGAAAATCAGTGAAAAAAATAGACAAAAACATAAATGATCGATCATATAACTAACCCTAAGGTTTATTTATCATACTGAACGGTTGTATATAAGCTGTAAATAACTGAAGAATTTACCAGAGAAATCCTCGGCACAAGAGAACAAAACATAGAACTGTGTTCATCAAAGCCTTATGGAATCGAATTCCCAAAAAAATGATGTTAAAACCATGATTATTACAAGTTGGGTTTGGTAGACGACACGTGTACATGTCGGTTGCCTCGACAACATAATTTGGTACACTCTGTGGTTATTTAAACCCCAAGGTGGCGGCTCATTTGTCTTCAACCTTCTTCACCGATGGGTAGGGCCGCCGGTTCTTCACCGTCCTCCTCCTTCGAGAGCAGCAGCAACCACTACTTCGGCTCCGGCGCAGCTTCTTCTTCCATGGATTTCGGCACTGATCTCAGACTCGGTCTCAGCATTTCAGCCTCTCCACCTTACGCGAGGTTAAATTTGTTATCTTTTTTTAGAACCTCGAAATAGTATTTAGTTTGGGTTTAATGGTGAAAATGGACTTGTGTGGACCAGGGAGCAGCAGCCGATGTTAAGACAGGTGCTTGGTGAAGAAGATGAGTGCAACAGTGCTACTTTATTTGTTAAAGTTTACATGGAAGGGATTCCTATTGGGAGAAAACTAAGTCCAAATAATATATGTCGATGATAACATCTGAGAACATATCGGTTACAAATAATTCATCCTGTTGATTTGAATGAAGAGTCGCAAACGGTAATTTGAGCCTTTGAGGTTTTGTTGTTTTGTATGAAAATTTTTATATAAAGACTCTTAGTGTTAGTGTCACACATAAAATTATGATGTTACTTATAAATTGAAAGAACGAACAAATATAATTACCTGACAGTAGATTTAACTTTAATATATTACATGGAACTGCAAGAGAATTTATTAATGGTCGGATTTATATAAAAATTTTATATTACATGAAATTTTATTATTTGAATGGAGAGTCACAAACCGTGATGTGAGGTTATATTATTTTGCATTAGAAATTTATATAAAGACTCTCAACATTAGTGTCACATATAAAATTATGATGTTACTTATAAATTGAAAGAACAAATAAATATACTATGCCGAACTGCAAAAAAAATATATTTATGGTCAATGATAATAGATATTTAAAGATTACGAGGATGAATAGAACAAATCTTCCAAAATTTTGATTTTTTTTGAAGAATTCAGTATGTGGAGAAATGATTAAAAAAAATAGGGAAGGTATAACAGTATCATTCAAATTAAAGAATTGGGTAAATTACGCATATAATATATAAACTATTAATTTTAGTCTGTTTTAGTTTTTAAACTTTCAATTTTTTTTAAAACCATACCTATTTTTGTTTCATTTGAGTATCCCACCATTAAAAATTTAATGTTCTTAGTATATAAGCTATCAATTTTTGCCCGTTTTAGTACCTAAACTTTTAAAAAAATCAAAACTTAACGTTAAATTTTGAACAAGGTATTAAAATGAAACAAAAACTTAACTTTAGGTGTGATTTTGAAAAAACTGAGAGTTTAGGTACTAAAACATATTAAAATTGATAATTTAAATACTAAACATGTAATTTACCCAAGAATTTTAAGAGTAGCTGCAGACACTCTCTCTGTAATGTACGATATTCGAAGTTCCCATATCTGAGCTGAAATCGCTTACCCCACCAGGCACCCGAACATGGCCAGGAAGTCAAAATCTTCATGGTCGAATATCAATAATCTAGAAACACTCCACTATGGGGTTAGACTTTTAGGACAAAACAGACAGACAAATAAAGTAATTATTACACTGGACCCCAAAAAAACAGGGGAGAAAGAGCCTGTCCGTATTCCAGTCAAAAGAACACACAAGTTGTTTGAATAAATGTCTGAAAGGAGTAACGTGAGAGTTGAATAGCCTATTTTTGTAGACCAGAGCAAACCAGTCCTCCGGTTCCCATAAAAAAGACCAGACTTTCAACAATGTTTCTAAAGAGTAAAGACCCAAAACAACCCATCCGCCTGGATTGATTGCATCTATTAAATTCAGTTTCGTTTTCGCTTACCCAACACTATGCTTTTGGGAAAGATTGCACTGCATGCAATCTCCCTTGACCACATACGTACATGACTGCTGGCTTACACTGCATTAAAAGGCCTCCTATCTTCTAATCCAAATGAAATGGTAAAACACGAACCCCGAGTGATCTCTGTGATAAATGAATTGTTGGTATTTCTTGAAGATCAAGTGTTCAGTATCAAAAGGCTAAAAATACATGTCCACTCTCTTTCTAACACGTCAAGAGTTCATTTCATATGATATATATTTTTAGGATATCAATATCGTATGAATAATATATTTTTATTAATTTAATCATCGGTGTAAACAAACATCATGCAAACGTAAGTTGACCTAAATTTTTAATGCCGACACAAGAGACGATAACGTCGATAAGTGTAGGGCGGGGCCGGGTAGGTGTTAACGTAATCGTGGGTGGAAATACTTGAACTGTTGACACTTACTTTATAAGGAGACGTCAATGGGAGTAATGTATGGCAACCGATAAAAGCCAAGCTAGCCTGTGACACGGGAAGCACCATTTCTTTTTCTTTTGCGTAAATTACGAGTTTAGTATATAAACTATTCATTTTAGTATATTTTAGTACATAAATTTTTAATAATTTTAAAATCATACATAAATTTTAGTTTTTATTTTATTTTAATACACATGTTCAAAATTTAACGTTAAGTTTTGAAAAGAATTAAAATTTTAGGTATTCAAACGGATCAAAACTGACAATTAAAGTATTAAATGTGTTAAAATTTTACCGACGGGATGCTAAAATGAAAAAAAAAACGAAACGTTAGGTATATTTTTGAAAAAAATAAAAGTTTAGGTACTAAAACATATCAAAAATGATATTTTAAACACTAAATGTGTAATTTACCCTTTCCTTTTCATATTTATACTATGTATTTAATACATAAACTATTAGTTTTGATCCGTTTCAATATCTAAACTTTCATTTTTTTTAAAATCATACCTAACGTCAGTTTTCATTTCATTTTAATACCCTCGCCCTTAGAAAATTAACGCATTTAATATCTAAACTATCAGTTTTGATCTATTTTATTCATTAATCAAATTTTTAAAAAACTTAACGTTAAATTTTAAACCAGGTATTGAAATGAAACAAAAAATAAAGTTTTTAATGGATGATACTAAAATAAAATAAAAACTAAACTTTAAATAAGATCTTGAAAAATATAAAAATTCAAGTAATAAAAACATCAAAACTAATAATTTAAATACTAAACGCATAATTTACTATAATTTTAATTAAATAAAATGGGGTTCCATTCATCGCAAAGAATATGAAGCTTTAGGAATATGAACAAACTTGAAATTCTTTTGATGCTACAGAATATCAATTAAAACTACCACTGCTACGTGTAATTGCTTGACAGACGACAAATTATGGAGTTGGTAGGCAGGACATAATTCTAGGGGTAAATTACAAATTAATAACGGAAGTTTACTTTATCTCTTATTTCACGTATTATATATATTTTTTATTTTTTTATACTAACTTAAAACATTGAGGTTTTTTGTTACTCGGTCGTTAAATAATTAACGATGTTAAAATGGTTGTTATATAGATGCAAAATGATTTCGTTTCGGTGAAAATTTTATTTTTTTAAAACGATATTTTTAACGCGGTAAACTATTTAACGACGGAGACCAAAATAGGTGATCAAATAAGAAACAAATTATTAACAACCGGTTGGTCTAGTGGGATGAGACACTAGATTTATTAAGTAAGGTTATGGGTTTGAATCATGGCGGTTGTGAATAGAGTAAACTGGGTTGAGATGATCAATTTTACCTATGTAGTACCTGATTCGGATTAGATGATCAATAAATCGAATAGAGGTAATTATAAAAAAATAGGAAACAATTTGATCATTGACTTGAAAGATGTCCTTCACATGAAAAACAATATTTGTTAATAAGATTTTGCTTCTTCTTTTGTGCAAAGCTGGAAACAATATATATATTATTATTATTACTTGTGATTATAGACCAAGGGAAATGGACCAGTTCCAGCTGTGGTTCTCAGTGTCAAAGGGGAATCTTTCTACCATTGACCCAAATTTTCCACACTGACTAATTAAGCTGAGATTTTTTTTACATAAAAAAAATTGGTGTTGAATTTTGATTATATGCTGACAACAACATCTTAGACTGGAAGAGCTGGTGGTAATACTATTAAAAATATAGGAAAATTATGCATTTAGTACCTAAACTACTAATTTTAATCTGTTTTAATACTTAAACTTTTAATATTTTCAAAATGATACATAATGTTTAGTTTTTATTCTATTTTAGTACCTCAACGTTAAAAAATTAACGCGTTTAGTACATAAACTATCAATTTTGGTCTATTTCAGTACCTAAACTTTTATTTTTTTAAAAAAAACTTAACGTTAAATTTTAAACATGTGTACTAAAATGAAACAAAAACTAAAGTTTATGTATGATTTTGAAAAAAAATAAAAGTTCAGAAACTAAAATAGACTAAAACTAATAGTTTAAGTACTAAATGTGTAATTTACCAAATTATATATAATATGCTTTTATATATTATATGATTAGGTTGACCTAATATATGGTTTTATAGTCGAGGAGGCGATCTTTTAGTTAATCGTCCAATCGAACTATCAAAAAATTGTAAATTAACTTTTTTAACTTTTTTAATCGTTAATCGAATTGAAGTTTTTTTAAAAATTCTTAATCAAATTGAATAAAGTTTGATTAATCGGTCGATTAATCGAATTAATCAAAAATTTTAAATAGTATATAATAATATATATATTTAATTTTTAATATTTTTAAGTAATTTGGTTAATTCGATCGGTTAATTCGATTAAAACTGAAGTTTAAACACTTCTAAAACTAAGTAATATATAAATAATATATATACTAAATATTTAAGATTTTGGTTAATTCGATTAATTAATCAATAATCAAAATTTGAAAAAAAAAATTAATAGTCAACCAATCAAACCAAATATTAGCAGATCGATTAATCGAAAAAAACCTTCGATTCGATCAATTAATTCGGTTGAAACCGAACTTTGAACCGTCCTAACCTTTCCAAATGCTTGGGGAAAGCCGTGAACCGATCCAAAAGAATGACGTGAGGGCATGGCCTGACTCTGGCTAGTTGGCTTCATAAGTCATTGGGATTAGGTAGTCTCACCTAGCTGGTCCCCACCCTCTCTCTTTCTTTTTATTAAGATCCCTAACCACCGTCCGATTCGGATAGAGTCGTGCCGTCAACTGCGTTGACCTTAGGAGAATGACTCACGTACCACCGTTATCTTTAACGCCATTCCGTCTCCCCCACCGTTTCACTCCTCCTCTCTCCATCCTACCACACCCAGAATTCGCCACGTAACCCTCCGCATCAATTGTTACGTCATTTACTCCCGCCAAAAAAAGCAGCTGGTCTTCGTTCTTACTCTTTTAACACACTCGTTTTCGTCTCTTGTCCGAAAGCTCGAAAAAGCTACATAACTACCCCCACAAGCTCTATTATTTCTCCATAATCTGATCTCTTTTACCTCATGGAGAAGAAGCACAGCCCTTCAGGACTGCCGTTCTTGCACTCCGATGACTTTCTCCGCCGGAGCGCCTCCAAGTCCATTCGAACCCTCGATGATGATGGTTCTGGCGATCATGTTAAGCCACACATCAAGGAAATGGATCTCTTTCCTACTAATAACCGATCACTTTCTTCTTCTTCTTTTGATGTAAACGTAAGTTTTTGAATTACTAATACTATCCCAACTCTTCTCTTATCGAACTAATCGGTTTTTGTGTTATTGTAATCGATAGTTTAAATATGTTGTTTCAGAATGGATTGAATCTTCTGAGTTCAACCCAAGGAGTTTCAAGGACTAGTACTGAAAAGAAACCAAACACTGAAGTAAGTTATAATGTTCAGATTTTTGTTCTTTTTGTCGGTAAGTGCAAACTTGTTAACGGACAATTGGGTTTTTTTTCTTCAGATGAGTGTTCTTAAATTTGAGTTAGAAAGGCTACACGAAGAGAATCGCAGACTGAGAAGCATGGTGGATCAGATTACGAGAAACTACAATGAACTACTAGGTCAACTATTCATGGTGGTGCAAACGCAAGCGCTTGCGAATAATAACCAACAGGTGAAAAAACCATGAAAATTACATCTTCTTCGATCTTCATCTTCCTAGGCGTTTCTGGTTCATGTTGCTAAAGAGAGAGAAAGTATTATTATATATATATATATATTTCAACACTAAAAGAAACTTGGTTAGCGTGCTTCTGCTGAATCGGAAACCGTGCTCCCTTGACCCCCGTATCATCTTTTTCTCAATATCTTATTGCTAAATCTCAGTTCTCAAGATCCTAAATTATCGTCTGATCCATTAATAATATATTAGTATAAATTATTAAGAAAGATGTTGATGAAGATTGGTCGAAAAGGGTGGCGATGTTTTTCTTTTCTTATTAATGAAAAGGGTTGGTTTCCAAACAGCTGAAGGATGGGGGAGTAAATGGCATGTCAACTCCGATAGTGCCAGTCCAACAGTTAGTGGACCCACGACCACCGTCATATGGCTACAAAAGGCGAGAATTGTCGGCGTCGTCCCCGGCAAACAACAGGATGGAAGCGGTGTCGACAGAAGGCGACAGTCGGACGGTTCAGGTTCAAGGCAAGCGCTTGTCTGTCGTCGAGGATGGCATCGATGAAAAATCTGATCAGAGGTGGGGTTCGATGGCGGATGATCAGTCAAAGAACGAAGAGCAAGTGTCGGAAGTAGCTTTGAGGAAGGCCAGAGTGTCGGTTAGAGCAATATCGGAGGTTCCCATGGTAACTATTAGGGTTACATTTATTTGATAGAATCAGACGATAATAAATATGAATTTAAGGTTGAATTCTTTAAATACAGTTAAAATCTTCGATAAGATAAAAAGAATATGAGATAATCTATTTACCGAAGATGATGCATGCTTAGTTCTTCTATGTGGTGCAGATAAGCGATGGGTGTCAATGGAGGAAATATGGTCAAAAGATGGCCAAGGGGAACCCTTGCCCACGCGCCTACTACCGTTGCACCATGGCTGTTGGCTGCCCAGTTCGTAAGCAGGTAAATTTTTTCTCTTTAATCCTTATATTATTTTTAATTTATCAACTCAACTGCCAAAAATTTTGACTACAACAATAAAGGGTCATATTTTTGGTCCCCCTACGTGGGTTTTAGTTCATGCAGTGCAATGTCTCATTGATTTCGTGTTCCTTTGTAAGGTATTTGGATAAAATATTAAAAATATACTTTTTTAGTTTAATCTTAATGATGTTTAATTTATTAATTGGTTAATTTAAATTTAGTGTTATAGAGGGACAAACATAAGATTTTATGTTAGGGATAAATATAAATTTATAAAATTCTGGAGGATAAAAATATATTTTTAATAAAAAATATACCGAAAAGTTCTAAAATATATAATACTTTTAAAATTTTAGGAGGGTGATTGCCCTCATTCGTCCCGCCTATATCCATTAATGACAAAGATTATTATGGAATGATTCTTTCTGTCTAAATTAATTTTGAATAAATTACGTATTTAATATTTAAATTATCAATTTTGACCTATTTTAATACCTCAACTTTTAAAATTTTCAAAATCACATTTAGTATTTAGTTTTCATTTCATTTTAGTACCTCTCCATTAAAAATTTAATGCGTTTAGTATCTAAACTATCATTTTTTGCCCGTTTTAGTACCTAAACTTTCAATATTTTTAAAACTTAATGTTGAATTTTGAACGAAAGTACTAAAATGAAACAAAAACTAAAGATTTTAAGGGCATAGTACTAAAATGAAATTAAATTAAATTTTAGATATGATTTTGAAAAAATAAAAATTTAAGTATTAAATATAATTTACCTTTTTTTGACGTCAGGATTTGAACACTTTAATTCTAGAGATAAAACTGAGTTTGATCTTTTGATTTGTTACAGGTGCAAAGATGTGCAGAAGATAAAAGCATTCTAATAACAACATACGAAGCAACCCATAATCACCCTCTACCGCCGGCAGCCACAGCAATGGCGAAAACAACCTCAGCAGCGGCGGCCATGTTGCTATCAGGTTCAACCACAAGCAAGGATGGAGGAGTACCACCAAGTTCCAGCTACTCTTTACCCTACGCATCCACAATGGCCACACAATCCGCCTCCCCTCCTTTTCCGACCATAACGCTTGACTTAACTCAGGGCCCAAACCCCGTTCATTACATCGCCCGTCCCCCGCCTTTTCCATCACCTTTGCATGACGGTTACCCTATGTCTGCTCCCGACAAGCCATCTCCGTTGCCGGAAATGCAGATGGTGCAACAACAACAACGTACTGCTTCCATGGTCGAAACTGTTAAGGCCGCCATAGCTTCCAATCCGAATTTCACCGCAGCCTTAGCCGCTGCTATTTCGACAATCGTGGGAGCACCACCGACACAGACCAACGATGGAATCAGTGCTACTATCAATGGTGGGGTACCTGGTCTTCCGGAATCACCGCAGCTCCCTCAGTCTTGCACCACTTTCTCCACCAACTAGCCATTGGGTGATGAAATTTTGATGTCTTCGTATTGACCAGTAATATTATACGAACATATGAGTAGAATATACCCAGCAAGAACACCTTGGGCTAATACCAGCACATATCGATGGTGGGTTCGGGCTTGCTGTTGAAATTTCACTGTTTTTGCATGTGTAAAGAGAGCTTTTGTAGAAATCTAAGTGTTGTAAACAGTTGGCACTTGTCAGTTAAGATAAGAATATTCCGTCTGCAGCCAACATTTGCCACGCATAATAAGCAGAATAAAGCACCGTATACCCACTGCCATGTCCACGTTCAATGAACCCCCTTTGGCTTTTAACGAATTCAACCTGCAAATATAGCCAGGTTCAAGCCATAACATTTGCCCAGTTGCACCTGAGTACTCAGAGATATCGTCGGATTCTTAGCTCATTTTGAAGACTGCAATATACAAGGGTCTTCTCAACCCAACCCAGCAAGAAAATTAGTGCTTCACGTTTGGTGAATTCCTCGAGTTCCTCCAAATGCTTCAGTGATTCTTACTTCTTTGTTGAGCTCAGAATTTAATTCACTGAAGAGTTTGGAGGAACTCATGGATGTTGCTAAACATAAGAATCCCCACTGCCCCACGTATCGGCAATGAATAATGTTGGTTGTGATATTTGTGTTTTATATTCATTTGGTTTTCGTTTCCAGGCACTCTCAGTTATGTTCATGTTCATTAGGTGTAAGTGCAATTGACCCTTCTGATAGAACCAGCTCCAAGAAGAAGAAAAGAAGCAAATCTAAAGGGTTTTGAAGCTAAATCATGGGTTCTGTCATAAAGAAAGATGGAAAGTGAACCATCTCCAAGACGAACAACATTCAAATCGTTTAAGGTTCTCTGTTCTTTCGAGTTCTTTTCAGATTGATGAATGCTGATACAGTGGAACAACTTGCACCAAGAACATGCATCGATACGAAGAATCTGGTACGGTTTACAAAAGAACAAAGAAATGGGTCTATGGGGTCATTATTGTGTGTACTTTAGCTCGGGAACTTGCTTCACATATGCTGCCAAAGCATGGAACTTGGCCTTCTGTGCAGCAACTTTCCAGGAAACAGGCTGGATTGACCACAATCAGAATAGAGCCATTACAACCTAAAGTACATATTGCATGTAAATATTTCTATGATTCTATTTTCATTGAACCTTTTTTTTTTTTGAAGAACTTGTTCCATATGAACATAACAAAACTTGACATGCAGCCAAAAGGGTAAAGGAGAAGGGAAAAAAAAAACAAAAGACATTCATCTAATCACACTCAATTATCTGCTACTGCACACAGCTACAATAAACAATCAACTTCTTATGTCGGGCACCGTTCTCTTGGAGAGGTGCTAGGATGTTTGTTTCGAGAAGTGGGAAGAATCAAAATTCCGGGTAAAGAAATCAAAATTGATGAAAGAGGGTAACAATCTGAATAATGCTTTGTTTCCATTATTTACCACGAAAGCAACCAAGAACCTTTGTTTTGATTACCTGAACTCGACAGATGACTGGTAGAAGGTAACAATCCGAATAATACTTCGGGTTGATGCTTTCCTTCAGAGGTTCACAAGTTTTTGGGGAAACCAAATCGGAGTATCCTTGAACATTTGAGCAGTTCCATGGAGACTCTGTGGTTACACTGAGAGTTATATTCAATAAGCAAACATGACGGAAACTGTCCCCTTCGATGCCATTGAGGAGGCCGGCGACTTTTATGCTATCTCCCGTGACGTCTTTGAAGGTAATTCTTTCTATCACGGGGAGAGCATTCGGATCGTAAAACTCATCTGGATGCTGAGAAAAGCTACCATTGAAAATTATAGCCGTGTCTACACCGGGCAGGGTCACATTTGAAATATAGATATTTCTCACATAACCACCCCTTCCACGAGCAGTTTTTATTTTAATAGCCGTGCTTGAATTGAATAAAAAGATGTCTTCTGCATAAATTTCAGAAACACCTCCAGACATCTCACTTCCAATTGCAATCCCGGAGCCGTTCCGATTGTGGCCAATGATCCTGCGGATGACGATATTTGTGCTGGGACGAGCAAATGAGATGCCATACTCATCCCACCCACTTTTGATGGAAATTAGATCATCACCAGTGCTAATATAACAGTCTTCAATGCAAACATCATCAGAAGAGTCTGGATGTATTCAAAAAATCAATAAGAAAGGCTTTAGAGGTTAACATGGCAAACCGGAGAACAAAAAACAGAGATAAGAGTCTTGTGTTGCTTGGTATTTGCAAACATTCAAGATTTACTTAAAGTTGATCATTTTGAACTCACCTGGATCAACCCCATCCGTGTTTGGTGAATCCAAAGGAGCCATGATTGTGACATTCTGGACCGTGACACGGCTGTCAATCGAGAAAATAAAAAGTATTAACTTAATGGGAAAATGCTTTCAGTCTTGATAGTTATGTCCCTATAAACTGATGGTGCATACAATTTGATTGCAACATTCAAGAGCATGCTAATACTCAGGTAGACCACAAACCTGCAGTAAACTGGGTGAATGTTCCAAAACGGAGAATTCAAGAAAGTCAAGTTCGAGATTACAACCCCAGTCGAGTTCATCAATTCAACCAGATGGGGCCGAGTATAGTTCAGAGTTTTGCTTCTAAACCAGTTCCACCAAACACTGCCCTGGCCATCAATAGTTCCATTATCACCTGCATGAAGAACATGAGGAATCAAAAAACGAAATAAAATGCCAACGGATTATGATTTCTCATCAACGTTACTGACCTGTTATGATTACATCAGTCAAATTGCGACCGTATATGAGGCTCTGGTGCCTTGCACCGGGTAACTCCCTGCCTCGACCGTAGGATGGCACTGGATCAACAAGTGGCCAATCATCAGAAGTATGAAACAATGACAGCTACGGTGTTATACAACAGTAGAGCATCATGATCATGAATGTAGTATGTTCACCATACAAGTGTTGAGTTGAAAAAGCAAATAGCTGAAAAATGCATATTCTCCGACATCAACCGTTCATTATATATAGCATCGTAACAGTAGATTAAATCCCATACACAACAAAAATTCTAGCCAGCAGTGGATCAGAGGGAAGACCATGTGACTGCCAGAATGTTCTTTTTGTATCCAGCCGATAAATGTGGTTCGGAAGTTACAGACTTACCTTTGATCCAAGAATTACCGCATCCTTATCTAACCACAAGGTTAGGTGACTGATGAGATTGAAGCTTCCTGTCAACCACCGACCAGCCGGGACAAAAAGCTTGGCCCCACCTTTGTCAGCAAAGGAATTGAGGTAGAAGATGGCATTCTGAAATGCTTTTGTATTGAGAGTGACACCGTCTCCAACCGTGCCAAATTCGGTAATGGTGACACTATGAGGCCGAATCACCCCGACATCGGTCTGTTTGCAAGGTGAGCTGCCACTGACAGCCCATGTAATATGACTGAAAAATGCAAGTACGAGAAGCACATCCACCAGCTGCGAAAAAATGCAAACAGAACTAACCATGAAGGTACTATGAGGCCGAATCACCCCGACATCGGTCTGTTTGCAAGGTGAGCTGCCACTGACAGCCCATGTAATATGACTGAAAAATGCAAGTACGAGAAGCACATCCACCAGCTGCGAAAAAATGCAAACAGAACTAACCATGAAGGTTATAGCTTCCCCCTTTTTTTCTTCAGCTACTCTTGATTGACTGTGATAGGTAGATAGGGGAAATTTACGGATAAAGTAACTCAGACAAGATTGACCATCTAACAGCAATGTGAATCAAAAGATGCCTGAAAATAGGCAAATGAGAAACATGCAAAAGTGGTGAAGGAATAACTTCTACTATCAACCAAGTCATGAATAGTATATAACTCACACATTTCATGCCATGAAACCAGCAGATGAAAAGAAAAGCAATAAATTGAGCTACATTTTACAGAATTTCCTATAACTATGCAAAGAAAAATCACAGTTATGCCCAGATGAAGCATTTTCTCATAGAAAGAAGCATTTTCTCATTTAGATCCCTAAAATTCTTCCCTAACATATATTGAACATTTTGTTCAGATCTCCTTCATAGTCCAAGAAGTCAAGAACTTGGTGTTGTAGCATAGATAATTTGAATAAAGTCAATAAACTGAGGCCGAAGTAAAAGTTAAAACGACAAAGCAGAGTTTCAAAAATGTAAAAGCGAGAATCAAGCAACTCACGCTGAAAGATCTCTTCATATGAATGAGGTCTGCAACTTTCTTCTCAGCCACAAAAACCCAACCTTCTAACAAAAGCCCTCTCCTTTTCAATTGATCAAAAACGGGAATAAAGTGAAAGATCTTTACTTAATTTCCCATCTGAGCAAGAACAAGATCCTTTCTCGAGCTACGTACCAATAAAGAAAGTGCGTGAGGATGGGTCATTGAGAGAACCACTACCACTAACCAAAGCGAAGAAAAAAATCATTGAAAATGACTGTTGATACCCGCCAAGAATTAAGCAGTAGGGTCACTCTTATGTCTTCACTTGCTCCTCCATTAGCTCTCACTGTGTCTTTCTTGCTCACTGATGAGGAGAAATGAATGATTACCCATAAAAGTTAAAAGCTTTGAACTAGCAGTGACTGACAATGGTTTATCAATTCAGATAGCAAAAAAGGATCAGTGAATTTTGGGGTTCACAGTATGTTATTGACTTTTTTGTTTATTATGTGAGCCTTGGGTTTCTATTTGCAGAGCATTGATGGAAGAAGTGAGCTTTACAAGTTTTATATAGCAAAGAGATTTTCTCTTGGAGATCGAAAGTCCTTGCATGAAAAGAGGAGGCATCCGACTCCTCTTTCTAATCCATCCATTCCTCGTTTTATGCCATCACAATCTTACTAGTTTCAATTAAGTTCGTAAAATCTGTCAAAAAATAAAATTATTTTCGAACCACTCTTTTTGATCTTATTAATCCAATCAAATCATTAATTATATATTTCAATTAAGTTAGTAAAACAGTCAAAAATAAAATTATTACTGTTATTTCTGAATATTCGAATTCGAGTATCATATATCATGCGTTAAATGTTAAAAGATTGAGAGTGTTCTTCAAATAGATATTTCCTTATATTTATCCCAAATTATTAAAAAAATCGAAATTATGATTCATGAGATCGTAATTATAATTTTATATTTTCGTTATTTTATAGTTTGAAAGACTGTAATTAAATGTAAAATCATGCATTAAATTAGAATTAATCTTATATGGATAATTTAAATAAGGATTTAAAAGATGATTAACTAAAGGTAAAAATGCATTAGAGGTCTCCGTATTTTTGGGAGAAATTAATGTGACCATCGTATTATTTTTTCACTCAATGCGGCCCTTCAACTCAAAAAATAAACTCAATGTGACCCTTTGATCATTGTTTTTTCATCGTTAACGTTACGATATTGATGTGGTAGTTTATGATGCTGACGTAGCAGTTTATAATACTGACATGACAATCTAAAGTGCAGATTAACATACCGAATAACATGATAAATTGATTAAATTAATAACTCAAACATAACATATCCTACCATGTTTTATATAGCTGCGTATATGTATAGGGTGAAATCAAGTTGGACCGCATTTTAAAAATTTTGAACTTAAGATTATAAAATATTTAATTTCTTATTATTTTAAATATTTAAATATTGTTTAATAAATGAATTTATTGAATAATTTTAGTGGTAAGATGAGATATTATTATTTTTATCTAATTTCAAAAAATTGTATTTATAGAATATATTATCAATTACTAATTTTAAAAAAAAATATAGGATAAGAAAATAAAATATTAATTTTAAATTATAAAATTTATTTAGATATAAATATGGAGACTAGAAGCACAATTTGATTAATATATTTTACAATTATTATTTAGATTATTATCAAAATTTAAAAAATAATATGGTAGAGTACACAAATGGTCTCCCGACTATAGTGTTTTACTTTATTAAATCCTTTGGCTAGTAAAAGTTACAAAATAATCCTCAAACTATAGTGTGTTACTTTGTTAAGTCCAACTATTAAAAGATATAAAATGATCACCTGATTATTCATTATGTTCCAAACTCGTCATTTTTCTTTAAAAAATTGACGGTATTATGAGCTAAGCGTCAACTTACTGATTGTGATATGATAAAATTTGATTCCAGAATATCAAATGACTATCATATCTCTGTCATCATGTTAACGTCCAGCTTAGACAACCGTCAATTTTTAACAGAAAAGGACGATTTTATAACATAATGAATAGTTGGGTGACCATTTAGTAATAGTTAAGGGACTTAACAAAGCAATATTCTATAGTCAGAGGACCATTTTATAACTTTTAATAGATGAATAGTCGGATGACCATTTTGTAACTTTTAATAGTTAAATGACTTAACAAAAAGCAACATTCTATAGTTAGAGGACCATTTGTAACTTTTAATAGTTAATGGACTTAATAAAGAAGTACACTAAGTTGGGGGACTATTTATATAATTTACCCAAAATAATATACATATAATAGAGGGGTTAATATGAAACTTCAACCTTCAGTTTATGGTGTGCATATTGTAGTCACCAACCACTCGGGAATCTTTGAACCAAAAATAAAAGAGAATAATAATTAAGAAATATATTAAAATATGAAATGGATGTTTTAACTTGTAGCCTTTGATATACATTTAAATTTGCACCAATCAAGTGGTTTATGGCCTCATGATAAAAGAATTGTACTAACCTCGTAATAAAGGAATTATACTAGTGGTCTCGTGATAAAAAAAAATTATTATTCATTGAAAACTCGGGTTCGAGCACTATAAATGCCAAATATGTGAACATTCATTACCGAAAGATTGAGAGTTTTCTTTGAACATTTATTACCTTATATTTACTTCAGATTAATAAAAGAAAATTCAGATCGAATAATTAAGTCTTCGATTTGTTATGAATTCATCAAATGATCCCGATGATTAAAAGAAAAAGAGAACATTTGAGATTTTCCAAGTACAATGGACCATATATTATAAGTTTGTAATAAATAGCTCCCCATAAAACAGCAAATCCATTGTAGCAAAGAAAAATTCTGACAGAAAAGGAAAAACAAAGATCCCACAATATGATTAAAAACTCAGCTCCATGTAACAATTTTAAACCGAAAATTTCACAAGTTCAGAATGAGCCAATAACCTCAACTGTTGAACCAAGCGAAGGGGATGGATATAAAAAATGAACAATCCTAGTAACTTCTGCCCCAATAGGTCCATTTTTTTGCAGGCTTCCCAGAGGCAAAGCATTTAGTACCTGCACAATTTTTTACTTTGGATGAGTACAAAACACATATAACTTAAGTTTATAGAAGAATAAAAGACCACCAGGGCCAAGGGGGGATATCCTATTGTTTAAAAGCAATGCCTGCTCAGATGGAGCCAAGTACCTTCGGGGAGTTCAGGCTGTTCGAATGGGGTACAAAGAGACTTAGCTGCTCCCATCTCACCCTTTGTTCGTGCTTTCACGTCTTTCTCCACATCCTAAATGCACAAAACTGTCTTTTAAGAAAATGCGCAAGATGTCTGGAAAGGTTTAAATATGATCCAACTCATTATGGTGCGTAACAAAACACTTCAGAGAAGAATCAAAACAACATTGTTCTGTAAATTCAAGTCATACCTCCTCATCACACCATGGAGCTAAGATCAGTTTCTTTTTCCCGAGAGCTTCAACAAACCCATCCCAAGTTTTTACAACTTCAATGCAGGCATCTCTCTTTTGTTTTGCAGCATCAAATAGGTTCTGTTGAATCTTATCCAACATTCCTTTTACTTGTTCAACCAAAAACACTCTAGAGATATCGGTCTTTTCTCCATTGTCACGGCGAACCACACGCACCTGTCAAACAAAACACATTTCGGTTTCAACTGTATAGTTACAATAGGAAAATAATAAAAAATAATTGAAGGAAAGCAGCAATGAGAAAAGAGGGGTGGGGATTAGCTTGATTATTTGCCAAGTCTCGGGGACCTATTTCAATCCTCAGGGGAACACCTTTCATTTCCCAGTTTGAGTACTTCCAGCCAGGTGAGTAGTTTTCTCTAAGATCAGCTTCAGCTCGAATACCAGCCTCTGAGAGGGTTGCCACAGTGGCAGCACAGGCATCAAAGATTCCTTTAGTATCTGCATCTTTGTAAGGCACAGGAATCACAATAACTTGCAAAGCCGCTACTTTTGGCGGCAGCACTAAGCCTTTGTTATCCCCATGAACCATTACCATGACCCCAATCTGAAAAATGAAGGAAAAAAACGGGGAAGAAAAATTATAATCAGAATAGCAAGAATAAGGAGAAAAGAATAAATCAAAATTTTATAAGTGGTTAAGGATTCTTTTCACTTCCAAGCCTGTGTAATCACCTACATCGGCAAAATATAAATGGCAGGATGGGATCACAAGGAACTTGAATTAATTGGTGCCAACACCCAAAGTAAAGAGAGAAAGTTTTACCGTTCGAGTGCTATATGCCCAGGAATTCTGCCAGACCATAGCCTTCTCACCCTTCTCATTTTCATAAGTTATCTCAAACATTTTTGCGAAGTTTTGTCCCAAACAATGTGAGGTTGCACCTTGAATACCACGCCCAGTATTTGGAATAAATGCCTATAATGTTAATATCAGATTAAAAGCTCCTCGCTTTAGATTAAAGAACATTTATTAAGCAAATAATCTATGTTCATTGATTATGGCAACAAGTACAGATTGTTATAACATGCTTGATTATACTATACCTCAACACTAGTGGTGTAAAGTCCACCGGCAAACTTCTCCAGTTCACTCTTCCTGCCTTTTGTGACAGGAATAGCCAAGAACTCCTCATATATACGTCGGTAAAGCTCCAATATTTCAAGAACCTAAAGAATAACAATACATCAAAAGTGATCCAGCAGACATTCTTCGGTAATAATTCAAAAGGCTGAAACTTGTAAGAACAATGACCTATGATCGCATGTGACATTACTAGCATGCTTGCTTAAATACTTGATTCAGGAATTCTGAGGCAATAATGCTGTTCTAAACAAAAAGTTAATTGTTGCTAAATGTGGAAGAGCAAAGGGTCAGCCATACAAAATTTCCTTTTACTTAGACCTTCCCAAGTTCATTATGCTCCAACATTATAACAAACTTCATTTCTCAACAGTATAAATATTGCTGAAAAATTAAAAAATTTAAGAGTACTACCTCTGTGTCTGCCTCTTCCTTTGTTGCAAAGGCAGTATGCCCTTCTTGCCATAAAAATTCACGACTCCTACAATCAAGCAGCGAGTTAGTAGTGACCACTCTATCCTCAAAAAACATTAAATAAAATTCCTAGCTTGCTGTCAAAAGAACTGAGAAATTAATAAAGTTGACTGAGTTTAACTACCTGATAAATGGTGTAGGATTGCTGAACTCCCATCGAACAACATTGCACCACTGGTTGAGTCTTAAAGGTAAGTCACGGTGTCCTCTTATCCACTTAGAATAATAGGGGTACATAACTGTCTCACTAGTTGGGCGGATAGCAATAGGCACCTCCAAATCGGACTCACCAGATTTTGTCACCCAAGCAACCTAATTAAACAAAAAAAAACTAAAATTTGGTCACAAATGGCCTCAAAAGAAAATATTGATAAAATAAAGTATAAACTTTAAGCCAAGCCACAAGGTTAACATGCCAAAAGAAAATTAGTTCTCACCTCTGGAGCAAAACCCTCTATGTGATCCTTCTCCTTCTCCAAAACGCCTGGAGATACAAAGACAGGGAAATAGCAGTTCTTGACTTTCATCTTCTTGATTTCAGCATCAAAAAATGTCTACAGTTGCACATGATGGATAAGTTAACCAGAAGGAAAGGAAACAAAATAAAATGCAGTATATGAAAATCATATGACTCACTTGCATGATCTCCCAAATTGACATTGCCCATGGTCTAAGAATATAACAGCCAGAAATGTCATAGTACTCGATCATTTCACTGTTCACAACAACCTAAAAAACAAAATGATTATACAATAATAATATATTAAGATCCAAATAATTCCTAATAATAAACACAAAACCATTGCATGATTCCAACAAAATATACCTCAGAGTACCATTCACCGAAATTCTCATCCTTGTTAAAGGAGAGACCCAAACCAGTCTCCTTCTTCACTTCCTTCTTTTTCCCTCCTGAAATATCAACAACAAAGCATTCACAAATTTATAAGACGCCACGCCTTTATACGCACATTAATGGTAAAACCTAACCAAGACGAGCAAAAGAATATACTTACCACCGCCAGACTTCTTCTGCTCCCCTCCAGCCATATCACAAACTTAAAGAAAAACAAAATAAAAACATAAGATTAGAATTTAGAAGATCTAGAAACAGCGTATCCCCAATCAGTTTCAAATCTAATATCCCAATTATAGCAAAATAAAGCCGCAGCCCTAGTCAATACACATATTACTACAATCCATTACTTCGTGAGTACAGAAGTTATATAAGCATGTGCAAATATCCAATTAATCGGAGAAGAAAGTGTCTAGATTAGTGAAGAAGCAATTATCCATCACTTTCGCTACGCTGACCAACTTTCAAATCAGAGATCTGAAAGTGATTTTCCCTCGGGTGTCCAAAGGCCAAAATTCACGTTAAAACTAAGATGGATAACTATAAATCGCCCACAAAATGAAACTGCTTAGCTATTATCAGATTCCCGATTGCTATTGAAGGACGGGTAAAATTTAGGAAGTTGGAACTGAAAACAGGCAAGAAAAAAGCTGATGAAAAATAGAAGCAAGGGGGAAGATGTGAGGTCTTACCTAGAATGGTGGCCGATGATTTGGCTGCGTTAGCTTATTCTCTCGACAGAGAAGAGTGGAAATATAAAATAAAGAGAGGCCAAAACCCTCGAGGCTTTTAACATAACAACACTGAGATACGGCTAGCTTAAGTCAAATAGATTTGGACCGTTGGATGAGACTATGGACGATCTGAACTATTAAAAGAAAGTAATCGGAAAAGTCGTCGTCCGGTTATCTGATACAGTTGCCGACGACTCCCACTTACGGAAAACAGTCCCAAATATTTTTCAAGCGAATACTATTGTCTTATTTCCCTATAATAATTTTTTAATCTCTCTACTTTTTTTCATATTATTTATCCAAATGAAGCGGTGGATTAAATTAAATTAGAAGTATCGTCTTTATCTCAATAATATAATTCAGATTAATCGATTAATAGATCGAATATTAATAATTATATCAAAAATATTATATACGAACAATTAATTTAGTGGATGAAATACTAAAACTTTTTAGGTAAGGTCAAAATTTTAAATTTTTATATGTATGAATGAAACATATTAGATTAAAAGAAACATCTTTATTTTTGCATTACTAATATTGAATTAATCGATCGATAGAATTTCATATACAAACATTATTTAGATTATTACATATCTTTCTTATATATATATATGAAATGACCATCCAACTCAGTTGGTAGAGCACAAGGTTCTTAACCTTGAGGTCGTAAGATCGAGTCTCATGGAGGGCATTTCATAATTCGGAGATCTCCTACGAAAGCTGCACTCAACCTAGTGTTGGGGTCAACCTACTATCTTACCTCCCCTTACCCCATTACATATGGGAACAAGGGAAAGCTATTTTTTTTCTTATATATATATATATATATATATATATTAATTTATTTTATTTTAAACAATTGCTAATACGACCAGGAGAATTAAACAAGTGCTTTGAGTAATAATTAGTAGATTAAGATACGTAAACAAACTCTTATTGTTTCTAGCTCTGTTCTTCTGTTCCCTTGCTTTTTAAAGTATCTGTTTTGTTTTGTTTTGTTTTGTTTTTTGTTGAGAGATTTATGCATAGAGGTCGAAGCCGTGAAGATGATAATGGTGCGGCACATGATTGGGGATGATCTTGTTCACATATCTTTTAGCTACGGATTTTTATGATACAATTTAAGATAAACTACGTATTTAGTACTTAAATATCAGTTTTGGTCCGTTTTAATATTTAAATTTTTAAAAAAAATTGAAATCATACATATAATTTAATTTTGTTTTATTTTAGTACATCATTCAAAATTTATCGTCAAGTTTTAATTTTTTTAAAAAAGTTTAGGCACTAAAACAGATCAAAATTGATAGTATAAATACTAAACGCGTAATTTACTCAATAATTTGAAGAGGTTTATTTAAGGGTAAAGTACACAAATTATCCACAGCTATAAGATGATGTTTTGTTGAGTTATCCGACTATTAAAAGTTACAAAATGGTTATTCGATTATTCATATGTCCCAAACTCGTAATTTTTAGTTAAAAAAATTAAGACGAACTAAATTAGATGTTAACTTGTTGATTATGATATGATAAAATATGCTTTCAAAATACTATTACATCTCAGTCTATATATTTACATTAAACTCATATTATTGTCATTTTTTTAACAAAAAATAATGAGTTTGAAATAAATGAATAGTCATGTTATCAGTTTATAACTTTTAATAGTCGATGGACTTAACAAAGTAATATTGTGTAGTTGGAGAACCATTTTATAACTTTTAATAGTCTGAGGACCTAATAAAGCAGCATCCTATAATCGCATGACCATTTGTATACTTTAACATTTATTTAAAATTTTGAAATTTTAAATTAAAAATTATTTAAAAAAAAGTTGAGGATTTAACTAAAATTTGGCAAATGGTGTGATCAAGTGATCAATTGGGTTATTAAAACGAGTACAGACATAACAACTTGGACAGGCTGTAGAAGAATTGGCATGAGATTTGCTTTCATTCGTGGGCTCTTGTACCTGCCTACAACCCATTTTAAGTAGGGACAATAATTTTACTCTGATTCAATTTGATTTGATAGGGTTGGATCTAAAAAAATGAGTTTGGGTCGTGTTGGGTTCAAATAGAGGGTGAAAAAACTCTTACCCGATATGGAGATAATAATATAATTTTCTTTAAAATCTTATTATTATTTTAATTAAATCTTTAATTTATATTGGGTCGGTCGAATTTATTGTTTATTAATTGGGCAAAGTAAACGAAAGAACACAATAATTTTAACGAGGTTCGGCAATGTGCTTACGTCCTCGGTGCCTAGGCGGCGCTAGAAAATTTTATTCAATTCTCATAGGTTTATGTTACATCTCTATTTATAATAGAAAACTCTGATACATAATTACAAAATTAACCTTGTACCATACCGCGGGGGCGTAGGCCCCGCACCTCCAACCCACATAATCGTAACCCCCTCTACGAGACTTTCTTTGTAAGGACAGTTGATGTTCGCTGCGTTCGCTTCGCTCACTCCGCTTCATCCCCTGTCCTCTTTACCGGTATATTTATGAGCCATACCTTACAATAATCTAAAAAATCAGGTCAGATCGGAGACAAATAGAGAATATATATTTTTGGATTGAGTCAGATCGAATGTAATATATAAAATCTTTGATCTGGATAAGATCAAATTAACCAAAAAACCCGACCCGTTGTCATCCTAATTTTAAGACACCATATTTTTCCCTCTTTAACTCCCCTTTTACTCAAATAGATAATTAAATCTTCAATATTTGTATTTCTTTTACAAAACATATTTATAATTATTCTAAATAAAAATAAAATCAACTTGGATGGAAGAAATAATCCTGATTCCACGTTATGTGATTTTTTTTTATTAATTTAAGGTTATTATAAGTGGTAATATATGTTCTAAAAACTTTTAATCATTTGACAATGAACACTCGAATATCCTACAATCATCGATGCCCAAACATTAAACCTTTAAGTATAATAATTATCTTTTTAACCATTAAGATCGTTTGGTTTGTGCACAACGTGAAAATTATATCTAATAGATGATTTAATTATTAATTCAATTCAATTAAAATAAAGGTAAATTATATGTTTAGTATATAAACTATCAATTTTTTTTCTGTTATAGTACCTAAACTTTTAATTTTTTTAAAAATCATACTTAATGTTTAGTTTTTGTTTTATTTTAGTGCTAGCCATTAAAAATTTAACGGCCCGGCTCGCCAGCCATCGACTGTTGTATCCGTCGATCGATGAAGCACAAACATTCCAACCCACACCTTTTTGACCCCTGAAAGTGATTATAACCTCCATTAATATTATATCATTATATCATTTTTGTGCCCACTAATAATTAATTCATTATATCATTTAAAAAAATTAGAATATAAAATAGCATTATTTAACTCTTTACATTATATCTTAGTAATTATTCTTTTATATATATAAAGTACAATTACATTACATGAATTAATTAATCTCAGTGATTAATTTGATTAATTTTTTTTTATTTTATAGATATCGAATTCTAGTACCATACATGCAGGGATATGACATGATTGTTCGTTTACATTTATGGTATAATATTGTCTATAGTTACAATAGTTTGGTGCTTCATGTTGAATGTATCTGATCAGAAAATGTCAACAATCTTGTATAGTTAGATCTTTTTTAAGACAATTTATGGATGTATTCATAATAATTTACGAAATAAATTATCAAATTATTTTAAATAGAGAAAAAATTATTGATTGTTATTTTTTTTAAAATATGAAGTATATAATTTAGGGAATATTTTAATTTTATTTTCACCTCTTTGGGTTTTTCATATTGTGACTGTGTTACTTTTGTTATATCATTATTTCTAATTCAAGGAAAATTGAGTAGAGTATTTTTCATTTTAAATTTAAATTTTGATTTAGTTTCACTTGATTTTACTTTTTAAATGAAGAATAATATAATTTGATTTTGAATTATGAAAAAAATAATTTTATAAAAAAAGTCGGAATTTTCATCGAATTCAAACGAGACACAATGTTAATATTTAAATTAGGCAAAAAGACATTATATGTCTATGTACTTTTGAAAAAAAAATTAATATAGTCATCGTATTATTTTTTCTCTTAATGTGATATTTCAACTCAGAAAATAAGTTCAATGTGGTTCTTTAACCAATATTTTTCTTCGTTTAACCGTTATAGTGTTGACGTTGTAATCTACGGTAATAGATAACATGTCAGGTGAGCTAAATTGGTAACTCAAACTAGACGCCAGTATCATGGATTGTCACATCAACACCGTGAACTATCATGTCAACACCATAATGGTCAAATGATAAAAAATGTTGGTCAAACGATTATATTGAATTTATTTTTTGAATTAGGGTGTCAATATTGAGAAAAAAATAATTTGAGAAATAAGAAATACGAAAATCTCTTATTCCTTTTTATCTTTAATTAAAATTCTAAAATAATAATATCATTGATATTAACATGTATTAAAAATGTAATTTAAATATTAGAAAAATATTTATTGGAATACTCCTTACAATTACCTTAGTTAGGGGTGTATTCAGTTCGGTTCGGTTTGATTTTTTACTAAAAATTGAACCGAACTGAAATAAACGGGTTTTCAATATTTAAACCGAAACCGAAATCGAATAGTTAAAAAACCGAAAAAATCGAAATCGGTTTTTTCGGTTCGGTTTGGTTTTTTTAACGGTTCGGGTTTTTCGGTTCGGTTTAATTTATCGGTTTTTCAATAAAAAAATCACTTGAAACTATAATTTTTTTTACAAAAATTGCCTATTCGGTTCAATATGGAACAAATGGGTTCCATATGGAAAACCCGAACCAAACCGAATAAAAAAATAAAGCCTTTAAACCGAACCGTTTAAAGCCAAACCGAATCGAACCAAACCGTTTTACTCGATTCGTGTCGATTTTTCGATTTTCTCGATTTCGTTGCTCAACCCTAACCTTAGCAAAGGGAGTGAGACACGGCGCGTGCAAGTATGCCCACCAAACGGAATCGGAATAAGTAAAAACAAAAGCGCATTTCCTTTTAACGTTAAATTTATTTTAATCCATTTTTTCCCAAGAAAAAAAAACAAGTGAGTTTGTAAATTTATCGAAAATCGATTAATCTAATAAGATAAGACATTAGATCTTTAAATAACTAGATCTTAAGATTAGAAATTTGAATCGTATCGATTAAAAATGAAGCAACTGAATTGAAAGAATTATCTTTATTTTTATAGTATCTAATTTAAATTAATTAATCAATTGATAAAAAAAAGTGAATTTGTAAATTTATGATTTTTTGCCCATTTTGTGTGTTCCACAACGCACCAAATCACCACCCAGAAACGCTTTCCCGAGAAAACCAACAAGCAAACGAACACGTTCCCTTTCATCATCAGAGAAAACCTTGCGCAAGGGCAACTTGTCTTAAAGACTTGCGTTCACTTTCCGTCTCCACTTTCCCTACTCTTCTCAGCGAGTTACCTTTTTTAAGTTTGTTATCCTTTTGACCTTTTGATTCCTTCTGCTTGTTTGATTAGATTTTAGTTTGTTGTTTTTCAATTTAATTTTCGGGGGGATTGGAAATAGAAAAAAAGAGGCTCGGTGTTTTAGATTTGGGGAATTGAGAAGTGGGCTTCTTCTGTTCCCCCCCCCTCATAAGTTAATTTGGTATGTGGTTGCTCTTAATTGGAATCTTGGATGTGCCTGTGTACTGTTTTTGGACTTTTGGGGAAGAGCTGAAGCTGATTAGTTGTAATTAATTGTATAATTTGTCTATTTTGGGGGGTTTTAGAGCTCCGATCTGTAGCTGGAACAGGGTTAAAGTTCTGGGTTTTTGTTGTAAAATTATATTTTTAGATTGAATTACTGGGTTCGGATCTTGTTGTGTATCTGGGTTTGGAAAATGGAGGCTAGACTTGCAACTGAAGCTCGTTCATTTTATGGAATGAATCCGGTAGATTTGCGTGCGGTTGGGAAAAGGACAGTGGAGTGGGATTTGAACGATTGGAAATGGGATGGTGACCTTTTCATTGCTAGCTCCATAAATCAAGTGTCTGCTGACGGCATGGGAAGGCAGTTTTTCCCACTCGGTTCTGGGATTCCTGGAAATTCGTCGAATGGTTCATCGTCATGCTCTGAAGAAATGAATCCTGAAACTGATAAAGGGAAAAGGGAATTGGAAAAGAAAAGGAGGGTTATTGTGGTGGAAGATGACGGTGCCAATGGAGAAGCAGGTGGCCTTACTTTAAAGCTCGGTTCCCAAGGTGGTCACGGTTATCCAATCAGTCAAAGTGAGATGAGAGCTTGGGACGGAGCTAGTGGGAAGAAGACTAAGTTGAGCGGAGGTTCTGGAAATCGCGCAGTTTGTCAGGTTAAGGACTGTGGTGCTGATCTGAGCCAGGCCAAGGATTATCATAGACGGCATAAGGTTTGTGAGATGCATTCCAAAGCTAGTAAGGCACTGGTTGGAAATGTCATGCAGCGATTTTGTCAACAATGCAGTAGGTTAGCATCTGAAACTTGCAACACTTTCCTGACATGAAAGAGAGAGGCTAATTTAACATGTAGAAATTCTGATAAAAAGGACAAGCTGATATGTTTGGTTTTTAGGTTTCATGTCCTTCAAGAGTTTGATGAAGGTAAGAGAAGCTGTCGCAGACGTTTGGCTGGCCACAATAAAAGGAGGAGGAAAACAAATCCCGAGACTGTTGCCAATAGCAAATCACTGAATGATGAGCAGACTAGTGGTTATCTGTTGTTAAGTCTTTTGAAGATACTTTCTAACATGCATTGTGAGTATAACTTGATTGTTTTGTCATAACAATTCATTTTTCCTGTCAACAATGGGGCTCTGTAGCTTTTTTAGTTTCATTTTTTTCATATTTCACAATCAGTTTCCCCGATTTTCTTGGGGGACCTAATTCGAATTAAAGGCTATGTTTGAACGAGCAATATGAAAAGAAATTCTGATGATGTTTATCATGGGCTTTCGATGAAATATGGATTTTAGATGAATTTAGAAGTTAAAATAGCTGGTATGATTGTGTAACATGGTTCATATATTTTCCTGTAATATTTGGTGTTTGCTTTTGCAATACACTGGTGAATGATTCTGTTTTTCTTAACATACAGCTAATAGATCTGACCAGACGACAGATCAGGATTTGCTATCTCATCTTCTTAGGAGCCTTGCAAACCTTACTGGTGAACAAGGGGGGAGAAACGTATCTGGGCTTTTGCCAGAACTTCATGATTTGGAAGCTGTTTCGGCTTTATTTTCGAATGGCCAATGCCCTCCTTGGCCTTTTAAGCACCAGATAACTGGACCTGAATCAGAAATCCCGCATAATGGAATACAGTCTTGTGGTACTAAAGGTGCCGAAGTGCCAGGCAACACAGCTGGAGCAGTCAAGATAAATAATTTTGATTTGAATGACATATACATCGACTCAGATGATGGCGCAGATGGCATAGAGAGGTCACTTGCACCTGTGACTGCAGGGACTAGCTCCCTTGATTACCCTTCATGGGTCCAACAGGACTCTCATCAATCAAGTCCACCCCAGACCAGTAGGAATTCAGATTCAGCATCTGCACAATCACCTTCTAGTTCCACCGGTGATGCTCAGGTATGTCTATGTTGCATGGTTTGCATGATTGCATGACGTTTCTTGATTAAAATTCCATGAACATTTTTCTAAGAGGTATAGGATATTTGTTAGGTGGGTTGAACATGTGAAGAAAGTTCAAATTGTGACACAAGTTTTGCATGATTATAAGTCAGGTTACGACCTCATTGAGGAATAAGTCAGGTTATAACCTCATCTAGGAACCATGCACAGAAAAGCACGATTATGCTAATCTTGACTGGTTCCTTCAAGAGTTCTAGAAAGTGTAGGATAAATATAACATAGGCAGGGAGTTTATCTTATGTCATGACAAGCAATTTCATCTACGTAAAGTAATATGTTTCTTTTTATGATCCACCACTGTCTATTAATATATATATACACTGTCATTAACTATGTTATTAAACTTTAGCTTCTGATGATTTCTTTTTGACTTTGACCGCAACAGAGTCGTACAGACAGGATTGTGTTTAAATTATTTGGGAAGGAACCAAATGATTTTCCTATTGTCTTGCGAGCACAGGTACTTTTTAAGTATTTGAATGTAACTGTACTTTGGGGTTTGCTTCCTCAGAAAATATGCTTATGTAAATTGTTTGAACTTCAGATTCTTGATTGGCTATCACATAGTCCCACTGACATTGAGAGCTATATAAGGCCTGGCTGCATTGTTCTGACAATTTACCTTCGTCAAACTGAGGCTGCATGGGATGAAGTAAGCTTTGTTTTCTTGAAACTAGGGATTTTTATCTTTGCTTCAATTCTATTAATTTCTTCATAATTTTATTCCTCTAAATCTTTTGTCAGCTTTGCTGTGATCTAAGCCTCAGTTTGAGTCGCCTTCTGCATTATTCAGATGACACTTTCTGGAGGACTGGATGGATTTGTATAAGGGTGTTTGATCAAATAGCATTTATTCATAATGGTTGGTTTGGTCTTTATTTTTTCTTCATCGATATTTATTTAATTGGTATGACCAGACAAACAAGCAAAAGAACTTTTGCATGCAGGATTGAATATGAACCAACTTATTTTTGTGTTGCAGGTCAGGTCATCGTAGATACATATTTACCTCTCAAAAGCAATCATTATAGTAAAATCGTGAGTGTCAAACCAATTGCAATATCTGCAACTGAGAGAGCTCAATTTTCGGTTAAAGGTATCAATCTGTCTCGGTCAGCCACAAGGTACTCTTTACTCTTTTCGTGCAGTCTGTGTTTCTCTTGTCATACTCAATGGCTTTATTTGATCAGGAGTGTATTTACAATTAAATCTAGTTTACTGCATTGTTTGTTTTGTACTGGGCCTACTGGCATTGTACGGTTGCTTCAGAGCCTTTTACATTCTTGGATTTCCTTTCCCAGGTTGCTCTGTGCAGTAGAAGGGAAGTATCTGATACAGGAAGCTACTAATGACTTGATGGATGACAACGATGATTTCAAGGACCAAGATGATCTTGAGTGTGTTACCTTTTCTTGCTCTATCCCTAATGTGATTGGAAGAGGATTCATTGAGGTAGCCTTTTCTTTTTATAGTCGATCTTGTCGTCCTCCCTTCCTTGCTGATATCTTTGACACCAGTTATATGCGAATTTTAGTAAAGTTTCTCCAATGGGGGGTTAGAGATTACAATATGTATTGTAGATAAGGTCTATTGTTGTAATTCCTTACATGGAACTCCATCTTATTTTGGGGACAAGGGAGGGAAGAGGATGTTCCCAGGATGATTACTATTTGTAATAAATTGTTCAACTCATCTAATTTTAGATGAGTTGGAAATAAATAAATTCTACTGTAATATCTTTGTTTCTTTTCTTCCCTTACATGCATGTGATTAAGATGCATATTATATAATTTACTTTTAATAAGCCTTTCCTTAACTGAAGTGGGCACCTGACATCTCCTTCAACTTCTCCAGATTGAAGACCATGGTCTTAATAGTAGCTTCTTCCCTTTCATAGTTGCCGAGGATGATGTTTGTTCCGAGATTCGAATGCTTGAGAATGTATTGGAGATCACCGACGCCGATGCAGATATTGGCAGAACTGGAAAAATGGAAGCCAAAAATCAAGCCATGGATTTCATTCATGAAGTTGGTTGGCTTCTTCATAGAAATCAATTGAAGTCTAGATTGGGCCACTTGGATCCTAACCCCGAACTCTTTCCTCTAAGGCGCTTCAAGTGGCTTATGGAGTTCTCTATGGACCATGAATGGTGTGCTGTAGTGAAAAAGCTCTTAAATATTCTTCTTGATGGAACAGTCAGTTCAGGGGAGCATCCTTCCCTCAACCTGGCACTAACGGAGATGGGTCTTCTTCATAGAGCTGTTAGGAAGAATTGTAGATCTCTAGTGGAGCTTCTTTTAAGATTTGTTCCTGAGAAGGCTTCAGATCGATTAGTATTTGAAAATGAAACGGTAGCTGATGGTGTTCAAGAAAGCTTCTTGTTTAGACCTGATGCCATAGGCCCTGGAGGTTTGACTCCTCTTCACATTGCAGCGGGTAAAGATGGTTCTGAGGATTTGCTTGACGCTTTGATCGATGATCCTGGAAAGGTACTCCGTTATTATTTATTTCTAAGCATACCTGGAAGAGAATTATAGAGTTCTTGCTGTTCTCATGATTTTTGTTTTATCATATTCTGAGTTATGTGCACTAGAAGTTAAGACTAAAAGTGTTAAATCTGAATACTGTTATATTCTTTTCTCTTTTTGGGTGTTGAATTTCTTTTGAAAAACAACTGTATATTTTCCATTTAGGTTGGCATTGATGCTTGGAAGAGTGCTCGAGACAGCACCGGCTCTACACCTGAAGATTATGCTCGCTTGCGTGGCCACTACTCTTACGTCCGCCTGGTACAGAAGAAAATGAATAAGAGACCAACTTCTGGGCATGTGGTTGTTGATATCCCAAGTGCCATCTCCGACTGTAGCACGAACCAAAAGCAAAATAACGAGTCAACCTCCAGCTTTGAGATTGGGAAGCTTGAACTGAGATCCATGAAGCGACAATGCAATCTTTGCGATCAAAAGCTGGCACATGGATATGGAATAGCCAACAGGTCATTAGTGTACAGGCCTGCAATGCTCTCCATGGTAGCAGTCGCAGCAGTATGCGTCTGTGTTGCTCTACTATTTAAGAGCTGTCCCGAAGTTCTGTACGTTTTCCGTCCCTTCAGGTGGGAATTGTTGGAATACGGAGCAAGCTGAGGTCCAGCAGCTCGCCCTACGTCGGCAACTATTAATAAGGGTTTGTATTTTTTAATCTGTTTAATACTACCAAGCGAGAATCTGGTGTATCGACATCAGTATTACGACTGAGTTTCGGAGATTGTTGACATACATAATTATTTGTTCTATTATCATCGGTGTAATGTTTATCAGGGAATGTAACATGATAAACTCATGCATAGTTCTCCCCCCCCCCCTTCTTGGGTATGAGGTTCTTGTCTTTGATACTGATAGCGGGAGATGTAGCATTGTAACCATTTATAATAATGTGTTGTTGCAGCCCACATATATTTCTCGTCTTCGATAATGATAGTCGGAATATAGTCGATGTAACCGCCGTCTCGATAGTTGGGATCTATGTACCTATAGAAAAGAATTTGGACATTCAATAAAATGGGAAGACCAATGAGGTTTTCTTTTTATTAAGTTATTCAGGTGCTTATAAAATAGTATTTATTGTAAATATTTTTTAATTATTTGACGATAAACGTCATAATGTTAGCAACTGTTAGTATTCAAACCCATAATATAGTGAGTCTATGAGATGAAGCCGAAGGCCATAGTCCCCAAAAAAGACCGGCATTGTCCGGTCAAAGATTCTAGTCTCTTCATGGCAGACAAATTCGTGAGGAATGACCCACCAGTTGCCAGAGAGAGATTTCACGTGAACACAGTATGGCAGCGAGGTTTGTTATTTTCTAATTCGTTTTTATTTCTTGAAAGCTATTGGCATTTTCATTGTAACAAAGTAATAGGTAAATTACACATTTAGTATCTAAATTATTAATTTTGATATGTTTTAATATTTAAATTTTTATTTTTTAAAAAATTATATCTAATATTTAATTTTTGTTTCATTTTAGTATCATATTAAAAACTTAACATTAAATTAAAAAAAATAAAAGTTAAATATTAAAATAGATAAAAATTAATAATTTAGATACTAAACACTCGTAATTTACACTAAAACAATTAAAAGCCATTTAACTGTTAGTTAAAATGTCAGTGACAATGCCGCTGTTGATTGACTAAACGTGTCCCGTTTGCATAGTTTTCTGCATTTTAGTAAGAGGTCTCTGGTTCTTATGACATTGAGAAGTGCTCCGTGTCAGTTCATCATGTTACACTAAAAGTTAAAAATATAGAGGATCGATGTATGTATGTACACATTGAGAAGTGCTCCGTGTCACGTTATGCTGGGAATTTTAGCATTTAGGCTTTGTTCTCCTTTGATAGTTTAGTTTAGCTACACCACATGTGATACCAAATTTTAGCGTGAACAAAGAGTCGCAGTTGGTGGTTCCGGTGAACTAAAGAAGATAATATACGGCGTGGAGAGAGATTGAGGGAGAGAAAAAGGAGAAAAGGGGTATTCTTTGTAATTAACCGAGACACCATTGCATTTTGTTTATTGTACATCAGAGTTACCACAGGATATTCATGGTGTTTTAGCAAGGAAATAGTGAAACCTCAACATAATTCACATGAATTCTGTTAGCTAGAGTACTCTACAGGTATCACATGTAGAAGATGATGCTACTGCTAACAGCCTTTTTTTTAAAAATGTTTAATTTTCAAAGCAGGGTTAGGTTAACCTGATTAACCTAAATATCTTCCTAGTTAAAAGAGCATGATTGAAAATTTTACATTTTTACCTCACTGTAAATTCACTCACACTTCACTCTCTACATATTATGTACGTTTGGGGATATTCATGCACTAACCAGTAACCAACCCTAAGCTCTTTCAACACCAAACAAAAAAATGAAGTCTGCAGAAAAACTCTTGGCCTTGGCATTTCTTCATCTTGCCTTGTCTTCACTCCTTTGTTTTGCTGCTCGTGCAGGTGCGTTTCTCCTTTTTTTTATTAATTAATCTGAATAAGTGTAAGGTAATTAATATGTGTTCAAAGATAACTCTCAATCATTTTACATTGAACGCTACCACCAAAGTTACTTGGTTTGTTTCACTAATCTCCTTTTACACTCTGAAATGGGGTTGTGCTGGTGCATGCAGATACAAGAAGACGTGGTAATGGGAGAAACCAGAACCAGAAGGTAAGTCCCAAGGAGTAAGCACAACAGGCTAGAGGGTCTTAGAACATTTTTAATGGAGTTCCAAGCCAAATAGACCCCAAGTTTAACAGGCTTTATGAGTTGTTTTCTAGGCAAGGAGTGGTGGGAACACATGGTGCATCGCCAAGCCATCAACAGAGAACGCCAGGCTCAATATCAATATTAATTACAGCTGCTCACAGAGCGGAGTGGATTGCAGGCCGATCCAACCCGGTGGTATCTGCTACCGCCCGAAAACGATCGTCTCCCACGCTTCTTACGCCATGAATCTCTTCTACAAGGCTGCGGGGAAGAACACTTGGAACTGCCATTTCAATGGCACTGGCATCACCGTTTCACAGGATCCATGTAAGTTGTTTTTCCCACATCGTGTCTAATTGATGTGTGTTTGATGCTTGAGAGCTCTCTGGGGTTTTAAATTTTCGGTTGTTGATGGCAGCCGTTGGGAGCTGTAACTATCCGATGTGATGAACGGAAAGCACGATATATGCTGAGAAAGACATGTCTATCAAAGGTGATGTTGTTGTGTCCTCTGTTTCGGTTGTAGTTGAGAGACAAAAGTCGGTTTCAAGTGGGGAAAAATAATGTACCCGTGTGTATTTTCATTCTCCTATTGGCAAGTGAAATTTCAATTCCTGGTTACTGTTACTGTAGGGGTTGGTACTGCATCTTGCTTTGGCTTTAAATTCATTTGTCTAAATTTCAGTTTGTTGTTATTTAGAAAGATCCCCCCAGATAAAAAAAATAAACCTATAAACCCTTTTTTTATATAAAATTTGATTTATATTTATTTAACTAATACTTGTTATAAATATGTTATATGAAGTGAATCACAAGACAAATGTAACCAGGGTTATGAGCCTAGAGACCCACATTGAAAACCTATTTCAATGCATCAAAATCTAAGGTGAATATATAAGGAGGGATCTAGGCCCTCTTAATACCCGGGGCTGCACGAAATACACAAACCTGACCTAAATAATGATAGCATCTAGGTTTCGTAAATTTTAAAAAACACAAAGGTTAACATGCACAAATTTAATGCAATTAACCAAATGGAGCCGTTAAACTGAATACCAGAAGAGTGGGCAGGTGAGGGTCAAGAGGACCCAAAATGCTTTCTCTTAGCAGCAACCATATTGCAATCATGGAGGGTAGAGCTTTGCTAATTCTAGTGCCGTCAATATATATAGCAAAATTCTCATAATTGTTTTGCAACACGGACACTGATACATGACACTTAAAATCCAAAATAAGCAAAAGAAAAAGAAAATGAATAGGGCATTATATGTATGAGACTAGAAGCATTCTGGGGATTGGACATAGAGTATACGGTAGGCGCAAGGAAACGTATATTACTCAGCACTATGGATAAGCAAAGCACTGAGCAGCAGAGACAGACAAAGCTTAACTTAAGCTTGGGGCTTTTCCCACTTGAGGGGCTTCACGGTTTCCCAGGTGAAGTCTGGGTCGTCCCTTCCAAAGTGTCCATAAGCAGCTGTCTTCAAGAACCGGTTGTTTCCACCCCTCTTGAGGTCCAGGTTGATGGTGATCATACCAGGCCTAAAGTCGAAGTTCTCCTTCACGATTTGAAGAATTTCCTTGTCAGGAATCTTTCCAGTTCCGTAACTGTCGACGAATACGGACAAGGGCTCGGGAACACCAATAGCATAGGAGACTTGGACGAGGCACCTGCGGGCAAGCCCATTTGCTACGATGCTCTTGGCAGCCTGCCTAACAATGTAAGCACCACTCCTGTCCACCTTGGTTGGGTCCTTTCCGGAGAAAGCACCACCACCATGGGCTCCCCAGCCACCGTAAGTGTCAATAATGATCTTCCGTCCAGTAAGACCTGCGTCACCGTGAGGACCGCCGATGACAAAGCGGCCTGATGGGTTAAGGTGGAAGATTGTCTTCTCATCAAGGTACTTCTCAGGGATAACTGGCTTGATAACATGCTCTTTGAGGTCAGCAGCAATTTCATCATTTGTCACAGTCTCATCATGCTGGGTGGAGACGAGGACGGTGTGAACACGAATTGGAACCATGGCACCATTTTCATTGAAGTACTCAACAGTAACCTGGGTTTTACCATCAGGCCTTAGCCAGGGGCAGGTGTCATTCTTCCTAACTTCAGTAAGACGTGCACCAAGCTTAGTGGCAAGGACATGGCTAAGAGGCATGAGTTCAGGGGTTTCATCAGTGGCATAACCAAACATATGGCCCTGGTCACCAGCTCCAATATCCTCAGGGCGCTTTGTGAAGTGGCCATGGACACCCTGGGCGATATCAGGGCTCTGCTGCTCGATGTTGACCAAGACCTTGCAGTTGTCAGCATCAAGACCGACATCATCAGAAATGAATCCAATGGAGCGGCATGTATCACGGACAATCTTCTCATAGTTTACGTTGGCTTTAGTGGTGATCTCTCCGAAGACCATGACCATGTTGGTCTTGCTGCATGTTTCGCAGGCAACCTTGCTGTCAGGGTCCTGGGCAAGGCAGGCATCCAGAACAGCATCAGATATCTGGTCACAAAGCTTGTCGGGGTGACCCTCGTTTACGGACTCCGATGTGAATAGAAAGGTCTCCATTCTAAGTCTGCACATTGCAAGAATACCAGGCGAATCTTAGAACAATTTCTAAGAAGTAACTTAATAGATGGAATCTTGATTTCTAATTAGTGAGGTTAACAAATAGAATAGGCAGATGAGAAAATACTTTAGAATAAAAGAATATTAGCAACGATACAAATTGTTCATGCTTTTCAAGAGAAGTTCAACTCCAGGAGAATCAAGATTAGGCACAATTACTTCAAATTTGCCTGGAAGATTATGTTCTTAGGAGGATGTGAACAAAAAAGTAAAGAATTAAACAGATTCCTTTTACGTCACAACAGCATAAGTTCATAATCTATAATTTAGGAATCATATATTCCTGGATCCTATTGCAATTTATTTCAAATTGTCTGAAGCAAGTCAACAAATTCCTCCTTTCCCCCTATCCCCTGTTCTTCACAAGATCCCAATTCCCAACATAGAGGTTTCTTAATTCTATAGTCATTTTGAAAGCTAAAGACAGAGAACCGGTAGATCCTACTCAAAATCGAAATGCTTTTCAAAGCTAAATTCAAACCGAAATTTAAGACATCATCAATGATCGACAACCGTCAATACCAACTTTATGTTCAACTCAAAGCGTAACTCCAAAACAAAATGAATATTTATGTTTTAAAATTTCATTATATGGTTCATATTTAGATCTCAGATCTTCAAAAACATTTCAAAGTCGAGTGTGCTAAGCCTAAAAACTCGAAAACAACCATGAAACAGAACAGATCTGCAAGCATTTCAGCCAAACAGAAAAGCGAAATCTCCGAACAGAAACGGAAGATTAAAGAAATAAAAAGAGTAGAAATGGCAACCTAGACAAAGAAATCCGAGCTGATCTAAGTCTATGGTTGCAAAAGGAAGGAGAGAGTGTTGAGTATACCAGACCTCTAGAGAAGCGGAACTCAACGGCACAACGATTTCATTCTCCGAGGCTGCTATTTATAGAGAAAAGGGGGGGGGGGGGTTGAGATGGGTAGGAATCTGGTGAAAGTAAAAGTAGGATCTCACGGCTGATATCGAAGTTTGGGAAGCCATAACTGTAGCCGTTGGATGTCAGGGGATTGTCTGATTGTGATTTAATCTTTGGGAAATGGGTAGGAGTTAGTGGGTTGAAAATACATTTTCTTATTATTATTTGGTATATTTTTGCGTCTATTTGATTTTTGAAAATATTTACTATTTTTATTTCTAAAAAATTAGTTTTATTTTAAAAAAAAAAAATTAAAAACAATTTTTTTAAAGAAAATAAGATTATGTTCCAAAAATTCCATTAAACAAAAAGATATTACATTTCAATAATTAAATGGGCGGGTAAAGTGCACAAATGGTTTTTCGACTATAGGATAATATTTTATTAAGTCATTCGATTATTAAAAGTAATAAAATAATCTTTTAATTATAAAGTGTTACTTTGTTGAGCCACTTTACTGTTAAAAATTACAAAATGGTCACATAACTATTCATCATATTCTAAACCCGTCTATTTCCGCTAAAAAATGACAATATTTTGAGTTACACATTAAACTGCTGATTATGACATGATAAAATTTTATATCAGAATCTCAAATGACTATTATATCTTAGTCATCATGTTAACGTCTAACTTAGACAACCATTAATTTTTTTAATGGAAAAGAATGAATTTGAAACATGATGTCAATTAACATAAATCCATTAACAATGTGTCGATTGGACTTCGATGTTTAAGTCGTCGGGTAAGTATAAGGATTAGTTTTAAATATTCGAAGATTACAGGGAATGGGCAGATAATTAGACCTAAAAGAAAACTTAATTTAAGGTTAGTGTTAGTTACCGGGAAACTCCGGTCATTCACCAACCGTCGCCGGTGATCCGGCTTTACGGCTTTACGGCTTTGCTAGAGCCGTCTGTCTCACTAGCTTCCAAAGCCATTCTGCCCTAGCCCGTTTCCCATTAGCTCCGAAAGATGATAATTAGACAAAAGATGTAGCTTTCTGCTTTGCCCTTTGGGGATCTCAGATGCACAAGTGTAACTCAATGGAAACATGACAGTGAATATTTTAAGCAGTCATTTATCAGAAATGGTTTTGGATTAATTTAGTATTTTTGTGGTGGCGGAAAAAGGGTTTATTTTGATAAAAAAATTATTTTTTAAAAAGGGTTTTTTGTGGCCATTTAGTTTAAATTATATTTTCTAAGTTTTAAAATATATTTTAGATGTTAAATTAGACTAATAATATCGTGATCTTTTATATATTTTTTTTTAATATAGAGAGAATAAACATAATTAAAAATCTGATGTTTAAATGAAAGCACATGATTCAGGAACAGAGGGTCATTCGGATCCAAACGGCCTCCGGCCCTGTTTTATTTTATAAATTTAATTTCCACACTGGTATAAGAACTAGGAATGACAACGGGTCGGGTTCGGGCCGGGTATTGGTCTTTTCGTCTCCGTCTCTGTTTAAAAAACACGTACCCGTCTCCGTTTAAAAAATCACGGGGATTTAAACGGGGATCCCCATCGGATAATCGGGAAAAACCGCAGGGAAACGAGTATCCCTATTTAGCATAAACGGTTATTTAAACGAGTATCGAGCCGGGTATATATATTTAAATTTAATATATAAATATTATATATTTTTTAATTTAATTTAAATTTATTATATATATATATATATATATATAATTATTTTTAATATTTATTGGGCCGGGTAATCAGGGCGTGGATTACTAAATCCGTCCCCGTCCCCGTTTAGCATAAATGATTTTCCTCGTCCCCGTTTAATTCGGTTTTCGGTTTTTCCCATCGAGTTTGAGTTTTTTTGTCATCCCTAATAAGAACAGTTAAAAATTAGATAAATTACAAGTTTAGTATTTTAATTATTCTTTTTTTTATTTTAATATATATATATATATATATTATTTTTTAAAATTATATTTAACATTTAGTTTAAATTTTAGTTTGATATACATCACTAAAAATATTAATAAAATTATTAATATGATAATTTTAATTTTTAATGATGATATTATATTATTTTAAAGTAATATATCAACATTATTATTAAATTTTTTAACAACTGTCAGATCAATTATTTTACCACAGCAGATTGGCTTGCCAAACTGTCAGTTCAATTATTTTCGCTCTAATTTTCTTAAAAATATAGATGTACATACACGTGTATTCAAGCTTTCTTATTTTGATAAGACGAGACACCAAATACTTTAGGTAAGGTTTAGGGTTTAAGGGTTTAAATCTTAAAGTTTATGAGTGGAGTAAAATAGATTTGGAGAGTCGCCATTACCTAGAGATGGGTTTTAGACCCGAATTTGACGGGTTTCAATTCAACCCGATTGAGTTAATTTTTTTTTAAAAAATAAAATAGGTTTCGATCGGATTCAGGTTTATGGTAAAAGTATCCGACTAAACTTGACCCCAAAATAATAATAAATTTACCTTATATATTTAGAGATAATTGAAATAATACCCTTAATATATTATTTTCTTTTAATTAAATTTTTGTTTTTATTGAATAAAGATACTTCTTTTTAATAAATATTATTATTTCGGGTCAGAACGATTGAGTTTGGATTTTATCAAAAAAATCGAGTCGGATGGAAGGTGTTTATTTTTTGGATCGGGCAGAGGATTTAAATTTTTTGGTCAGATTAGGTAGACTAAAAATCTGACTCGACCCGACTCATACCCATTTCTAGCCTTACATATGTAGTAACCGATAAAAAAATAAAATAAAAAGACTTGGAAGACATGAAAGAAGGTATAAATTACATTTAGACGATCAAAAATGAATTAGTGAAAAAGTTTCCAACTAGCTTACCTCCTCATTCCTATTTTAAATTAATCCAGTGAGATAAATTAAATAAATAAACAAGTTAAAATATGTTTAAAGTCTTGTAGTTTTTCATACATTTGAAATTCAGGTCATTAACTTTTATTTTTAATTAATCTTTCTTAATCATTGATAATGTATACTCACCCCGAAGGTAAAATTATATAAATTTAATTTTTTTTAAAATAATAATATTTTTTATCATTAAAATTGTTTGATGTAAGAATTAATAACCTAATAAATATGATAAGACAACCAAAAATAAATAAAGTAAAAATGATCGAGGTTGGTCAAAATTTTCAACAAATTTTGCATTAGAGCCTGTAAATTCTAAGTCAAAATTCACTAATTAATTTTAAATTGGTTTAGTTTAACATTTGCGGTCCAAAGACAAGCAAATTAAAGGTCTACAACGGCAATATTTTAAATAAAAAATAGGGTAAATCATGCATTTCTTAAATAAATTGTCAATTTTAGTTCATTTTAGAACATAAATTTTTATTTTTTATATCATATCTAAACTTTTATTTTTGTTTCAGTTTAGTACAATAGTTCAAATTTAACGTTGAGTTTTTTTTAAAAAAAAAATTAGGTACTAAAATATATCAAAATTGATAGTTTAGGTTCTAAACTCGTTAAATTTTTAACAGAGAGATAATAAAACAAAACAAAAACTAATCGTTAGTCATAATTTTGGTATTAAACTCATGTTTCATAAGATTTAAAATGTCTGTATTAGTCTCTTATTTTCTTTAATTTATTATAGTAAAAAATAATATTTTATTAATAACTAATTAATTTAGAAGGTTGAGACTTGATGTCTCTTTAGTAATGAATAGAATAAAGTATATTAAAAAGGATCATCCTCGTATTGTAGAGTCATCTTGAATATTTTCGGAACACTGAGAGAAAACTTAAAAATATATCACATAGACGAAATTATATTATATTATTTTGAAAAACTAATTTAACATTATATTAATAAACCATAAAAAATAATTAAATTATAAGCCATCCATTATAAAGGTAGAAAATATGGACTATTTTATAAAATTGAAAAAAGTTAGGGGCCCTTAGTTATAAACTTTGATCGAAAACTAAAAAATAGGCCCTATAAAACAAATATATATTCTATAATTTAAAAAAATAATTTAATATTACATTAATAAACCGTATAAAAATGGTTAAATTGTAGGCCATTAGTTATAAAAGTAGAAAGTATGGACTTTTTTATAATATTGAAAAACAATTAGGGACTCTTAGCTATTAATCTTGAACAGAAACTCAAAAATAAGCCCTATAAAACGAAAAAAATTATATTATTTTAAATAATTAATCTAATATTACATTAACAAAGCATAAAAAATAATTAAGTTGTGATTTTTCAATTATAAAAAAAAGAAAATAATAACTATTTTATAAAATTAAAATTTTAGAAGCCCTTAATTATAAAATTAAAAAGTGGGGGGACCTGAGCAATCGTTCATGTTGCACCCCTTAAAGCCGGCTCTGTCGTATTGATTTTATATAATACCCTATGATTAATCAATTAATAAATTAAATATTAATAATTATATTAAAATATATTTTAAACCTTAAATATGGAAAACAAATTTCAAATTCCATTTATGTATAAAAACTGACAGCTTTTTTTATTTTATTTTATAATTTCAGTATACAATTCTTGGAAATAGAGAGAGTAGGTGCATCACTTATCGAGGAAGGTTCAAAATTTGGTAGGTGAGAAATAAATAAAACAAAGTAAACAATATTATCAAGTGTTTATAAATGAGCAAGTAGGATTATATTTTGGGACGACAATTTCATCCGATCAGGTTGGATTTATTTTAGAAAAAATTCAGGTATGGGTCGGGTTAAATATTTTAAGGGGTGAAGTCGGGTCAGATCGGTTCGGGTGGAGGATAGAAAAAATTTCGATCCGATTTGAGAATAATAATATAGTTTAAAAAAATGTTATTTTTTTAACTAAATCCTTTAATTTATATCGAGTCAGGTTTAGTCGAATTTATACTCTAAAAAATTGGGTTGAAATTGAGTAAAGGATATATATATATATATTTTAGGTCGGGCTCGAGTGAATGATGCATATTTTCATGTCTGATTGGTTTAAAAAAACTGGACATATTATCATCCCTAATTATATTTGGATTTAATTAATTTATATTATATTTTGGGACGACAATTTCATCCGATCAGGTTGGATTTATTTTAGAAAAAATTCGGGTATGGGTCGGGTTAAATATTTTAAGGGGTGAAATCGGGTCAGATCGGTTCGGGTGGAGGATGGAAAAAATTTCAATCCGATTTGAGAATAATAATGTAATTTTTTTTAAAAAAATGTTATTTTTTTAACTAAATCCTTTAATTTATATCGAGTTAGGTTTAGTCGAATTTATACTCTAAAAAATTGGATTGAAATTGAGTGAAGGATATATATATATATTTTGGGTCGGGCTCGAGTGAATGATGCATATTTTCATGTCTAATTGGTTTAAAAAAAAAACCGGACATATTATCATCCCTAATTATATTTGGATTTAATTAATTTATAGTATATGCAATGCGATAAAACTAATTTTATATTACTCCATGAAAATTGCTAAAAGCTTGATTTGGGTTTGGTGGATCAAGTTTTTCTCTTTTAAATATTAAATCAAAATAATAATAATAATAATAAATGCAAGGCATGGAGTTTGACTCGTGACATGTTTTAATGCAATCAATTTTTAATGGGCGTATGGGTTTGTGGACCTTCCACTAACACTTGCATTTAATTTGTGTGTTCAAATATGAATGTAAGATTCATATATATATATATATATATATATACACGTTTATAAATAAATTTAGAGAAAATAACATCAGTGAACGAAAATGTCGCCTTATAATATATGATTTTAATCAAATTTTTTTGGATTTGCCAGAATGACCAACAAATTCGCAACGCGAACTCCAATTTCGCAACTCAGTTTCTAATTTCGCAACGCGAATCTGTAAATTACAACGCGAATTTATAAATCACAACACATAAGTCAAATTCGCAACGCAATAATCAAATTCGCAACACAAAAGTCAAATTCGCAACGCGAAATTTCAAATTCACAATGCGAATTCCAATTTCGCAACGTGAATAGTAAAAATTGCAACGTGAATAATAAAATCGCAACGAATCTATATATAAATTATCTCTTATCATCCATCTATAATAATTTGTTGGAAAAATACATAAATAAATTTTATAAAAAATATTCGTACACGTGAAAAAATTTATATGTAAATGAACAACAAATCTATTTCATTTGCCAATCTTTATTACAAATTATTCTAAATTGAATTAATTAAAGTTTGAAATTTGAAAGAATCCTTAACTCAGACTAATGAAATACATTTAAAAAATTAAATTTTGAATTATATTAAGAAAAAGCTGATTTCTGTACACATGTAGATAAATTTTATTTTCTACTTAAAATCTCAGTCTAGAAGTAGAGAGTTACCATTTGAAATTCGCAACGCGATTTTGCGATTTTTCAATTCGTGTTGCGATTTTTCAATTCGCGTTGCGATTTTCCAATTTGCGTTGCGATTTTACTATTCACGTTGCGATTTTACTATTCACGTTACGATTTTACTATTCACGTTGCGATTTTTACTATTAACGCTGTGATTTTGGAAACTAAGTTACGAAATTGGAGTTCGCGTTGCGATTTTGTTGGTTATTTTGACAAATCCAAAAAAAGTTGGTTAAAATCGTATATTATAAGGCATTTTCGGTCACTGAGTTTATTTTCTCATAAATTTAATCCATATTTTTAATAAATATAGAAGGAATACAAGATAATATTTGTTTAAAATATTTTTAATTATTCGATAAAGAGCACTTATATATCTTTATGACGTCTTGCTGAAACCCAAATCTTTCATAACATAAAATAAATTAGTATTTCTTTATAGGATATTTACGTATGATAATATTTGAAATGGAGGATTGTTGTATCTAGGGATAGGCATAAGACTCAGATTCGACGAGTTTCGACCCAATCCGATTGGGTCACTCTTTTTTTCCTTAAAAATATTATGGTTCTGGTAAGATCGTGCCAGGTTTTTATAGAGGTTATGTTTGGGTCGGATCAGATTCGAGTTTAAAGTGAAAAATACCTAATCCAACCCTAAAAAAATATAAATTTACCCTATATATTCAGGGATAATTGTAATAATACTTTATATATATATTTCAATTTAATCCCTATTTTTATTGAATAAAAATAATATTTTTTTATTATTTCAGGTCGGGTCATATTCGAATTTTATCTCAAAATAATGGGTCATGTTCGAATCGGGTGGAAGGTGTATATTTTTTGGATTGAATTCGAGTTGGATGGAGGATGTATAATTTTAAAATCAGACTAGGTGAACCAAAAACCGACTCGAGCCATACTCATCCTTAAGTGTACCTGTAATAAACATATATATATTAATAAAATCTATAAAAAGATTTCATTATACAAGGGCGAAATCAAGAAAATGACGGGAAAAATATTATATATATATATATTAGAAAATTCATGTTGATATAATAACAAAATCATGCTTATAACATAACCCTTAAAAATGAACACTTTTAATTGGATTCTTACCCAAAAAAATGTAAATTCAAAATTAATCAAATGAAGATTTTTTTTATAGAAGATTAATAAGTACTATCTTTTTACTTAATACACGTGTCGTATCCTCAAAGGTATTTTATATAATGCGGAAACTCGTTAAATCAGCATCCACTCATACCATTAAGGGAAGATTTTTTTTTTTAGAAAATTAATAAGTAGAATATTATTGATTTTACCGATTTTTTAGTTTTTTTTTTTCAGTTTTTAAGGTTCGCTATGAATAATTCGGACCGACTTAGATCACACACCTGATTTTAGTGAGTCTCCTAACAGGAATTTTCTACTTACACAATGACTCGAACTCGTCAATTCTTCGGTATTTACTGTCATATGATCTCATCCAATGAAAGGAAAAAATTCTTACAAATTTTGCTTAGGGCAAGAACATTCAATGTTTTTGTTCAAGTAATAAAACAGAGCCATCAAGGCAACCTTTGACTTGGTCACAAGTAATTAGTATTAATCACGCAAGTAAATCCCATTAGTTATTGGGCTTTGAATTTCAATCATCTTGAATTCTTTTGGTTGAACTCTCCAGCTCAGATGATTGACCACTGGAAGTCCGAGATAAGCAATAGTTCCTCCATTCCGGTTAGGGTTAAATGAGCTGTGTCCTGTGTACTTAATCCAACTCACGAAATTGAGGAAAAGACTACCTTCAGAAGGCGTATGCATAGGAACAACTGCATGCTGCAATGCTAAAACCGGAGATGACATCGAAGCTAATAAAGCAACATCAAACCTGAAATTATAAGAGGATAAAATATATTTCATGATGCATGCTGAAGCATTGAAAACGGAATTAGTAACGATCCTTGACGGAAGTATCAATGAGCTTTCGTGAATACCATAATCCATGTGGTAAGACCAGAGCTTGTAATGTTAATGTGGCATCTGAACAAGCAACAACGACAAAACAGACCGTCAACCTGCAATAGAGAGAAAAGGGGACAGTTTGTTTTCTTAAAATACAAATAAATAAAACAAAGAAAACAAGAGGCAGATAAAATCAGAGCTTACCTAGAACTAGCACATTTAACAAGAAAAGCTGTCACAGCAAGGTATCTCCAATCATCTTCATACTTATTCCCCAAGCAAGTTTTTGACTCTGTTCCCTGTTTCGCTGCAGTAGTTGTTCTGATCTTTGCATCATTATTGAGGCCAGCAACTTCATTGGCAGCACTCACGATTTTTTCGCTTCCTCCCATGACGGAACTTCTAACCGGCATATTAGTGGAGAGCCACCTAAATGATATTGATGAACACTGTTTGATTATTGGATTATAACCCGGTTTCACATCTGTTAAGCTTTTGTCCTGGGTATATTTCTTCCTCATCCAGAGTCCTATTTCGTAGTAACCAAGTTGTCAGAACTCGCTTTGCACCGACAGAAACCAGCAAACATGGATTTTGTTTGCCATCTGAAGTGTCGTTTTGTCCCTTCTCCAAGTCAGGCATGGTGGATACATCTGAAGGAATTATGTGTGTCTTTGACACAAAGCATATTGATCTAACAGCCGATCCACCAACATGCTCCCCGAGCAATTTTGATGCAGACCAATTCTCCATTTCCGAAGTAAACCTGAACCACCCGTAAAACATTATAAGATGCTCTATTAATGGGCACGAATCGATGAGATAAAAACAAGGGAAGAACATATGGGACACACATTCTAAGGTCAACCATTCCAAGTTTCCCCAACAAAACAAAATATATGTACAAAACGAAGAAACATCGAACCACATTCTAAATGACATATGACTATCAACATACCTAGTTAACCTCAGAGTTCCATCTTCACATCCAGTTGCAATCCAGCTAAATTTATCAACAACCTCTTCATTTCCTTTAGCTTGAAAATTTTCAGAGACAAAGCATAATGAATGCATCTCTCTCCCGTGAAACTGTAAGTGTAAATTCCGGGGGAATTTCCCCCCCACACCTTCTGGTAACCAATGCCTATGAATATAGATAATTTCATCCTGCAAAAATTATTGAAAATTAAATGATGTGCGCAGAAGATACAGAAACTCGAGAAAGGTAACATCACCAAAAATATGCTTTATTGTTCATGAGATTCCAAGGATGTGGCTTCCTGTTGAGTGATTGCCAACGGTGCCTTATCCGTACAAGTCATCAGTCAGGCAGGTGAATCGCATAAATTAAAGTAAAAATTTGCATTTTCCCGATGTTTCTCAAAGGATGCAGGTTTGAACAATAGAAGTAAACATACCTTGACATACGCAAAGCAGTTCCTTATCTCTGGTACATCACCAAGGTAATAAGAATGAGGGCGGCGCCACCCCCCACATGGAATTTGCAGAACCTGTGCCAATGAAAACATTTAGCCAAAAAAGTATAACCTAAAGAGATTCATACCTCCGTTATCGAAGGAGGGAGGGCGGGGGAAGAATACCTTTGCCTCAGTTATCAAATTCCATATTATGAAATCTGTTGACGCAAAACCAGCTGCATAGTCGCAGCTTGTCAGATCATCATCAGATTTTAAGTCAGCAAACGGATTCAATCAAACTCAATTCTTTCAATTGTTTCATTCCTATAAATTCAAAACTTTCTCGGCCCTTTTCGTATTCAAAATAACATAGGCACCCTGCTCCAGTCTGAAAAAAAAGAAAGGAAATCAGAAAGTAGTTAACATGCTTACAAATGCTTGATCATGAAGAAATATGAACACACAGGCAGACATGCAAAATGCAACAAACCATTTCCCAAAGGCTAATGGATGCATCAATCATTTTATGGTACTCCACGATTTTCCCTTTCTTAAGGCTAATGAACGTTCATATGAATTTCGTAACAGAAATTATCCCTTTTCCTCGAGGGGATAACAAACAGTATAAGATACATCTTAAATTTATTACGAATATTTCATTTTTTAATCTCTATATGGTAAAAGCTTCCTAAAAATACCAAGACCATAGAGAAAATGTAAGATAGAGTTATTATTCCAATATTTTCCTTGTACTAGGGATTCAAATCATACCGTTCGGATTTCAATTTGACTGTGACTTAATCTAGCAACTGAAATGTTGGACACGGTTGAAATCCCATGAGCTCCTTTGAAATAGCTTAGTGGAGATATCTTTACACCTAAAGAAGCAGATGTGGACAGCAACAGCTCCTTTGATAAAGGGAACAGAACCAGATTACCACGCAGATCTCCACATACCAGCACCTGCAAAAGCACAAGTTAGGTTACATAAAAATAAATAATATGTAGTATGAACATTCATAAATCTTCTTTTTTTTTTTCATTTCGTATTGCAAACCAAGTAAACTCAATCAAACCAGGCTTCGGATTAACAACAGTTTCTTCAATGTTGAAACTGAAAAAGCTTTTCTATATTTTAAAAATCTCCATCTTAAATCCATAGGAGAGCCATTGAGGTCAACCAAAAAAAAGAAGGGTAAACATGCCTCTTCCTCAAATGATGCATCCAAACACATAATTCGTTTTCCAAAGCATGAAGGAAATTCTGCTATAAGGGAAATTCTTCCAGAATCCAGACAAACAGATATTGAGGGGTCATATAGCTTCCACAGCTTCAAAATTCCTCTGGGATCAGTTGTGAAGACATACCTAGATAACAGAAAAGATGATATTTCAAAATCCTCTATGTCTTCAAAGTAAAGCATGAGACTAAAGATGTGTCTCGACTTTCAATGCAAGGTTATCAGCAGGAAAATTACAAATTCTGCATTGGAAAATGCAGCATAAGAGCTTCACTTCTTTACCAATCATGTTATCATATTCATAAAACAGCAAATGCATTTATAAATGATCTAGACGATTAATAAATTCAAGTGTATAGATTTTTACTGCTCAGACAAGCAATACTAGACAGATAATCAAAATCAAGATAAAATCATATTAATAAAGAAAAGTCATTACCTACATCCAAGTGACTTACACCAGTAAGTTCCCAAGAGTTGCCTCTCTGCTCCAGCTGACCAAGTAAAGGTGAAGCCCACTTGAGGTGAGTAACGATTACCTGTAACTCCAACAACTGTCATGTTTCCTTTACCATCTCCAACAGAAATCCAATCATTTATACCACAATGATTTTTGGAAAGGCTTGCGGACAACAGATCCATACAAACAATAGGAACCTCTCCACTGACATGGACCAGTTCAGTCCATTTGACATCCCCTGTCTCAGATAATAGAGCATGATACAGATAACCATTATTTGTAGCAACGTAAATGATATCTTCACATTTAAAATACAAGGAGCGCACATATTCACTTTTGCTGCAACAACAGAACAAACAATGAAAATTGATAATAAGCATATGATACAAAAAAACCAGAATACAAAAATGAAAGAAATAAACAAAGAATGCAAAGGCAAAGGGGCAGGGAGCAGAAGTTTGTGATCCATAAGGTATGAGTTTTGATCCTAGCGACCACTAGATACTCAGCTGAACATATCAGATGCCAGCATCATAGCAGAAATTTCAATTCTTTTGTAATTGGTTAAAGAGGCATTGATATATCATATGTCAATCAGCGCCAGGAGCTCAAGAGAGGTGCTATCTAGGAAAACCTACTTATTGCTATATATGACCTATCAGAAAGTTATTACAATTTTTTTTAATTTATAAAGTTTCTTTATAGCTGATAACATTGTAATGGAATCTAGGTGGCATGACCAATACTTAGCGGCAATGTGATGGAAAATTGTGCCTGTCCATGAGTCTAGCATGCTCCATTGAATTTGGGATGCAAGTAGTGATTATCTGTGCTCCCTCAATTATACCTTCAGATTCAGAATCTCCCTTCAACTCCAATGTCTTACAAACAGAAGTGTGCAACTGGTGAACTTTAATTGCAGAGTCAAACCCAGCAGTAACGATAAGTGAAGAATCTGGATAATATAAACATCTCCATATTCCTCTTCCTCTGCACCAGTAATATATCTATATTGTAGTAAAATACTAGTTTGATCAGATTTAGGCTAATTCAACAAAGATTACCTCCCAAAATTTCCAGAATTTCAATATAAAATATCACATAGTATTTCAGAAGGACAAAACAAACTTGAGTACAAAAATCTGGAATCAAAACTTACATATGTTCCTTGATCATCCTAAGCTGCTTTCCATCCAGACCCCAAAGACGACATGTGCAGTGCTCACCAGCAGTAATGATTAACTAACAGAAACCATAAAAAAATCAATCTGATAGAGAAACCCAAACCAAGCTACGAAACAAATTAATTCCAGATGCAGTTCAGACACTGCACTTTGGAATTTGTAAAGAACATCAAACATGTGACTAAACTCATAGAACAGCTAAAAACTTTTAATCAATCACAGATATTATTATTCTTAGTTCACTGTTCTTAAAATTTACATGTACCAGTAAGAATAGAGCAAGTACTAGTGCAGCAGGATTACATTAATCTTACATTATCAGAAATACAGCAATCCCAAATCCGAGCAGTATGGTCAAAAAGCACAGGGCCAACAACCTCCCTTTTGTCATCACAATCACTTTGCAGACCAGGAATTGTCCAGATTCTAGCACTATTGAATCAAGAAACCATATTAATCCATCACATAACTTCCAGAATAAAGTAGAACAACAGAAACAAAGTAGTTAAAAAAAACTTATTCACCTCCGATCATCTGAGACAGAAACAAGTTTGGCTCCACTAGAAGACCAGACAATGCGAAATATTGAACCTTCATGTCCCACAAGTCTACATATGTGAACAGCTTTATACTCCTGATCATAACACTCGGAAAAGTTGGAAGTGGAGCTGCTTAAGTTCTTGCAAACTTTCACTGAACTCGGTGAATCATGTTGACAAATGACTTTCCAAACTATAATCTGCTTAAACAAATTTGGTTAGCGAGAGATCACTTAATGTTGGCAGTGCAGAGGACTGAAGTTACCACTACAGAGCGTAACCCTTTAAAGATGATAATAATGATTATATTATGAAAACAACCACGGTCCACCATCATTTAGCTAGTTATTGACAAAGGACCATACTTCAACTAAGAACCAAAACTTAGAAATTCAAGCAAATCCAAAAAATGCGAGAGCATTACAAAAAAGAGAAGTATTCATTGCAAGGAAAGACAAGCCCCTCATTATAAATTGTACCAGATGCAATTCGAAGAGCCTCAACATTGTCACCCCATAATCGCATGGAATACAAAAGGCCCTATCTACATAAATTAAGAGGGATTTGCAAGAATAAACGTTACGAAAAGGAACTAAATCTTTTTTTCTTTTAAAAAATCATCAATAAAACTCAGAACTTGCTGTACAACATGAATAGTGAATATGTTATATAAAAATTCCCAGAATTTAGATACAACTAACCTGGAGATTGAACTTGAAGAACCAAACTAGACTTCAACATATCCCAAACATGGACAGAGTTGTCACTGCATCCTATAGCAGACAATGGTCCTAGAACCAATACAATAACAAACGTTAACAGAAAAAAATGGAACATAGGAAGCAAGTTCAAACTTTTAATAAACAGTAGTGAATGAAAACAAAAAAAATACTTTACCTTTAAGAACAAAATATCTAGAACCCAATGAGTAAATCTCGGCAAAGAATGAATTAAGCTCAAGTCCACGCGAAACTCACTCTGGGTTTTCGACTTCGACACCGATTCAGAGCTTAAGTTAAAAAAATTCACCCTCTTTTCACCGAAAACAACAACTTTACAAGTTAAAGTATTATCAGGCAAGCTACAAATGAGTCCATGCACGCGAATACCTTCAAAGACTTGAAAAGATTGGATCATCTTTGTTGATTCTAGATCATAAATAAGAATTTGAGAACCAGTTCCTGGTTTGAAAAGAGTAAAAGTTTAGACATTTTTAAAAGAAGAAAAAGAATATCATGTTGAGGTGGTATTTGAGGGAAGAAAAGTTATACCGGCTAGGAGATAAGGAAAGGAAGAGAGATGAGAGGGGAAGTGGAGCAAACAGACGGCTGAGATTTCTCCGAGGTATAGGCTGCTACGTATGATGCATTGGCTTTGTTTCATGTGCGAGTCCGACATTGTTGAGAACTTAGACAGTGGAAACTGGGAACAATGGAAGTTGCAAAGGTAGTGTACTGTTTTTAGGCGTAATGAAAAATTTGGGGCTTTGAAAGAAGGGTTATGTTATGTTGTCAAGGCCCGAAATGGCTACTCCAATTCAAAACAAAAAATCAAAATTTAACGATGATACATTAAATTATTCAAATAAAATTTAGGGTAAAGTACACAAATGGTCCCCTGACTATAGGATGTTACTTTATTAAGTCATTTGACTATTAAAAGTCACAAAATATTCCTCCAATTATAGCGCGTTTAAGAGTTACATAATGATAACTCGACTATTCATTATGTTTCAAACCCAACCTTTTTCTTTAAAAAATTGACGGTTGTTTAAGATGAACGTTAACATGACGACTAATATATGATAGTCGTCTGAGATTCAATGATCAAATTTTATAACATCACAATCAGTAGGTTGACGTTCAACTCAGAATACAATCAATTTTTTAATAAAAAAAAACAAGTTTGTAACATAAGATGACCATTTTGTAACTTTTAATAGTTGAGAGAGACTCAACAAAGCAATACTCTATAATCGGAGGATAATTTTATAATTTTTAATAGTCGAATGACTTAATAAAGTAGTACTCTATAATCAGAGTATCATTTATATATTTTACCGTAAAATTTAAAGTTTGAATCTTAATATGACAAATAAAATAAATTAGATTGAAAGATACGTACATAAACATACGCAGCGATCAGTAAATCAAATACTATATCAAAAAAATTACAGACGATTGTAGAAAGATGCTCAGGAGCATATCTTCCTGAAATGGGAAAGAAAAAGTTTCAGCCTTGCTCAACACTGCCTGCTTTTATAGTCTTTCTACCTCAATGCTCATTTTAGTATGCTTGTAAACGAATCGAACATTCAGCGAATCGTTCGACGAAAAGCTCGTTTATTTATTAAATGAACGAATATGAACAAAATTTTATATTCGTTTAATTAAATGAACGAACACAAACAAAAGACTAATTCGCTCATTTATGTTCGTGCACGCTCGATAATTCACTTGTTTATATTCAGTTCAATGTTTATGTTCGTTTGTTTATATTCAGTCAAATCTCTAGACTCGTTTAAAATATTAAGACTTAATAAATTTCAGCCTTATACTCGTTAATATTTTAAAACTCAATAAATTTTTACCTTCTTCCACTTCCCTTTTGAGAAGTTGATCCCTTGCACCATTTTCAGGTAGAGGTGTACTTAAACAAACCCAACATCCGTAAAGAGATACGGCAGTACCCAGCTAGACAAAGAAAAGCCATGTATTTTAATGGTGGAAAGAAATATAGTGGGAGGAAAATGGGTTGTAAGTTTTGTTTTACATACAGCAAAATAGACCATAACCAGTGTAGATGTCCACCTGTAAATAAATTGTTTCATCAGACTAGAGTCGGCTATACGTATATATGTAAACACGTGTGAAACAAAGATGGAGGAACTTACTCGGTGTAGTAAACAAAGATGGAAGCGTCCCACTCGACTATATCCCACGACAAGAATCCGGCCATAATGGCAAATGAGACAAAACGAGTGACCACTAGCCATACAGGGTGCACCCTAATCCAACAACTAGTCCACAACTGGTTCGAGCCAACATGATCCCCTGTTGTAGCACGTACGAACCCGTCAGCATCCGGTCGAGCCGCTAACAGACTCTCGTATACTATCTCCTCGTCGCTTCTAGATGCAGCTTCTTTCCTCCATAGTACCAATAAGGACCCAACGAAAGCAGCCGTCACAATGCCGAAAAAGATGAAGTCGTACCAGTAAACAACCAGGGCCATGGTGAGTCTGAGGCTTTTGGACCAGATTCATTCGCTCCTGCAATGAAGACTATAAATGGTAAGAAAGGCATCTGATGATTTTCATCGGTTAAAAAACAAGTGGAAGAGCAGCAGAAATTTGTTTAGTTTGCTGGGAGATTGAGCTTTTGGGTTTGATACAGGGGAATGGTAGTTTTGACTGTCTGCTTTGAACCACGTTCTTCATAGCTTCGTATCAAATAATGAATAGCTCAAGCTGACATCTAGCACTGTAATTTTATTACTTTTTAACATTTGAATGGCAAGACAAATTGTTACTATTATATTTAGGCTTGATTTTTTTAAAAAAATATACCAAATTCGACTAGTGAACAGGTCTACCAAACACTTTGCTTATGATCGTTTGTTGACAACCATTGTCCAGAAAGGACATTATAAAAACAGGGTCCTATAGGCCTAACTTATTTTTCAGTGATGAAATTTGTAATTTACCCTTTCGGTAAATTACAAATTTGATAATTAAACTTTACTCTCTCTCCTATTTCACTTACTATACTAAAAATCTTTTCAATTTCTCCATTGAACTTAATGCATTGGGTTTTTTGGTCACTCGGTCATTAAATAGTTAATGGCGTTAAAATGGGTTGTTGTATAGATGCAAAACGACTTCGTTTTGGTAAAAATTTTGTTTTTTAAAACGGCGTCATTTTTAACGCTGTTAACTATTTAACGACGGAGTGATCATATTAGGATAGAGAGTAAAATACAGTGATAAAAAAACTCAATGTATTAAATTCAGTGAAGAAATTGAAAACTTTTAAAGTTCAGTGAGTAAAATAGGAGAGAGAGTAAAGTTCAATGATCATATTTTTAATTCACCTTTTTTCATATATCATTAGGTTTAATAGCATTCGTTACTTCAGTTTGACATTGATGCTGGTCCCCATGCCATTGTAACAAGTAACCCAATTTTCACCTTTAAATACTTGAATTCATCTTTATATGATTTTTAATGAAAAAAAATTAACTTTTAAGTAAGTTTTTGAAAAAAATAAAAGTTTAAGTACTTAAATTAATAGTTTAGGTATTAAATGCGTAATTTACCCCAAACCATACGCTTAATTTATACTTGAACCGATAACAAATGAAAATGGAAGTGATCCCATTTCTTTCAACGGCCCAAAACTATGTCCTGATGATACGTGGCTAAATCACAGTGGACCCGCGATTGTTCGTTACTCGTTAGTTATAACCCAAAAAACTTGCAGATGCTGGTGCACTGCAACCGATCCTCAAACGATAAGTGAAACCGTTAACCAGCTAACTGTTTGTTAGTAAGAAAAATTTCACATCGAATCTAGGTTTTCCTTTGCGTTTTCTCGCCAGCCAAACAGGTTACGTTTTAATAGAATTTAGAACACAGAAAACATCATCATTCATTTCATTTTATCGTATCAGTTGAATGAAGGAAAAGAAAATGAAACTGTTCATTCGATCATGCATGCATCGCATAAAAGATCGTCGGAGAAAAAAAAATGCTATGAGAATTAGTTCACCCGATAATGGCTGAAGCAAGAAAGCAAACACGAAACGAACAGTGCAAAGTAGAAGCCCCAGGTTACCAGTAAAAATGATAGTCCATTATATGATATCTCAGCTCTCTCTTGCCATTTTTGTTATTGTTCCGCTTCTTCTTCTTATACGGAGCAGCAAAAGGTCGTCGGAGAAAATAAAGTCCTACGAAAATTAGTTCACCCGATAATAGCTGAAGCAAAAAGAAGTAAAGAACACACGAAACAAACAGTGCAAACCTCAGATTACCACTCAAAATCATAGCCAGTATATCTCATCAGTTTCTTACGTACCTTTTTTTTCTTCCTCCGACCTTTCTTCTTGGAAGAAGCAGCTGCGGAGGAATCATTCCCGTGGATCATACTGAACAGATGAGATCCGATTCGGTAACAAAGATAAACATCGGTTGTTGTGAACAAAACCTTCATTTCATTCATCTCATCAACACGGGAACAATACGGATACGTCTCCTTGAACCACTCGAGTTTCTTCACGGGCCTCACGACATCCATACGTTTCCCCAGCACCGCCTTGACAAGCCTATCCAAATCGTACCTTCCCAAATCAAGATCGTCCCTCCTCATCCTTTTCACGGCTAACTCGTTCAAGTCCACGGCGTTCTTTATCTTCACCCCGAAATCCCTATTCAAAAACGAGCTGCCTTTTCCTTGATCTCCATCCCGACTACGATAACCTTCGGACTATTGAAGAAGGGATTGAAGAACTTGGAAGGCCGGTAGTTGCGGCGGTAGGCAGTAGCAGGGTCATCCAAGAGGTAGATGAGGCAATGTGAGCCGATGCAGAGGCAGAGAAGATCGTACGGAGTGTCGAGGAGGCCGTGACGGGTGAACTCGTCGTACCTGCGCTCGACGGAGAAGCCGACGACGAGGGTGTTGGGGAGGGAGCTTACGTTGTTGGCTTTCTCGGCGTCTTTGAGCCACCTGGCGGCGGTGACGTCGCAGTAGGTGACGATGGTGAGGATGCGGTGGCTTTCGATGTGGACGGTGTAGGAGTGGTGAAAGTAATAGGGGTCCTTGACATCCTCGATCTTCTCCGCTGAGATCTCCATTGTTTTTTGAGTGTGTCGTGAATCAATGAAAACCGAATGAAAATGACGGTTAGAGGGTTTATAGGGGGGAGAATTGGGCGTAGGGACACGTATCGCATTTGCGTTCATTTGATTGGCTGGGGTGAGTAATGGTGGGGTCCACATTCCTTTTCCACCTCCGAGTCCCGAATAATTATATTTGGACTGATTTTTTATTTAGGATAAATTAATAATTGAATCTCTATTTTATTTTTTTTACTTTTTATTAAATTTAATATATTAGAATTTTTATCAGTCAACCCTTTCTTCATCAATGTTGTTATAAATGAATTTTTATATAGATACAAAATGATATCGTTTTGGATGATATTATTTTTAGTGAAAATTTTATTTTTGTAAAACAATGTTATTTTAATGTCATTAATTGTATGCTTTAACATCGCTGTTATAAATGAATTTACATAGATGTAAAATGATTTATTTTGAATGATATTAGTTTAGTGAAAATTTTATTCTTTTAAAACGATATTATTTTAATTTTTGTTAGATAAATCAATTTTTCATTGTATCCAAAAAGAAATAGCAAAGATGTACAATATCAAACAAATAAAACAAAACTCCCCTATACACTTACAAAGCACACACCAGGGAAAGCTAAAATAATTCTCCATTCAAAGCATAGCTGCAAGTTTACCCAATCATCCCTATCAATACCATACCCCTGCAGCCTAGCACAAATAGTTAGCCTAATACAATAAAAAATCTCACAGATCGAGAGACCCCCTAAAAACCCTGTGATTTCTCTCCTCCCAAACAAAATACAAAAAACTAGTCCATGCCAACTTTAAGATGCAAACAATAAGGGACTTTCCTTTTAAATGATCAATTGCCCAAGTTAAAGCCTCTTCCCAACATGTCAATATGCCAGGAAGATTACATGCCTGCAAAACACGACTCCAAACCTGACAAGCAAAAAAGCAATCACCAAAAATATGATCTATACTCTCTATCACCACCCCACACAAACAACATAACCCCATTCCATCCGAATAAGCCTCTCTTTAGTAGGCTCTGATTCAAAATAATCATCCAAGAAACAACAAACATTTTTGGGATATGCAAAATAAACCATATAAGATTTTCCCAATGAACTCTGTCTTTCCTTTCATGAATTCTCTCCTAAATCCGTCATCCACCAACCTCATTTCGATGCAACACATTAGCAAACAAGTACCTCGCCTCACTCTGAAGCTTTAAGTGTTTTTTAAAATCTAACTAAAATAGGGTTTATATCTCACAACCTTGAATTCCTCCCCTTTTAAAACATACTCCTTAACTCAAGTTACCTAAAGAGAGCCTTCACTAACAAGGATAATCTTAATCAAAATAAAGCAACACACCCTACTCCAATAGTCCAGACTCTTCAGCCCTAATCCACCCTCTGATTTAAGACCACAAACTTATTGCCATTTAACCTTAACCCCCTAGCTAGCAATTCATCACCTTTTGAGAAAAACCGAATACAAAGTTGCTTCACCTGATGACACAACTAAACTACCATTAAAGCAACAAAAAAGCAAACACTGGTGACACAACTTTTAATCCACCCCTAAAGACATCAGGAAGCCCCAAAGCAACCAATACATTCATCAGGAAGTTCTAACTAACATAATCAAAAGTCTTTCTTAAGTCAACCTTAAGGAGACATCTGGGAGACATGGTGTTGCGAGAGTAACCTTTCACAAGCTCTTGAGCAAGTAATGTGTTATCAACAATACTACGTCTTTTAATAAATGCAGACTGATTTGATAAATCATACTAGGGAAGTGACTAACTAGTCTACTAACAAGAATATTGAAAATAATCTTATACACCACTAAAAAACGTGAAATAGGACGAAACTCCCTAGCTCTACTTACATTAGAAACTTTAGGCACCAAAACAATAGACGTAGCATTAAAAGCATGGAGAAGAGAACTTGTATGAAAAAATTCCTTAACAACACCTAAGAAATCATTCTTCACTATATCCCCCGTCACCTTGAAAAAGAAGGCAATATATTCATCAGACCCTGAGTTTTTCTTGTTTATTTGTTTAAACAAGGCATATTTAATTTCCTCAAAAGAGACATTTCTCAACAAATCGCCTTCAGCTCCCTGAGGCAACTCAAAGCCTAACAACTCCTTAAGAATCTCAACATAACAGCCTTGAACACTATCATCCTCCGAGCTGAGAAGCTCAGTATAAAATCTCACCATCTCGACAGATATTCCATCAAAATTGTCCAATCCAACACCATTTCATGAAAAAGAAGTCTAGTAGTGTTCTTTTTCTTCTTTTTCATCATAGTAGAGTGAAAAAACTTAGTACTCTTATCCCCCTCTCAGATCCAGTGAACCTTCACTTTATGTTTATAGAAGGAAACCTCAGCTACCTCCAATTCCCTAAACTCCTCCTTAACCATCCTTTCCTCAGCCAGATTTTTGTTACCGTCACGCGAGAGATTTAGCAATTGAACTAGCTCAAGATGATCCTTCTTCGCCTTAACTCTCCCAAAAATATCAGCAAAATACCTCCTGTTAAAATCCTTAAGCCTTGGCTTAAGCCTTTTCAGCTTAGCAAACAAGTGGTACATAGCATAACCAACCACTTCATCTCGCAAAAAATCTCTTACAACATCTTGAAACTCACCATGAGCAGCCCAACAATTGAAAAACTTAGCCGATCAGCTTGATCATCTTTACAAAACCAAACCACATAAAGACAGTGATTAGACAACCTCTCGTCTTAAACTCAACAAATGAATCCGAATAATCAACAAGCCACTGAGAGTTAATCAAGACCTTATCCAACTTGCGAGCAAAGAAATTCTTTTCCTAACAGTTAGACCAAGAAAAGAAAGATCCAACATAAGGATGATCAATCACCTCCAGATCAGAAATACAACTTCTAAAGTCCTCCATATCAACAGTGACATGAGGCATACCCTCTTAAAATTAGAGCTCTCCTCAGCATTAGCAATGATATTAAAATACCCCCAATTAACCAAGGGATGAACTAACCATACTCTATAGCTCCACCAACTGCCTCCATGGATTCTTCTTACTAGCACCACAATTACTACCATAAACAACAGTAATGACACATCTATATCCACCAACTTCACCAACTATAGATAATGACTGGTTAGAAGTCCTCAGAACCGAAAATAGAAGGCCCTTCCTCTAGAAAATCCACAACCTCCCATTTTCAATGCAATCATGATTCGAACAACATTCTCAATCTTCAACAAAAAAAAAATCAACCAACCTATCAACATTAACACTCCTAGCCCTGATTTCCATAAAACAGATAACATCCACTTTGAGTTTATTAAGCCTAGAAAAAAACTAGCCTGCTTTAGACGGTTATTAAGCCCCCTAACATTCCAAAAACTATCATTGAGTAGAAAGAGAGCCCCCCACAACTGCACCCACAACAGACCCTACAACAGCTGAGCCCCCAACCTTATCCACTATATCATTCTTTTTAGTTTTCATCTCATTTAAGAGTGCATCAACCCCATGGATGCAACTCGAACCTTCTTACCCTTAATACCAATAGCATTCACCAAAACCTCAAACCGATTAGAGGATCCAATGATTTGTTTCTTATCTTTGTCTTTGCTCTTGGCTTTAAGCTTCTGAGAAGAGGCTTGCAAAGTAGAAAAGTCAATATCATTTAGCCCAGCAGCCTGTGCATCAGCAAGCTCACCAACAGTCTCATCACTCAAGACAACAATTGCTTCCTCACCCTTAGCAGTAGTCCAAGACTCCACCCTATCAGTACCTTCAGAGGCAGACTTTTGCAATACCTCAACACCCCCTCAACAACAATAATTGTATCCTCAACAACAATATTAGTATAATTGACACCTTCAGCTTCCTCACCCTTCTTTCAGCAAATTGGCAAAATAGTCGGAGTAAACTTCAGTCTCGCAATGCACCCCTTCTCAAGATGACCAAAAACCTTGAATAATCCACAATAAGAGGGCAACCAAGGTACAACCACACGAATTGAAACAACCAACCTATCCTTTAACACATATACTTCAGAATCACGTCTCCCACCCCAATTTCAATACAAACTTTTGCATACTCAAGTTTCTTCTTAGATGCAGTGACAACATCCATCGAGAGAGGCACTCCTAATGCACTAGCCAAATAACTCAAATCAATCCTCGAGTAAAGCTCCAACGGTACATTATAGAGATACATCCAAACTAGCATTCGAGAGATCAAAATCTAAATGTTTGGTTCCCATTTCTTAAGGACCAGTGGTTTGTTTTGAAAGTGCCACGATCCATTTTTCAGAATCCATTAATGGACAGTCTCAGAACAAACAAGAAAATGTAAAGATTATTGTTGGCAAGGCTAACCTAAATTGGAGAACCACACAAAGCTTTCTTCTACAGATTATCAACAATCCACTGCAAGAACGAAAAATTTGATGCAGATCTAAGAAATTGTCCCACTAAAGATATCTTCCATTCTAAAATTTCGACATCAAATACCTCAGACGGTGGCTGAGCAATAGGAGTTCCATCGCGAATCTCAGTCGGTAGAAAGAACTCCAAGGATTGCCCATTCACACCACCAAAGATATTGTTTTAACGTTATTGACTATTTAAAGATGAAATAAAAAAATAATTAAAGTTCGGTGAAAAAATAGAAAGATTGAAATTTAATAATAAAATTTGTAGTTTATCTTTCCCTAACCCTCTCAATTGACCTGAACAAGAACCCAACGCAATTGCTTCAAAGTGGATAACAAAGACAGAAATGGAAATTAGGGTCTTTATTAACAATATATACATATACATACATTCACGAATGAACGATGAACAATCAATGGACAGCCACCTGGGTTTTTTAGTAAGAGAATCCGAAAATGACTTTGAGCTACTAAGCACACATAAATATGTCGGACCATCTTTACACCGCCGTTCTCTATGTACATTCCGCCCGTAATCCACCACCAAAACCAACCCCTGCAAAACTGATAGCCGCTTTTTGTAGCTCTAACTGAAGCAGCCAGAAACAGTATATAAACACAGTATCCCATGTTGAGCAAGAAAATCATATTTACGTTCACTGATTGGCGTTGCCGTCCAGCAAGTTCCTCAAGCTACGCAAAGCTTCCGCAGAGAGGCTACAACACCTCAATCTCCTTTGCCGAGGAGATGGTCGCGCCTCCCGGTAATCGGGTTCAGAGAAGCATACAACAATGACAGTGAGATTATCAAATGTGTTGCAAGGCTTCCATTACGAGGTCTCTAGCACACTGTTCATGGTCATCGTGCCGTCGCAACCCTCTGCGAACTAGGATGACTGCATGTTGACTAGACATGGCATCCCAAATCCCATCGCATCCGATGATGATGAGGAACTCATCGTCATCTGTCAAAACAACCTGGCGAAACTCGGGCACTGCAAGAGTGGTGAGAAGAACCCTTGGGAAACTTCATGTCCCAGTTCCCTAAGGCTCGGGAAACTGATAGAACGCCGTTGAGATATCCATCATCAATAAACCCGCCAAGCTCTTCTACTCTCCTCCGTTCCGATGGATAAATTGGTCTGTGGTCCTCAGACATATCTATTGCCTCCCCTTTTCGACAGAGAACTGCTCGGCAGTCACCAGCATTGGCCACCATCAGAAACCTAAAGCACAGAAAACAAGTCAGGCAAAGATTTAATGTTAAAAACAACACTCGAGATAAGTGAATAAAAATGCAATCAAGGCTATAAAGCATGAACATACCTTCCAAATATAAGAGCAGTAAGAGCTGTTGTTCCAGAAGAGCTATTCACAATACAATCATCTGCAAGTGCGAGGTCAGCAGGAAGAAACGATTTACGGAACGAATTCTCGACCCCTTCCAAGAAATCATCATCGACTTCACACGACTGGGGAAAATCGACATCTTCAAAAAATAATCGAAGGGCATTTCTCCTTATATACGCTGCTGCTTCAGGACCTCCATGACCATCAAACACCTGTATACGAAGAGAAACTAACCAAAATGCACAACAACGTCGAATCAACGCAGCAGCAACAACAGCAGCTAGAACAGTACTTACCCCATAAAAAGCACAAGGTTTAGGAAACTTGGAAAGAGATCCCAAATGTGATGACAGATCATCTACTCTAATATGTTCATCTTCCATGTATCTCCTCGGTCCAATATCGGCAAAGCTACCGGAACGGATCCTCGGGATGAATTGCAGGACGGTAGATTCAATATCATTTGGATCAGGGACTCCATCTAGAGAAGTCACATCCTGAAACAGTAGGGGGATTAATGACCCTTAAATGGTTTTAAACTTGAAATTATTGAAGTCACAGCAAACTAATATATACTATCAATTTAAAGGCTCTCCAATTAGCAGTAGCAAAATCTAAACGAGTTTAATCCTTTTTCTATAAATTGAAGTAAATACAAGACAAAATACGCTCAACCATTTGACATTATACACTCACACCTGACATTCCGGAGGCTCGAATTGGAAGCTCGAGGAATAATAACAATTCCTTTAGCACTGAGATCAATCGATTCGTCCTAAACGAGTTTAATCTTAAATTCCCTAGATACAGCTATAACTCTGGTAGATAAATCTTTGTCAAATATCAACTATGCAAAATCTGATCACCAAGCTTATAAATTTAACAAATTTAACATTTTTTTCCAGAAAACCCCCAAAACAGAATTTTTTTCTGGATCCCAAAGATAAGAGCGATGAACATATTTTCCTATAAAACTTATACATAATTAGAAATAAACAGCAATTTCAGCTAAATTCTGCATAAAATAAAATCCAACATATTTATACTTCAACCTCTGTAACCTTATTAAATAAATTTAGTTGTGAATCGCGAGTCAACAGCCATCAAAATTCAAGTTCTTAACAAACATATATATAAAAAAAAAAACTGGGGAAAAGTCTAACAAGTTGAGCGGTGGATAAATCGGCGGAAACCGACCCGGCGGCAACACGAACTTGTCGGAGCTTAGGCGAAAGAATCGGCGACGAAATCGCAACGATTTCATCAATCTCCTCAATATTACTCCCTTTACCGACAAACGGAACGTCCAGCACCGGCACCCTCTGTTGACAAACAACTTCAGCTTCAGCTACCATCTCTTTCTCTTCCTTTTGTTTCAGAAAATTAGCTTAAAGAAACACACAAGAGCCTTGGCAAATCAAATTTCTTCGAACAAGAACAACAATCGATTTAGTTTTATTTTTTCAAAAATGATCAAACTATAGTTTTGGTGGGCTTGAATGGGTATTTATAGAGGTCAGAAATGGGACGAAGATGTAACTAAGTACGGTTAGTTGACACGTGTAAGTCTCTTTCGACCTTTTGATCATCACTATCGACACACGCCAAGCAACGTGTCCCTTTTAGTATACCGATAATAATATCAAAATTATTGCGATAATTTTGAATCATGAGATGCAATATGATTTTTTATTGCGTATATGTTATAAAAATTATTTTATTTTTTCAATACGAGAATAAATGTATATAGAATCAAAATATAAATTTATTTATTTATATATATATATATATATATATATATATGTGCATTTGTTAAGCTAATAAAATTAGTAAACAAGCTGAAAATGTTAATTGGTGAAATTTGTCTAGATTTGTGCTCGGAATAGTAAGTTTAGAAATCACCATAAATTATACATAAATGATTAGAGGATTATTTTTATACATTTGAATTTTTATATGAGACTAGTTTTGTCTAAAACAAACGGCTATTTATTTCAACGAGTATACAAAAAGATATGAATTTTTAATTGATGACGGGTCAGAAAATAGGGCATCAGATTCTGCTCAAAACAACTTCTATAAGTTAATTTTGAAAATTCACTATAAATTATACAAATTGAATTAGAAGAAGTTCCTTATATGGTTAGATTTGTATTAGAGTATAGTTTCTATTTTTATAAACATAATAATTTTTAAGTGTTTAGATTAATATAAAATAATATTTCTTTGAAGGTAGTGTAAAGTACCAGAATTTGAAATTGTGATAAATTTCGTGATAGAAGTGAATCGAAAGCAAATAATCAAGCTTAAAGCTTAGCGAGACTTATATCTTTACTTGTATATAAAATATTAATGTCAGTGCAGTTTATTTATTTAATTATTATGATCAATAAAGACTTGTGATAAGTCAACCTTATTTTATTTTCAAGTATGATTTATAAATTTTAATTATGAATGATTTCTATAATATTTTCAATAAGTTTTATGAGTGATTTAAGGTATGAACTGCCCAAGTACGATTCTTATGATGATGAATTTTTAAGATTTATGATTTTCAAAAGTTGATTAATTAATGATTTTATTATGATATACAAGTTCATTGTATGATGCATTGAGAGTTGTAAGTACATTTGACATGCCATTAAGTTGAGTACTTTCCAGTTAAGTTATGGTACATTCGTGTACATTATGATTTACACCGTTGGTGCTCATGTTATGATTGCACTTAGAGTGCATTATATGTTTCACCTAAGATTGGCATTGTGATGTACCCTGTGCGCATTTTATGTTCTACTCACGTACTTTGTGTTCTCATAAATATGCATTGGGCTATGAAAGTAAATATGAAAAGTTAAGAAAAGTATCTGAAAGGAAAGAATATGAAAGTAAAAAAATTATATACGAATGAAAAAGAAATATGAAATAGTTGTTATATCTAATGTTAATTTACAGAATTTTGATAAAAGAATGTGATGGTGATTTTTAGGTTTTCTGAAGAGGAAATCGCCTTAAATAGCTTGGTTTGAAAGTTTTAATGATTTTTCATTAAATTACATTTCTTTTTATGTCTTAAAATATTTTATTGCAATTTATGTTTTAACTCACTTTAGTTGTATAACTGTCTCACTAAGTTTTACTTAGAGCATGATGATTTTAATGAGTAGGTTTGAATAAAGAAAATGACGTGAAGTGAGGAGCTTTTTGAGCATTTTTTGGGAAATCAAACATACTGACAGTATCAATAAGACATCCTATCTTTGACTTATTAGTGCATGTATATTATATATGTTCGATTACTTTATCGAATTTATTTTAAAAGGGCCTGTAATAGTCATTTATGACTATTTTAATTTTGCCTATTTTAGTTATAATCATATTTATGAATGAATAGTATAAATGTTAGGTTTTAAATGGTTTTTAAATCAACTAATATTTAGGTAGTTTTATATAGTTATAAAACAACACTGAACTGCCTAATTGTTGTGTAAAATCAGTTTTTTAATGATAAATTATTATTTTATGAATATATACTCTTAATAAAATAGGTTTAAAGTTGATAAAGAAATGTTTTACACTGAAACGAAATTTTCAAGCAATTACGTTCAAGGAAAGTTCTGAAATGTTAATGTAACATATTTAACTCGTAATTCTAGACGTATACGGGTTATGGTGTTACAGGGTCGAATCGAGTTTTTTATAGTTTATGTTTGGGTCGGGGTGGGTTTAGGTTTAGAGTGAAAAATATACAATCGATCTGATGCCAAAAAATGTAATTTTTACTTTATATTTAGGGATAATTGTAATAATACCCTTATACATATATATTAAATTCTTATTTTTATTAAATAAAAGTAATATTTTTTTATAAATATATTATTTTGTGTTTAATTGGATAGAGGGTGTATAATTTTTGGATCGAATTCAGAACAGATGGAATATACATAATTTTGGGTTGGATTGTGTTGATTGAAAACCGACTCAACCCGACTTATCCCTGTCCCTAAGCTCATGGGACAATATTGTGATTCATTTGGGCTTTAGAAAATTGAATAAAGGTTTACGCCCAAGTTTATGTCGAAATTATTGTCTATTAGTCCTCCATTGATTGAAGACTAAGGGGTTGTTTGTTTACTTTAGAATGATTAAGCGCTGAATGATTCAAATATTGAATGATTCAGAGGTTTTGAATGAATTAGCTCTGAATGTGACATGTTGTTTGATAATGGCTCTGAATCATTCAGAATGTACTTTGATGTTGAATCATTCAGCACTGTTTTGCTGAATCAGTCAGCACTGAACAAACACGCTGAATGATGAACGGTTCAGCATTCAACGCTGAATTATTCCATTCGGAGCCAAACAAACATCCCCTAAGTCCAAGTCCACAATTATAGTGGTAAGTTGTACCAAAAATTAAGGTTAAACACTGTCTAACTCATAAATCCATAAATTTGTAATGATCAGACCTGTTGCATGCATGGTCATCGCCCATGCTCATATATTTCCATTATATATATAGCTTTAAGCCTAGAATGAAGGTTAAATGAGTGGTTTGGCGTAATGGAGTGATTTCATTTGACTATGTTGTGCTGGTAGCATACACAAATTCAATATATGCAAGAATCTAGCTTCGACTCAGTGTTCCTGATTTTTGCTCCCCTCATCATACAAGCTTTGAAATCACACCTTCAGTTTTATATATAAACGATTTCAAACATTTAACATTAAATGCTCGTACCCTTGATAATCTAGATGCTCGAACTCCTAACCTCAAGAAATAATAATAATTTCTTTATCACTGAAGTCCATCAATTCGTGCATGATAACATAGTGTTTTTATGTTTTGAATTGTTCTGCGGATTGATATTAAGGCCATAGGTATGACTTGACAATAAAATAAAGGGTAAAATACACAAATGGTACCTCAATTATTGGGTAATATTTTTAAAATTTTTCGACTATTAAAAAATTACAAAATGGTTCTCCGACTATAGAATGTTATTTTGTCAAGTCCTTTGACAATTAAAAGTTACAAAATGGTCTCTTGACTATTCACTTTCCCACAAACTCGCCCTTTTTCGTTAAAAAAATTAACGGTTGTCTAAGTTGGACGTTAACATGATGTCTGGGATATGATGGTCGTTTGAGATTTTGGGATCAAATTTTATCATATCACAGTCACCAGGTTCGCATTTAGCTCATAATACTGTTAATTTTTTAAAGTAAAAGGATAAGTTTGGAACATAATGAATAGTCTGATGACAATTTTATAACTTTTAATAGTCAATGGACTTAATAAAACAATACCCTATAATCGATGCACCATTTGTTTACTTCGCCCTAAAATAAATAAAACAACTCTTTTAAAAAGTAGTTTCTTCAACCTGCTCTTGGAGATTATATATTTGAATGGTAATTATTGTCGCCGTTAGCTTGCCGGTGCCAACTGCCTAGCCTCCACCAAAGCCATCGAATTTTCAAATATTGGGAATGCTTGTCTTGAATCAATTGGTCACATTTGTAGGTATTGACTTGCTTTCAATGAGATTATTCAAAGGGTTCAACACGTTTTTTTTAAAAAAAATATAGAAATTATTAGTTTGGTTAAAATATAAGGATTAATTCCATAATTTAGATATAATAGATGGACTAAAGACAGCATTTCTCTAACATATTTCATCTTATCCAATTCCACTCTTCATGGATTTTTGGAATCTAAAATATAAGGATTAATTACACTTATCCAATTCCATTCACCCATTTATTATTAGTAAAAAAATATGAGAGAATATTTAGAGAAATTAATTTAAAGACGAACTAAGTGGCCTAGTGGTAAAAAAATTATTGATATTCTTTGACTACTCGAGTTCAAGCACCATAGATGTCAGGAGCGTGAGTTCAATGTCAAAAGATTGAGAGTTGGAGTTGTCTTCGAATATATACCGCCATGTATTTACGTCAGATTAATCAAAAAAAAGGAAATTAATTTAAAAGAGTTAAACCAATTTATCTTAATGATTAAGGAATCATTGTTGTTCATAAGGTCCCGGATTCGAACGTTAGGAACTATAGCAAGGTGATTGAGTATTCAATCTCAAATGATTAAGAGTATATTTGGAACTTCATCTTTTAATATTTTAATATATAATTTTTATATTATTTAAATTACTTTTTACTCATAAATTTTAAAATATATAATATTTAAAAGTATTAAATTTTATATTTTTATTATATGTTATATCGACAATAATATAATTTGAATTAAATTCATATAATTTAATCATTATAAATTTAGATGTATTTAAAAATTCGTTTCTCATTTAAATGTCATGAGTGTTATTACAAAACATAATATATACATTTTCTTCTGTTTCATTTTTCAAACTTTAATTTATATTTTCTAGGGTAAATTACGAGTTTAATATTTAAATTATCAATTTTGGTTCGTTTTATTACTTAAACTTTTAGTTTTTTTAAAATCATATATAATGTTTAGTTTTTGTTTTATTTTAGTACACGTTAAAAATTTAACGTGTTTAATACTTAAACTATCAATTTTGTTATATTTTAGTGTCTAAAATTTCATTTTTTTCAAAACTTAACTTTAAGTTTTTAACGGATACTAAAACGAAATAAAAATTAAATTTTAAATATAATTTTAAAAAGTTAAAATTTTAATAATAAAAACTGACAGTTTAGATAATTACGTGTAATTGAACCTATTTATGATGCGATAACAGTACTTGAATTAAAATAAATGTTAAACATGGGAAATGGAAACTTTAGGAGTAAAATTATGTTTCGGGGCAAAGACAAAGGGAGCAATTGGATTCAAAACGTGAATGGGAGAGAGCTGAAAGTGGGGACCACGCTTTGTTTGAACGGTAAAAAAGAACCGAGAAAGAAACAAGGTAAAAAAGAAATAGCCAAAAAGGACTTATAATATATACTTTTGAAAATAATCAATTTGGTTCTCATATTATTTTTTCTTTTAATGTGACCCTTTAACTTAGAAAATAAATTTAATGTGATCCTTTGACCAATATTTTCTGTCGCTAACTGTTATGGTGCTGGCGTAAAGGTCCATGGTGCTAATTTTATAGTTCATCTACCATGTTTGAGTTATCAATTTAGCTCATTTACTATGTTATCCGTCACTTTATCAAATCATCGTGAATCATCACGTCAACACCGCAGATCACCACATCAGGTTGTAATGATCAACGACATAAAAAAATTGGTCAAAGGGTAATATTAAAATAAAAAAATAATACGAGAGCCATAATGATTTTTATAAAAGTACAAGGGTCTCTAATATATTTTTACCAAATAATTACTGTAAATTTGTTGATTGTCATCAACACCCCATCACCACACCACCAACCCAAACAAAAAAAATAAAACAAAACCAAGCAAACTTCTCAAAGCCACACTTAATCCCTCCTTTAATTTCCCCTCTGGAAAACAAATCTTCAGTACGGCCATCGTTCACCGTCAAAGATCCATTTTAAGATCCGGAATCCGGGCACATATTTTCCCTCTCATGATTCCACTTCACCCGCCTGTTTATTCCCCAATTTCTTGACCGGCAGGTAATTTCTTCCATCTACACTCTGTTTATTTTTGTTATTTGGTTGTGAATCTAATGGTTGCCGTGTTCGGCTATTAGGTGATTTTTTAAAACAATTTTTTGGTTATTTTTGTTTAATCTTTGCTTGATCTTAGATCCTTATTTCCTTCTACGGCTGCCTATATTTTCATCTTTTTTTTTCACAAGAAATTACGGGAAAGGAAACATCTCTTATTGTAAAGTAACCTATAATGAGCTTAACACGCCAACGTTAATGAGCTAAGAAGAACAACGGTCTAGGATTTATCTAATTTCATGCATCATTCGTATTCAAAATGATGTCCTGTGTGTTTCCTTTTAAATTCATGTTAAAATTTTCTTTCGAAGGATTAGAGATTTAATTTTTTAAAGTGTTATTTTGATGTAAGAAATATTGCTGATTTTTGTTAGGATGAACCATTGACATTTATATTAACGTGTTTTTCAGGTAACTCATTGAGTTTTATTTTGGTTGATTTAAAAAAGCTTGATATCCTACAGAGGAGGATCTGTGGAGATTCTTGTTGTTTGCTTTTAGTTTAGTCCAATGGCTTCTATAGGTATGGTGCCTACTTCCGGATTAAGAGAGTCTAGTGGAAATACAGTTGGTGTTGATAGATTACCTGATGAGATGAATGATATGAAAATCAGGGATGACAAGGTATGTTGATTTGTTTTCGTAGTTTGCTTTGCTTTTATTGGATCGGACCAGCTTTATAAAATCTATTACTATGTTGCAGGAAGCGGAAGCAACCATAGTTGACGGTAACGGAACTGAGACAGGGCATATAATCGTCACCACTATTGGGGGTAAAAATGGCCATCCCAAGCAGGTTAATTTTATTATTTTCTCCCCGTGAACTAGAGTTTATTGGGTCTGATTTTCGGATGTCTTATGCTTCTCTAACTTAACCTTTCTTTCATTTTCAGACGATAAGCTATATGGCCGAGCGTGTTGTGGGGCATGGATCGTTTGGCGTAGTGTTTCAGGTACACATTGATTTCTTCCTTTTCATACTAAACTTGAAGATATGGTCATGTTTCATATTTTAAGTTTAGTGTTAGGTTTTTATACTGAATTGCCCGTGTTGTATCTCAGGCTAAATGTTTAGAGACAGGCGAAACTGTTGCTATTAAGAAGGTTCTTCAAGACAAAAGATACAAGAACCGTGAATTGCAGACCATGCGTATTCTAGACAACCCTAATGTTGTCTCTCTGAAGCATTGTTTCTTTTCAACTACTGAAAAAGATGAGCTCTATCTTAATCTGGTGCTTGAGTATGTTCCGGAGACTGTTCACCGTGTTATCAAACATTATAATAAGATGAGCCAAAGGATGCCACTGATATATGTAAAACTCTATTTTTACCAGGTATCAGCTTGGTTAAGATATTTACTTTTGCTATCTTATTTCTATCTTTTACATCTCTATGGAAACAAGAACCTATGATGCCATAATATGCAACCCTTGAATGAAATTGGTAATATTTTCGTCTTTGTGCAGATTTGCAGAGCACTTGCTTACATTCATAACAGTATTGGTGTGTGCCACAGGGACATTAAGCCTCAAAATTTATTGGTATGACAAGCAACTTGATAGATGCTTTCTGTTTGGTGGTTACTAAAGCTATATCAGTTCTAAACATTTTATGATTATGGACAAACATTGTCCGGAATTGGTTTGGTGGTTCAATAACTTCGAAAAGATAATTGAGTTTGACAAGGGAAGAAACAATCCAGCATTCTGGTGAATATATGCATGCTAATTTATTATAACGTGAAATCTGAAACTTATAGTGAAAAGCTTTGCAATCTCAAAATTTTAAACGGAATGAGTTTGTAATAAATACACACAAAGATATTGACTCCATGTTGTCCCTTGTTGCTAAGATACGTCTTATTCATCATTGTGTACATTTACACTAAAAAGCCTTCTCTTATTAATACGATTATTCCTGTTTCAGGTCAACCCACACACCCACCAGCTAAAACTCTGTGATTTTGGAAGTGCCAAAGTTTTGGTATGTACGATAGAATTGTAATTTTTTTTTGCTTCTACCTAATTGTTCACGATCCTAATTCTTTTTATTTAACTTGGCCAGGTAAAAGGGGAACCAAACATATCTTACATCTGTTCTAGATACTACCGAGCACCTGAATTAATATTTGGTGCAACTGAATACACTACAGCCATTGACATCTGGTCTGCTGGCTGTGTTTTGGCTGAGCTATTGCTTGGGCAGGTAGATGTTTCCCTGCATATATTTTGACTTCATGTGTGTGTGTTTGTTTTTCCTTTTTGTTACTTAACAAATTTTATTTTTGTGACTACAGCCTCTTTTTCCTGGTGAGAGTGGAGTAGACCAGCTTGTTGAGATTATTAAGGTATATTTAGTTCAAAATTTGCATCAACAATAGTTTTATCGTGACTATTAAAAAAATTGTTCGGTAAACATTAAGGATGGAAGATATTAAACTGTCTAAGCTCATTCGATACCAGTGGCTTTTAAATAACCTGTGGCATCATTAGCACTGGATTTCTGATCTATCCCACACCTGTGATTTTTGCAGGTTCTTGGCACCCCGACAAGAGAAGAAATAAAGTGCATGAATCCTAACTACACAGAATTCAAATTTCCCCAAATAAAAGCTCACCCGTGGCACAAGGTAGTGGAGATCACATTTCTTTAATTTTTTTCGAGAATTATATGTAATGAATGCCGTGGTATTGATCAATGTATCATCGGTATGCAGATATTTCATAAACGTATGCCTCCTGAAGCTGTGGATCTTGTTTCACGACTATTGCAGTACTCTCCAAACCTTCGTAGTACAGCCGTAAGCATTGACCTTTTACACCTCTGTTATCGGTTTCCTTCTCTGTAGTCTGTCGTCTTTAGTCACATTTCTTTTCTTTGTTGAACATTTCTAATTTGTTAATGAACTATCTTATCGAGTGTTTTTACTTTCTGCGCAGGCTGAGGCTTTGATCCATCCCTTCTTCGACGAGCTACGTGATCCCAACACCCGCCTACCTAATGGCCGATTTCTTCCTCCACTGTTCAACTTCAAGCCTCATGGTAAAAACCAAGCCAACATATGTTTCTCTACTGTTTTCGCTAACTTCTTATCGAACCAGGAAACTGATGATCATTGCCGTATTTTCAGAACTGAAGGGAGTACCCGTGGATATGGTAGCGAAACTGATCCCGGAGCATGCTAGAAAGCAATGTGCCTTCCTCGGATTATGATGGGACTCCTTTCTTCTTAATCTTCTTGACTGCATCTTGCAGAAATCTTGGGCTATTGTAGAGTAGTTTGTTTCAGTTATATGATAAAGAAGCCGTGTTAGGTATCTTCCTCATCCTCAATGTTCATTTGTTCCCATTATTATTATTATTATTATTATTATTATTATTATTCCCTTCCCTTTTTGTAGAAAGCAAACGTGAGATTACCTTGCATAAGACCTTAATGAGTATGTTGATTGTTGACCCTTTCATGACAGATTGTAACGCCATATTGAATGGTTTCAATGTTGTTGGTTTTTTTTTTCTACTAAAAGTTTTTGGTTTATAGAAGAAATTGCACTATAAATGTCATGACAATGTAATTTAGTGCAATGGTGAAATTGCACTATAACCCCTAAAATTAATAATTCCATTATGGCCATCCTAAATACAATTTTGCCTCACCATTGTTGATATCTGAATTTGACTCTTGTCACATATTTTAATACATTTAAGTGATGGTAATGAAATTAATTAAATTTTAAATATTAATATGAAAAAAATCCTAGATTAAAAATAGGGTATGGGTGCTGCAGTGGTCGAAATCCACTGCGAACCTAAAAAATTCAGCAATGAAAACGTGTATTGGGCAGTTGCACATAGCTGGATTTAAATCCGATCTGGTTTTTTCACTAAGCTAAAAAAATCAGTTCGGATTATAACCGGTTTGGAGGGCCGGATAATGTAACCGGTATAACCGGTTTCGGTTGGAAAAAAACCGGTTTTTAATCCGGTAAAAAATCTGGTCATCCAACTTTTTAAACCTCATACCGGATTTTTTTCCGGATAAAAAACTAATTTTTTATCCGGTTTTTTTTAAACCGGTTTTTAATCCGGTAAGGACGTCTAATTTTTTCCCAAACCGGTTATACTATCCGGTTTTAAAATATCCGATCCGGTTTTAAAAAAACCGATTTTTCCCAAATTCGATTTCGGATATTTTTTATGCAAAATAGGATATTCAAATTTTTTGTGCACCTCTATTGGGCAGCAGCACTAGCAAGAAACATAATATCAAAAAATATTTATAACGTTAGATTAGATAATTATTTTAAATTTAATATTTTATTTTTAGATAAAATAAATATTGATTAATAAAAGTTGATAATTGACCAACCGATAACGTTTGTCGTTAACATAACATTATCATATCATCTCTCGACACGTAATAAATATCACATCAATATTTTCTTAATACGTATAATATCATCAATTTTGACCTATAATATGTATAACATCATTTTTTTTACAAAGTAAAGGATGAGACTTTAGCAACTAGAGGTCATTCTTCTCCGGGCCTGTCTGTCCTTGTGGAGAACCGAGTGAAGGGCAGCTGGCGGTGAATGCAGTTCAGTCAAACCTACTGGAAGCGTGAAACCAACTTGGGCAAGGGCATCAACAACTTCATTGGCTTCAATACATATAAGGGTAAAGTCGATCATCAAATTCCTCTGCAACAGCTTATTCTCCGAATAACAGTTGGTTCGTACTTACGAGTAGGAAGGGTGAGCATGTCGATAGCTTCTGCATTATCCATCTCAACCACAACACGCCTAACCCCTTGTCTCCAGGCTATACGCAAACCATCGAGAAGCCCTCATAGTTCGGCATGAAGCACCGAACTCCTCCCGATGTTACGACTAAATTCAAAGATCCAATCGCCGTTAAAGTTTTTGATGAGCCTACCACCAGCTGCTGCCATCGAACTTTGGTTAATCGCACCATCTGTGTTCAGTTTCATCGTTCTATTAGATGGGAGCTCCAGGTAAGACTCCTAGTTGTCCGGTACATAAGCTGAGTGTATATCTTTGGTCTGGCATAAATAGACTGAGTTCAAGATCGAGACGTCTGGATAATGACCGCCGACGACCATCTGACACCGTCAAGTAATCACATAATTATTTTAGATACATGATATATATTATGTCATCATTTTAAATATATAATAGTCCGATATTAATGACATACATCAATCATTAATCAATTAATAATTTACATTAGATCAAAATACATTTTATTTCAAAATAAAAATTAAAAGACTATAAGAATTAGGAAAAAAAGTAGTTTTATTAGATGAATTTCAACATTTTATCACTAAAAAACACTATTATGACTTACGTCATTATAGTTAATCACTTAAGGCAATATTATTTCTGCCCTTTACGTCGTCATGTCATCGAGGCATCGAGTCGGATTTTTTTTCCAGAAAATTTCGAGTTCGAATTGAGTTTTTTAAAAGTTATATTCGGGTCGGGTTCGGGTTTAGGATGAAAAATATCTGATCCGAAAGAAATTATAATTTTGTCTTATATATTTAGGGATAATTACAATAATACACATCTATATATTATTTTCTTTCAATTAAATCCTTATTTTTATTGAATAAAAATAATATTTTTTAATAAATATATTGTTTCGTGTCGAGTTCAGATTTTATTTCAAAAATATCAGGTCGGATTCGGATCGGGTGGAATGGGTATATTTTTAGGTCGGGTTCGGATAAAGTGGATGATTTAAATTTTTTCGAGTTGAGTCGGGTGGATCGAAAATCTGATCCATCCCAACCCATGCCATCCCTAGTAATATATATATAAATATATTAATTTGGCAAAAATAAAGTTAAATGATTAAAATACATAAAACGAATCGATCATTTTTTCCAATTGTGAAATTCCCGTCCTCTACATGCCAAAGATAAAAAGAAATACAAAAAGTGAAGACAAGAAGAATCTAGCTCTCCATGACTCTTTGTATTTGAGCTTTTATTTAAACTATAAACTAAAATTATACGTATATGAAAATATATACGTACATATTTAAATTAAAATGATAAATAAATACATGTATTTAACTGTATGATGATTTGTAAAGAGAAAGGAGAACAATAAAATGGGTCAAAGAAGAGTTTCTATGGAATAAATGGATGCTCACGTTAGCCAAAGAAAAGCATTTTACGTGTTGAGATTTAATTTGAATAAACCATTTTTTTTTGTTAAACTTTACTTTTAGGCAAAGCAATGAGGCCCATCACCCACTAAACCATCCATGAATATATATATATATAAATAAGAGTATCATTCAGTTATATAATGTAAAACTCTGAGTTTTATATAGATTTAAGACCGTTAGATGAGCGAAAATAGATGTCCTAGATTAACAGTATGATATGTGAAGATAGTCACTGGGGAAAAAAAACAAAGAATCAATCTATTACAATAGTCTCATGACGGTTTTATGAATCATTTTATTTTATAATTTTTTCTTGTTTTAAAATATCACATCACTAGTTTTTTTATTAAATGATTGTGACATGATTTATTATGATCTTTGTTGTATTTTTTTTATCTCTTTTTATCTATTTATTTTTTTAAATATTTTAATTTTTGGTTATTTTATTTAATATTTTTTATGTTGTGTTATTTTTATTATTTTTTATGTTGTGTTATTTTTATTATTTAATAGAAATTTGTACTTCATAATTGTTTTAGAAAAAAAATAATCATGGTTTTATTATATAGTGATTAGTTTGTGATAATAAATGAAAAGTATTGAACCCGTATTATTAAGTCCCTATTCCCATGTATGATGTCATTTTGGTCCTATAGGTTTAAAATAAATTTATTAAAATATTTATGTAAAAGATATAAGAGGTTTTTGTATTTTAAAAAAAAAATTAATGTAGCATTCATATTATTGTTTCAAAGTGGTCTTCTAACTCATAAAGAAACTTAATGTGATCATTTGATCAACGTTTTTCGTCGTTGATCGTTATGATACTGACGTGACAGTTCACAGTGTTGATGTGGCGATGCACGATACTGACGTGGCAGTCCAAATGTCATGTTTGAGTTATCAATTTAACCCATTTACCATGTTATCTTCCAAGTTATCAATCGCTATTGGTTGTCACATCAACACCGTAATGGTCGTTTGAAAAAACATTGGTCAAAATGTCACAATTGAATTTATTTTATGAGTTAGAGGACCGTATCAAGAAAAAAAATAATACGAAGATACTTCTGCTAATTATTTTTGTAAGTACAAGGTAAAGGTGGTTGTAGTGGACGTTCAAAGGGTGGTTAGTAATTTATTTAGGAGAATCAATTTATCAAATATATTAAGAGAATCAACAAAATCATAATTCACTTATTTTAAGTATAAATCCAATGTTTTAAATTAAAAGAAACAATAATCTTAACAAGAGAGAGAGAGAGTTCGATGAAAAGGAAACTCATGGAAGCAAAAACAAAAGACAACGACGACAACAACGATGACGATGAAGAAGAAGAGGAGAAGATCAACGCCTTCTTCACTTTGGTTAGAAATATTCAAGATGTTCATAACCAGATGTTGATTGGGTCTCAAGTTACAAAGGATCAGAAACAAAAAGCAGCAAAGGAGAAATCAACTTGGACCCCATCTTTCCAATGGGAAGACTTCGTTGATCAGGATCATCCGCATCTCTCAAATACTACTACTACTACTATTGCAACTGCCACTCTCCCTAGTTCTTCCAACAGCAATGGTGAACAAAAGAGGAAGACAAACGAACATCAAGACTTAGATCTCAACCTTTCCCTTTGAAGTCTGGTTTTTTTGTTACTTTCTTTTCTGTCGTGTTCATCATCATGTTCGGTTTATCTTTCAGTTGTCACCATCAGTCATTCTTCTTCCTTTTTTTTTCCTGGGGTTTTTAAAAATTGCATATTTAAATAAGCTGTCATGGTTTTCGTTCCATTGATGATTGTCTGCTTGCTTTTTGAGGAATTCATGATTGAGTTAGCGTTGGCCACAAATGGTTATATGGTCAACTGCCACATCTAATCTTCACTCAGATCAGCCAAAATTTCAGTGTTTTCCTCACACTGATGACGTTGAGCAATCTTTTGCTTTTTGGACAGGATCTAAAACAACATGATGGGTTAGCTTCATGTAATAATAATGAGAAAGAAATGGACAATGATTCCCATCAAAATGTCTGCAATTGAGAGTTGACTCTTGTGTCGTTTTTCAATGTTTGGTCGAAATGACAAGACGGTTCTCAGTTAGAAAGCTGCAGCAAAGATTATTCAAGTCCATTTTCAGGTGGTAAGCATTTTCCATTATGCACTTAAAAAAGGGTAATGAAAACTTGTAGAAATTCATTGTATTTATGAGTAGGGATAGACACTCGAATCCGGGTTTCAACTTAATTTGATTTGATTGAGTCATTTAAAAAAAAATTGGGTTTAGGTCAGGTCGGATCAGATAGGATTTTTAAGAGGTTATGTTCGGATTAGATCGAGTTTTTTAGAGGTTATATTCGAATCGGGTCGGGTTCAGGTTTATGATGAAAAATATCCAACCTAACCCTAAAAATTATAATTTTATCTTATATATTTAGGGATAATTGTAATAATACCCCTCTATATACTATTTTTTTATTAAATCCTTATTTTTATTGAATAAAAGTAATAATTTTCAATAAATATATTATTTCGAGTTGAGTTTGATTTTTATCTCAAAAAACGGATCGGGTGGAAGATGTATATTTTTCAGGTCGAGTTCGGGTCAGGTGGAGTATGTATAATTTTCGAGTCGAGTCGGGTCGATAAAAAATCCAACCCGACCCGACTCGACTCGACTCATGCGCATCCCTATTTATGAGTGGCAACATCAAACATCAAGTGATAGTATATTCGAGTTGAGACAGAACATGTAAACAATGTAACGGTAATGGATTTGACAGTATTCATCCTGTTATATATGTTTCTTGCAAGAAAAGCAAACGAAAGCTGTTGTTACAGATGAAGTTGGGGTTTGAAGAAGTAGAATTGGAGGGGAGAACATTTTACAGTGTACCCAAGCCAACCATTTAACACTCAAAATAACTGGGAAAATGACCAAACCATTTTAAAAGCTCTTTAACAAGAGATTTCATCAAAGCATTCAACAATGTTCCCTCTTAATCCGACGCTGGATTAAGAGGACTCTTTCCCAGATTAGATTGTCTTGGTTCCCCCGTCATTGGACTATGAGACCCTCTTGCCCGAGGGCTTCTTTCTCCTCTTAGTTCACCGAGACGTGGACTACTCGAGAGGCGTGGGCTTCGATGACTTCTCGGGTCGTTTTCCGGCGTAGCGGTGGAGCTCGTGACTTTGGGACTCGACGTATGCCTGAACTCGCCTCGGCTTCGGGTGATGACTTCATCTAGTATCTCACCATCCCCTGCGTATGATGTTCCATTTCCCAGCTCTGTCTCCTGTATGGGAAAATTATATATGAGTAATGATGATCGAAAAGCAACGAGAAGCCTAAAGTGTTTCGATCGACGAAGAAGCGATCTTACCGTGGCGAGATTAAACGGCAGAGCAGGCGCCTCTTCGTACTCGGCGGCATCCAAATCGTAAAGATGTGCCCCTTTGAAAAACTTGGGCAGGAAGTATTGTCTTACTGGTACTAAAAGCATGATCATCAATGGAAACATAACGCCGGCTATAGGAATCCACGTTAACCCGAAACATACGAGCAGATAAACAGTTTGAAAAACGGTGAAGATGGCAATTGTCTTGAATGGAACAGTCTCCACAAAGGTTGCATGTTGCTCCTCAAGAACTCTGCATGAAAAACATAAAACCTCTCTTACACTCCAAGACTCGAAACAAAAACACACAAATGAGCTAGTGGAATTGTCTTTACTTATATCTCCTGCTGGGTGCTGTGAAGAGCAATAAGATCCTTTCCCAGAATTGGTTACCCGGTAAGCTTTCGATCGCCATGAAGGCGAAGTAGCCCCACAGGACCGAAGTTGGAATCCTTTTGAGAATGGGCATTGCTGCAACACATCCTCCTACCATGGCGGCTTGAAGCAGGTTACTTAGACGCTGCTCTTTTACTTCGACCGGTAATAGATCATCGATCTCTTTCTCGATATCGAATAAAGTCTCGTCGAGAGGGGCATCGATGTTGCCCGAACATGTTGCGGCTTGAACGGTTGATTCTTTTAGTTCATACAGCCCCTGGTTAAGAAAGATTGAGATTCATTAACTAGTCAAAGCATAACAACCTGCATAATTGTGACAGCAAATAGTGAATTTTGTATTATTTATTTGATGGTGAAGTCATGTATTAGTCATCCAAGCACGCTAGTGAACGTTTTAAAATACTTTACGGATTTTTATATTCACCGCTGTCTCCTTGAAATTTTTAAAGTATAATATATTTTCATTGGATCTTACCCTTGCCGATGGCTCCTGGTAAACTAAAGGGGTCTGCATTTGTTGATAGGCTTCTTGCATATTCCCATACAATTGTCCCAAACTAGCATTCTTGCTCATGCTTTTCCGTGCCGTGGCAACGAGCCGGTTACGGAGCAGCTGCAGAACAACCGGAAATCGGTATCGGCGAAAAACATCGATGAACACCAGAGTGAAAACGAAAGTTTGAACGATTTGAGTACCTGGTGCTTCAGGGTTGCCAAGCTCTTGGTATGCATTGGAGATTGCGGAATGACCCCATTTGCCGGAGGGACACCAATGAGACCACATAACAATGTCTGTCACCAAGCAATCACCCGAATCCGTATTAAGGATCGAACCAAAGATGAAATTCAGATTAAGGATGGAGACAAGGAGGGAACTTGTTGCATACCAGGAATCCCAAAAGGAGTAGATCATAATGATAACTAGATGGTTTTCTCAAATTAAACTCTTTCTGTTGAGCTAGTTGAGATGCTATACTATGGTCAAAGTAATAAAGCACGGCGATCATTGTGGCTGGAATGAAGGCTCCGATAATGTAGACGACCGGAACATTCAGCATGTCCTGTCATATAGTTTTACATGTTTCTAGTGTCAGTTTATTAGTCCGGTAAGGAGACAGAGTATATATATGGTATGGATTGGCAATTGTACTTGGTTAAACATGCCTTGACGACTGTCCAATTTTCGTAAGCACCGGGGGACCAGGGATTCGGGCTGAAGAGACGACGTGGGATTCCTTTCGGAACATCTCTGGTGGGTATATAGGACAATGCTGTCCAAATCAGTACCATAAGGGGCACACCATAGTCTGCTATAAAGCTTCTAAGCCAACCTATACAACAAGAGATTCTTTTTCAGTTCTCAAAGCAATTGATGCCCCTAATATCTCCAAAACATGATCAAGTGACATTAACTCACCCGTCCCGTAGCGCCACGATCTAGCTTTCCGGCTTCTTAGTGCCGTGAGAAGAAGGCCAAATGACAGCACCAAAGCAAACATGCCATTGGCAAACCTCCATGAAGGTAAAAATTGCGTCGATTTCAGGTTCTCGTTATGTGGAATCCGGAACTCTTCCACAAGGCCCTGCAAATGAATTTCAAAAATAAGGTAAATCTTTCGCATTACAGATAAACACCAATAATCGTTCTTACCTTTATAGCTTGCTGCATGAACAACATAGCTATAAGTAGACCGAACAATTCTCCAGCGACGCGGGTAAACCTGTTGATAATCGAACAAGCTCCCAGGATAGAGAGCAAGAACAGCAAGCCTGCAGTCCATACACAAACCCTACAAAAATTAAAGAGAAAAAACAACAGGCAACTATATCAAATATAGCAGCCCCAACAAAACATAATCAAAGCAACATGTTTGATCAAAGAAAGGCAACAACAGCTCACCATCCGGTCCATGCTAGAAACTTGTCCCGACCCATATCTGGTCTGTCTTTAACAAAGTCAAACATGAATGTATACATAATGACAGTCGGCTCTGCTACACCTAATATCAGCAAGGGTTGACCTCCGATGATCGAGTGTATGACACCGCAGAGTGCCGTGGATGCCAAGGTTTGAACCGCCGTGAGAACCCCATCTACAGATCACATGGCGGATCATATGATCAATACATATATCATACATGTATGTATGTATTCCAGAAAAGATTTAAGATCATGTTATATAAAATATAAATACCAGTGTCTCTCTCAAGTTGTTCACCGAATGAAATGACAGGGATCGCAGAAGCGAAGAAAATGTAAGTGGTGGGAGCCAGAATCCTATAAGATAACAAAGTAGATTAATTATCATTTAGCCTAAAATACATAAAAAGCATAATAAATTTCTGCAAAAAAATACCTGAAGCCTGCTTTAAACCCGCCGGACCAGTCTTGCTTGTAACACATTAATCTGCCTTTGAGATCATTTTTTATGCCTCGGAAAGGCACAAAGGTCTCTTCCATGGCTACCTTTTTATCCCCTAAACGGTTGGCTAATTTAGTTCTCTCTTAAATAATCTGAACAACTGTTAATATGCAGGCTGTTAAACGTGAGGATCAAACAATTTACATGCTTAGCGAAGATAAGACTATGGGGGTGAAGATATGGAGTCAAAAGAACAATCAAATTCGAGAGAGACGAGTAAATTACATAATGGTGAGATGAAACATGAAAAGAAACGTTGAACACAAGAAAGGGTTTGTGTAGAAGGAGAATAAGGAAGGATCCGAATATATAAAAGCATGCTTGAAAGATGTGAAGTAGATTTGGTGAAGTGCCGACCAATGTTTACTCAGTTACTTTTTCATACAGTTGTCCCACCGATTTAAATAAAACAAAGACAAATAGCATCATATATATATATATGAAAGTTGATATTGAATACAAAATCCATGATGCAGTTGCAGACAAAATACGGGTAAAAACCGGGACTAAATTAGACTTATAAATTTTTAAGATGATGAAAATGCATTAAAAAAGTTTAAAATATATGATCATTTCAAAACTTTAAAAACTATTGTTCTCACTCGTTCCTTTGGTCCATCTCGAAAATGACAGTGACATTCACTGTTGCTAGTTGTATGCATAGAGGTGGTAAACGGATCATTCGGATCGGGTTTGTGTCGGGTTGGATAATTTTGAGTCTAAAATAAATTCAGTTTAATTTTGTTCGGATCGGATTGGATATAGTTTGTATCTAGTTCGAGTCTAAGGTGAATCGGATCAGGTCGATTATCGGGTCGGGTTAATTTTTGGGTCGGGTGATTATTGGATCGGTTGTTTTCTGGTTCGGATCAATATCAGATCGGTTGATTTTTAGATAGGGTCAATATTAGCTGAGGTCAATGCCATATTGGTTGATTTTTGGTTCGGGTTAATACCGAATTGGTTAGATTTTGGGTCGGGTCAATATCTGATCGGTTGGTTTTCGTTCTAGGTCAACCTTTAGATCAGGTCAATTCGGGTTGAATTGATTATGAGTCTAATCAAAATCAAGTATATATAGAATAATTGATATATACTTGTAAAAATATGTCTTCTTATCTGTTATTTTTATCATTTAGGTTTAATTTCAATTCTCAATCGTTCAATATTTTAGATTAAATCATCATTTAGAGATGATGATAATTTGACACATCCTATAATACGTGTTAGAATTATTTATCAAATTTATATTGATCTCGTATAAAAAGTTTATAATGAGAATTATTTGATAAAGGAATAATTTTTTATTAAAAATTTTGTTTCCAATTATAAATTTAATAATTTTATTAAATTTTAAAAAATAATACATAATTTTATTTGTTAAGTTTTAGTCGTAACATAAGTAAACTTTATATTATTTTTATTATAAATCTAATATTATTTCCTTTGTTTTAGCTTTTTTATATTATTTTTAGTATAAATCTAATATTTTAATGACAAGTAAGATAAGTAAACTTTATTTATTACTGTTTTCAATCTTACAGTTAGATTATTACTTACATATTCCTCTTAAACTTTCTATTATTTTATTATATATCTAATATTTTTAATAAATTATCGATTTTATTTAAATTAATTTATTATTAAAATAACTTTTATCGTTTAATAACTTTTATCAATTTCAATCTATTTGAGTTGCTTTCGGATCGGGTTAAAATTTGGTCCGGGTTTCTTTCGGATCGGGTTATTTTGGTTCGGTTTGCTTTCGGTTCTGGTTGATTTCGGTTTCGCTAAATTTTGGATCGGGTATAGGTCGGATATCGGATCAAATTTGATTATCATGTTCATGTTAATATCAGGTATTCGGTAGGATAAATCAGTTCGAATAATCAGGTTCAGGTCAAGTTTGCAAGGTCTATGTGTGCCCCTTTGATTTGGGACCATGTCATCATTCATAGGTTACGGAAGGTCGGGACCCATTGACATGTTTTTTTGCGTCTGGACTGTGATTTCCAACCATAGGTTCCACTGCATCACTATTATATATTATACATGCAAGCTTTGATTACGCCATTATCAATTTTCTTTAGCTTGAAATCCAAAAATGCGCTAGAAAACAGATAACAAAATTCAAAGAAAACAAGGGCCATGTTCCCTCCACCTTCTATTCACCAGTTATGCTTTCTCACGTACATTTGTTGACCTTTTCCAATAATCATATATTTTATTAATAATATTCATCCAAAAATTGTATCGTTAACATATACATATCTACCTTCACATATATCCAGTTGTTCATATATATATATATATATATATGGACAAACAATAGATTTTAGGTTAGAGACGAATCTACAAACAACTTATGAATAAAAATATAAAAAATATTAGAATTACATAAGAATTATGTATAGTCTTTAACATTTCTTTAAGTTTAGCTTGAGATATGATTGATTATCGGGTGAACAAATTTTTTAAATATTTATTTTAAAAAATTGAAAGATCCCATAATAATAATGATATAATAGATTAGAAGAACATGTACATGAATTATATATGTATATGGTGAGGTAACATAATGTGCTGTGAACACTATATTTCGGCCATATAATATATATATTTGAAGTCAAAAGCATGCTTATCTCTCTTAGAAGATAATACTTATCTTTGAAGTCAATTTCAAGCATCTCACCCACTTTCCATTAATAACATTGCCACCACCTAGTGTAACTATTGCTTCATAAAAAATAAAATAAAGACAAAGGTTAAATATCGAAAGGGATAAGATACTTAGTTTTAAAATAATAAAGATTTATTATGAAATTTGGAGAAGACAAAAGCAATTATGGATACATAAATTTATGTCAAGGGTACGAACTTAAGAAGTTATATTAAAAATTTTAGGGGTGTAGAGTTATAAAATTTTAGGGAGTGCGAAAGAAAAAAATATAAAATATAAGGAAATTTAAAAATTCTAGGGGTACGACGGCACCCCCAGCACCCACCTCGGTTAATCTCCAGACAAAAGTTCAATTTTACTTAAATTTAAACTGATACTAAATTGCTATTGAATCGAAAATTTTGAGAGGAATAAGAGCCCCTCCCACTTCCTTTATAGCTTCGTCCCTGACCCACGAAATTTAGTGTTTAAATAAAATGGATCCAAATGATTAAAGAACAAAAAGTTTATGTATAAATAGTTTCTTATATACTTTATTCAATCATTATTACATATATTTTTGGTGCAATTACATCATTTAATTTGTAAACAAAATGGTGAAGCAATTAGGATAGTTGTCCTCTTAAAAAATTTAAATTATCATATATTTTAGATATTTTATTTATATTTTTTATTGATAATTTATTTTTGCCCCTCCGGAATTTTATAAGTTCATTCGTCCCTAAAATTTTAAATATCCATCCCCTAGCATAAAATCATACCTATTAATCATATTCTTTTCCCTACTTCGCTACCTAATTTTTCCCTTCTTAATTTGGTATAAAAGTGAGTCAAGATGAACAATAAAGGAAAAAAATATGGTCCTTTGAATCCTAATTAGGAGGGTAAATGAACAGAGTGTTCGGTGAACTGTTCGTATAACATTTATGTTCGTTTGTTAAGCTAAATAAACGAACATGAACAAAAAAATTTATGTTCATTTAATAAATGAACGAATATGAACAGAGGTGTGTTCGATTCGTTTATGTTTATGAACAAGTTCGTTTATAAGCTCGTTTATCAACTCGTTCATTTATTAAATGAACAAGCTCGTTTACCCGATTCTCCTTTTATTTTTATTTTTTTGCATTTTAAATATTGGTGAATATAAGAAGTAAATTGAACACATGATAAAAGTTATATTTTAAACTATGAATATTAAGGAGTTTAAGCACCAATAGTGTAATTTTATCATTTTTCTTTAGCTTGCAAATGAAACTAAAAGTCAAATATATACATATATATATATATATAAACGAACGATAAACACACGCTAAATGAACATGTTCATGAACACGTTCGTGAGCATATAAACGAAAGCTAAACGAACACGTTCGTGAACATATAAATGAACATGGTCGCGAACATTAAATGAACGTGTTCGTGAGCAATAAATAAACGAACACGAACACCTTCATAAATAAATAAACGAACACGATATTGAAAACTTAAATGAACATGAACCGAACAAGATCTCCTTCAAAAATAAATAAACAAACACGAACATATCCTTATTCGTTCGAACTCGGTTCATTTACACTCCTAATCCTAACGAAGATAAGTCACGTCCTTATTGGCTTATATGTATATATATACTTTGACGGTCCACTAGAGTTTTATCGACTTAATTATATAATTAACTTTTATTTTTAGTTACTTATTGTTGTGACGAACGAATTTAATGTATATATACTTTGACGGTCCACTAGGGTTCATAAATTATTAATTTTTTTTGAATAATATTATTTTTTAAGTTTTTAATTTGGAATTTTTATATACGTCAAGTATAAATATCAACTCCTTTTGGTTTCAACCTTTTTTTTATTTTTTTAATACCGACTTTTTGTCTTTATATATTTAATTAATTAGTTTATAATTTTGTTGTACGGTAGCTTTTAAGTTAAAAGTATGCAATTTTTCCTCCATGCCAGCACACATTTATATATGACCTAATTTTTTATTTTGTTTTTTTAATTAAGATTATAAGATATAATTAGATCTAATAAAACTATTAAATAACATAATTTCATTCTCATTTAATAATTATCGTAACAATATTGTTTATTATCTTGTATTATAAATGGTACCTTAATAAAGCATTATAGCCTCGCGGATATTCCTCAATTTATTCTTTGCATTAACACTCAATGGAAAGCATTGTATTAAAAGGAAAGCTACATCAGTTGACTTTCATTTACGTACCCACAAGCTGGCATTAGATATACACCAACATGCCAGACTGATTTTATATCGCGGGACGAAATTGAATTTTAAAATTTTAAGGACGAAAACATATTTTTAATAAAATTATATAAAAAAATTAAAATATAAAGTAATTTTAAATTTTCAGGGAGGCGACTGCCCCAACTGCCTCCTCAATCTATCCGTCATACAAATAAAAATTATTAGTTTTATTAATAAGAGAAAATACTTAAAATTATAACAAATGTTTGTAATCATAAGTGTAATTTAAATTATTAGTCATTGACACAAGAAATTGAGATTATATAAGGACTATACAAGAAAATGTTAAAATTTATTTAAAAAACTTGAATTAACAATAGATTCAAACAGATCTGATTGTATCGAAAAATGAACCACAACAGAAGATCTAAGTATAATAGCTTATATGAGAGTTTACATCATCGACAAACGATTTTATTTTCTTTAAATGATTCATATTTGAATGGTATATTTTGTAGGTGTGTGAGTTTAAATCTAGATATTTTTTAAATAAAAATAAAAATATATAGAATTTAATTTAATAGATTTTATAATTATTGTATGAGTCAAGATAATTTTTTAATCTAAATCTTACGTATAAAAACATCATACTAAATTTATAATTTATTATGTAATATAAGCATTAATCATAAAATTTAGGGTAAATTATGTGTTTAGTATCTAAACTATCAGTTTTAGCCCGTTTTAGTACCTAAACTTTCATTTTTTTCAAAACCATACCTAAGGTTTAGTTTTTGTTTCATTTTAGTATCACCGTTCAAAATTTAACGTTAATTTTTGAAAAAAAAATTAAAAGTTTACTAAAACGGACCAAAACTTATAGTTTAGGGACTAAATACGTTATGTTTTTAACGACAGATACTAAAATAAAATAAAAACTAAATTTTATGTATGATTTTGAAAAAAATTAAAAATTTAAGTACCAAAACGAACCGAAACTGTTGGTTTAGGTATTAAATGCGGAATTTACCCTAAAGTTTATCCCAATTGAGCACTTAATGGATTCCTCTCTTTTCTTTAAGATCTTCTTTGGGTCGTTTTCCCTTTTCATATTCAACACTTTCAAGGCTCTTTTTACGACACTTTGGTCCTTATTCGGCATGATTAAGGAATAATTAAAGGAAAACCCACTAAAGCATAATTATGCAAAGAGTATCACTAAAGTAGGTTTACATGCCCTACCATAAAAGTAATTTTCAGACAAATATTCTTTCTTTCTTACAATTATTTTTTCTAGAAGGATCCATTTTTTTTATATTAAGGAATAAATTTCACACATAGAATTCAATTTTTTTTTGAATAATAGGATTCTAATTTTAAATACCATGTCAACAAAAAATCCACATTGAATATGTCTTTTGGCTCAATTTCAGGTATGAGAGGGTTTTAACGAGGTCTATTTATATTACAAAAGAAACAATTTATGGATAGGACATAAATTTATCCTATTTATAAGAGTTAATTGTGTCATACGTCCCCAATCTATTACCCTCATTTCAAATCAATACCTAAATTTTTAAACATTTAAATTTCATCCCTAAACTATAACTATCATTCTAAATTAGTCTTAAACTTTTAACATTTCATTTTCATCCCCAAACTATGATCTTCATTCTAAATTGGTCCCCAAACTTTTTGAATATTTCAAATTAATTCTAAATTATATGTATATACTAATCGCATCTCTTGTTAATAAAATCGTTAGACCAAGTTATATTATCATATGTTTGAAAAAAAAATAGGTTAAACTATGGTTGAAATGGATTATATATTTGGATGAATTTGGGGATAAAATTGGAAGATGTAGAAGTTTAGGGACCAATTTAGAATGAAATTCATAGTTTGGGGATGAAATTGGAATGTTCAAAAGTTTAAGGACTAATTTAAAATAAGAGTCATAGTTTTGGGATGAAACTGAAATATTTAAAAGTTTAAGGACTAATTTAAAATGAGGTTCATAGTTTGAGGACATAGGAGGCAATTAACTCTATTTACTTGCATATATGACAAAGGAAGGCCATAGATTCTCATAGGTCTTAGCATTCAAGTTTAATGCATATAAATCGATTGACTTCAATTTAATTGATATAATTATCAAAATATTATTCAAAGGGATATAAGATTATATATATTTAAACGCTTCATATCCTTCTATTTATATGTAAAGAGAGGTTAAATAGTATAGATATTATCTAATTTTCTTTTGTGCACAAATAATAAAATGCCAATCATCTTGTCTGACGTGGATCATGTTTAGAGGACTTTTATGGTCCAATAAGACCAAAGTGCTTTCCTTTCGTGGGCTCTTATATTACGGCTCATATATATAACTCTTTTAGTTTTATATATATTTAGGACTATTAGATAAATAAAAACAGATAGCTAAAATTAAAAGTATAAAATATGAAGATATTTATTGGGAAAAAAAATAAGAAGTCAATCTCAGTCATCTATTTTCATTCATCCAACGATCATAGGTCTGTGTAAAACTAAAGAATTTTACATTGTGTAAGTGGATTATAACCTCATATATAAACCCATTGTAAAACTAAGAGTTTTACACCTTTTTAGACGGCTGGATTGACGGAAATCAAAGGATAAGATTAACTTATTTTTTCGGTAAATATATTCTTATATCCTACTTTCATCTCAGCCTTGGATTTCTCTTACCAATGATCTTAAAAAAGTGTAAAATTAAAAGAGTTTTATAGAGTGTAATTGGATTCTGCCACTGTATATATATTTATATACAGAGGTAAGCATCAACTACTCCATGATATTTGGGGTGTAATGGAGAATAAGCATCAGCTTCTCCATGTTTGTGCTTGTATTTGCCAAAATGAGAAAATTGAATGTGCTATGCATGTGGAAGCCTCCATTTGTTAAGTCTTTTTTATTTGGTAAAAACCTCTCCGAGACCCCTCTCAAAATAAACAGAATAATTTAGTTCATGTAAATTTCGAAAGTGAGCAATTGAGGACAATAATTATAGCATTTATTTTTGCATCCATTTATTCTAATACATGCGTAGACATGAATGATGAGTTATTTTCAAAGTATTTCAGAATGGATATAACAAAAATAATTGAACAATCAACAAGATTATTGTTCCTTAGTATAGCTTTAGTTGAACCTTCCTTGTGCTTAAAAGAGGGTGGATAAGTTCATATAGGAAACAAAACTTGTTGAATAGTGTTATCCCAGAAAATTAGCAGCCCTAAATTAATGGAGTATTGGGCCCTTACTTTGAGATTTTAAACCCATAAATATTTATTTAATGGGTAAACTACATCATTCATCGGCGAATTTTATTTTTTTCTCTTATTTCATTCATTATATTTTTAAATTTTTTAATTTACTCATTGAATTTTTAAATTACTCTTATTTTGGACATTCTGAATTATTTTTTATTATTATTATTATTCATGTGACTTTTTTATTATTTAATATAAATATAAATTAAAATAAATAATAAAATAATATCCATAATCCTAAATCCTTTATCTTCTTCACCCCAAATCCCACTGACGCCCGTCACCGGAATCTCGACGGAATTTGGAATAGGTGATGCTGCTGGTAAAACCACCATTCTTTACAAGCTCAAGCTAGGAGAGATCGTCTCCTATTCCCACCATCGGTAAGTACCCTTTGTATTGGTCTCATGAAGTTGTAACATCTTTTGATTCATTTGAATTTTGTTTCAAATTGATGATATTATAATCTCGTAGGCTTCAATGTTGAAACCGTAGAATACAAGAACATCAGCATTACTGTTTGGGATGTTGGTGGCCAGGACAAGGTAACTGGCTCTAGTTTTTAGGGTATATTAGGCATTTAGCATCTAAACTTTTAAATTTTTCAAAATCATACCAAACGTTTAATTTTTTTTCATTTTAATACCCCACCGTTAAAAACTTAACTCATTTAATACCTAAACTTTTAATTTTTTTTCAAAAATTAATCTTAAATTTTGAAAAAGATACTAAAATTAAACAAAAACTAAACTTTAAATATGATTTTGAAAAAAAATAAAAGTTTAGGTACTAAACTCATAATTTATCCTATTTTTTATTCAAACATATTACCATGAACCGTAAATGTTGCATGAAAAGAAAAATGCTGCAATTTTTTTGATATGTTCTTTTCGTTGCTCCTTACCATTGCTTGTAAAAGGGAGTGATTATGGAAAGTATTTTGCGGTCTTATATATTCCATGATCAATTGAGGAGTTTAACACTCGATTTGAGGACTTTTGAGTTAGAATTTGATAAAACGGACTTTGAATTCGAACTCAGTACGCAAAATTTTTTTTTTTGTTGAAAATTTTAACCTTTTGATCAAAGTCAAAATCAACTCCGGTCAAAATAAACAGATCAAACCAATGCAAGTTGACTCAGCAAGTAGATTCAACAAGTTGACTCAACGGGCCGGTTCGATTTCAATCGGGTTTGGTCTAATCAGACCGGTTCAACTCGATTCGATCCAATTAGACTGGTTCTAGATGATTCAACTGTTGGAGACGAAGCCCACGTGCACCGGCAACGCGTGCAGGGGGCAAAAACAATGGGGACAACGATCGATTACTCCCCAAGTCTTCAATCATCGATTTAACACTATTACCAACCAAATATCAACCCAAAGCTCGACGAAATAACCAAAAAAAAAATAGAATAGAGGCTTACCCATGGAGAAAACGATGACTTCGGAGCAACCCACCGGTTGCGTTTTTGTCGGGAGGCATTAGGGAGTCCAACGATGGTGGTGGTGTTGTGAACGAATGACGAAATCGATGTCAAATCGCTTAAAACAATGCAGTGGTCGGGGGTTTACGCCAAAGCTTTGAACGTCCTTTTACGGCTAACAGTGCGACTACACAGTGAAAGGTTGGGGGTTTTGGTCACGAGGTCACGATGGTGGTGGCAGTGTCGATCACGGTGGTTGGAGATGGGTTGGACGGTGGATGAAACAAAACGGAGAAGGTTTTGAATTTAGGGATTTAGGTTGGGCAAGGCTCGATTCTGATTGGGGATTAGTTTTTGGAATTTAAAATCCCAATCAAAAGCTTAAGAATTATTGGTTCCCATAACCTAAAGGTACCTATTTCCCATTTTTTGTTCTTTGCTGCTAGGTAAGGGTCAAATCCACGTTTAAGTTATTCAACTTTCATAGAAATTCAAAAATATCTTGTAACTTTAAAAACTTGCAAATTGGTCCATAAAATTTATTAAATAAAATTCAAATTAAAAGAAATGAAAGATTGGGTGTGACATTTATTATGAAGATAAATTTTTTTATTTATTAAATATTTTAATGCATGTCCCATGATCCTTGCTCCAAAGAAGGAGGTAAATAGCATCGAGAAAAGTAAATCATAACAAAATTTTAATTATTTGACTTTGCATTAAACACCTTATCTGGTAACAAGGATGGACCGAGGGGTAAGTGGGGTAGTCGCCTCTCTGAATTTTTAAAATTACCTTATATTTTAGTTTTTTTATGTATTTTTTTATTGAAAATATTTTTTACCCCTATGAAATTTTATAAATTTAAATTCACCCCTAACATTTTATAAATTAAAGTTCATCCCCTAATATAAAATTTTACTTTAGTCATGTTTGGTAAGAAAGATAAAATCAACTAATTATAAATGTAGGTTTGTGAGGAGAGTGTCACAAAATAAAATTTTAAAGAATGACACCTGATTTATGAATGTATATAAATTTATTAATTTACTATTATTATTATTTTAATTAATTAAATTAATATAATTTTAATTTTAATCCTCAATATTCATTCATTTTAATGATATGATTTATATATATTTTAAATAATTTAGAATGATTATAAGATAATATTTATTTATAATTTTTAAATCATTAACAATACACCCTCCATAAATACAACAAGGGATGGACCTAGGAGGGGGCAGTAGTCATCTAAAATATTAAAATTATCATATATTTCAGATTTTTTATGTATTTATATTGAAAATATGCTTTCTCATGCTAGAAGTTTATAAATTCAAAATTTTCCTCATGAAATTTTATAAGTTCAAATTTATCTCCTTAACATAAAATATTGTGTCAGTTCCTGAATACAACTACTAGTTTAATTCTCAACCTACATTTTTCTATTCCAAGCACGTTACAACATTAGATGACATGAATTTCAATAAATTATATGGTTATACATGAAAAGTAATATTAAATTAAATTGTAACAAAAAAAATTAAAAGTAAACAAAAACCGAAATTTGCCTTTTATTTAGACAATATTCATGAAGGTGTCTTGAATCAACACTACAATACTTATTCAGCTAGTCAATCGCGAGTTGGACAGTGCTCGATTCGTATTCGTTAAAAATTTTTATTGCTAGACTCGACTTGTTATTCATTAAGCTCGTCGAAAATTTTACCCTATTTTATTAACTATAAGTAAAACCTATTGATACTAATATAAACATAAATTAATAATTTTTTTGCAGGATTTTATTTGCAAGGATTACTTCCCATTAAAGACGCGCATAGGATATTAATGACTACATATGAATATTGTTCAACTATGTATTTATGTATTTATTTATACATGCATTGCATTTTTATCTATATTTTTCATTTCCTGACTGCCGGAGGTCTTCCACGGAAGCTCCTCTCAACCGGGCGTTGGGGGCAGCCTACTACCCTACCTCCCCCTTACCCCATTGCATATGAGAATTGGGTTTTGTTGTTGTTGTTGTATAAACATAAATTAATAAATTTAATCAAAAAAATTATCAAAAGAGTGTATAAAACAATTTCAAAGTCTAACTCCAAAGTAACAATCTATAAATACACTAAAACAATAAATATGTTTGATTTTTTTGTAGTAATAAATATTAATTAATAATTTAATATTTTTATTATTTATTAGAAAATTAATAGATTATCAATTTATCATTTTTTATTTATTAGTAAATTATAATTTTTAATAAAATATTTTAAGATAACTACTAAAATAGTATACAAAAAAATTAACGAGTTGCTCGCGAATTTATCGAGTCAGTTGGACTTTGCTCGAGTCAACTTGTTAAGGTCTCGAATCGATCACGAATTCGAACGAGTTAGCCCGAGTCTAATTTTTACCAAATTTTAACTAAATCAAATTCGAATTGCTCAACATTATGCACCCCTAAATTCAGCAAACACTTGTTCATCCGTGTAAAGGAGGGTTTTAAAAATATATAATAGGGTAAACTACATATTTAATATTTTTTTTAAATTTAGGTACTAAAACGGATCAAAATTAATAGTATAGGTACTAAACGTAATTTACCCTATATTATATCATGCTTCAGTTAGTTTCGAACACGTGTGTAATAAAGCTAACTCTAGTTAAACGTTGTCTGAAATCAGGAAATGAATACAACCACGAGTAAAACACGGGATAAACCAGACTTTTTACGTCTTCCATTTATATACCCATGCAAAAAGGAATTCCTAATTTTAGACGTCCTCCACTCGGCTTATAAAAAAACCAGCCATGTAAAGTAACAAAAATAAAAGAACAAGATCTCTAATAAACTCCTTCGGATCAATGTCGGCCAAAATAATAATCTCGGCAGTTTCCGTCATTCTTCTGATCGGAGTCGCCATCGGCGTTGTCGCCGTGGTTCAATATAAGAAGAGCCATGAAGGTTCTGATTTGTCCCCATCGATGAAGGCCGTTTCGAATTTCTGTTCATCTACCGATCACCAAGATTCCTGCCAGAAGACCCTCGGCTCCGTCAACAGCACCGACCCCAAAGAGTATATTATGAAGTCTATCCTGGCCGCCGAGGATGCGGTGAGGAAGTTCTTCAATTATTCCAATTCGTTGATCGTCACGGTCAAGAACGATAGCCGCACGAGGATGGGATTGCAGGATTGTAAGGACATGATGGACTATGCGGTTCAGTCGCTTCAGGCGTCGTACTCGGAGGTCGGCGACGCTAAGTTGCACAACATGAGTGATCGGGTGTCCGATCTCCGGACGTGGTTGAGCGCCGTTATATCGTACCAACAATCATGTCTGGATGGCCTCGAAGACGATCATTCGGTGAAGAAGAACATGACGGAGGGCATTACCGATGCTACTCAACTCACGTCCAACGCCTTGGCGATCGTGACGAAATTGACGGAGATTCTTGCTAAATTTGGCCTGCACTTAAATGTTCCAAGCTCTCGTAAACTTCTTTCTGTCGAAAAACATGGCTACTTGCCGTCGTGGTTCTCGGATGTAGACCGGAAGCTTTTTGCAAGGATCGATAACAATAATATTAAACCGGATGCCGTTGTGGCCAAAGATGGCAGTGGGCAGTTCAGGACGATTGCCGCAGCTCTCGCGGCGGCTCCCAAGAACTCAGCAGCTCGTCATGTGATCTACGTCAAGGCCGGAATCTACGACGAGTACATCACCTTGGACAAATCATTAACCAACATCCTTATGTTCGGAGATGGCCCGAGACGGACCATTGTTACCGGCAGAAAGAATTTTGTCGACGGCGTACAAACCTGGAAAACTGCTACTTTTTGTAAGTTTTCAGACAAAATTTCATTAAAAATTTGTAATAGAATATGATTTTAGTGAATTTGATCGGTGCAGCGGCTATCGGGACCGGATTCGTTGCGAGATCGATGGGGTTTCAGAATACCGCCGGAGCTGCAAAGCACCAAGCGGTGGCGCTTCGCATTCAATCCGATAAATCGGCCTTCTTCAACTGCCGAATGGATGCGTACCAAGACACGTTGTACGTTCAAGCAAACCGTCAGTTCTTCCGCAATTGTGTCATCTCCGGTACTATCGACTTCATCTTCGGCGACTCCCCCACCGTTATCCAGAACTCGTTGATCATCGTGAGGAAGCCATTGGAGAACCAAGCCAACACGGTGACGGCACAAGGAAAGAGCGATCCAAACGAGAACACCGGTCTCGTCATCCAAAACTGTCGGATCGTACCTGAGGAAAAGTTTTTTCCCGACAGGCTGAGGCTGCCGACATACTTGGGCAGGCCGTGGAGGAAGTTCTCAACCACCGTGATCATGGAGTCCACCTTGGGCGACTTGATTCGGCCCGAGGGATGGACGCCGTGGGCCGGAAGCGCTTTCGAAGACACCCTCTACTACGCCGAATACAACAACCGTGGCCCCGGCGCTAACCTTGTCCGGAGGGTTAACTGGAAAGGTTATCACAAGATCGATCGGAACACCGCCATGACGTTCGCACCTCAACCATTCCTTTTGAGTCGGGAGAATTGGTTGCCGGCCACCGGCATCCCTTACATAGCTAATATGAGAAACTAGAAGTTTTCAGGTTATCACAATAAAAAAGCCGCATTTCAGTAGGCAAATCTTTGCTCATTACTTATCCAAAAAAAAAAAATATCTGCTCATCCTTCGTAGAATTAAATTTGTAGTTCCCAATTATGAGCTTTTCAGGTTACTTTAATTAATGTTTAAAGAAGTTGTTTTATTAAATTTCCCAAATAATATTATTGAGATGAATAGTAAATAAATAAATAAATAAATACTTTAAAAGAATAAATATTACATAAAAAGGTTAAAAATTATTCAATTGAATTTTTATCTTCTTATGGATAAAAACAAATAACTTATTATAAATTTAGATATCACAAAACACAAATTTATATAATATAAATTCATATATTATAAAATTCAATATAATTGAAAATATTATTTTTAAATAATTCTCTCATTATTTTAAAAATTAAAATCTACTTTATAGTTATAAAAAATAATCACTAAATATTTTTAAGGTTAAGTATATAAATGGTCTCCATTTATAAGTTGTTACTTTATTGAGTCTCGACTATAAAAGTTATAAAATTGTTCTCTGACTATATGGTATTATTTTGTTGAGTCCCTCAAATATTAAAAGTTATAAAATAGTCACCTGAATATTCATATGTTCCAAATTTACCCTTTTATTTAGAAATTTGACGATAGTCTGGGCTGGAAATTAACCTACTGACTGTAATATGATAAAATTTGATCTCAAAATCTCATAAGATTATCATAGTCTAACTCATAATTTTATCATTTTTAACAAAAAAGACAATTTTGGAACATATGAATAATCAGATGATCATTTTGTAATTTTTAATATTTGAGGGACTCAACAAAGTAAAGCCCTATAGTTGAGGACCATTTTATAACTTTTAATACTCAAATGACTTAATAAAATAATACCTTATAGTTAAGTGATCATCTGTGTACTTTACCCATCTTTTTAACCTCTAAAATTATAAAAAGAATCCTAGTTAACAAATACTTGGAGCACACCATCCCTTAACAATGCACATATAATAATATATTCTATTCTACTAAGAGATTTAGTTACGAGTGGATCTTTCTTATGTTTATATATTATACAATTTTTATATAAATTATTAGTTATATATATATATATATATATACATATATAATGTAATTATAGTATTATCATATGATCAATAAAAAATATTAATAGGGGTTGATTAAAACGGTAAATATCTTAATATCGTTACGTAAAGTTTCGAGTTAAAATCTTTGTGGATGCCAAAATTCACTATTGAAAAACTCATCCACCTAAGTTGGATATGCGACGCAGAACGATACATATTAGTCAAGACAAATAATCTTACAACGAGATTACAATATATATATATATATATTCAATAGAAAATTACAATACCAAGTAGAGAAATAAGATAACGGTGAAGCAAGATTCTGGCCACAAAATTTTCAGTATTTTCATTTTGGTGCAAAAAAAATTACATGAAGGATTTTTGCTTTTTCTGACCGAACATTCTTTACAACGTTCTTGGTTGCTTTTTTTCTTATTATTTTTTTTCTTTTTCTTTTTGTTCTTAAAGAGAGCCGACCACGTTTAAGCAGCGGATGGGGCGGTCGCGTAATTAACTTCACCGGCGGCATCCGAGACTGCCACCGCTGCTTCTCCCTCTGCAATGGTTGGTTTCTTGTAATCGAGTGACTCGTCGTTGTAAACGTCCCACCATTTCTTTATCAGCATCTTGATGTCTTCTCTTTGCATGTTTTCTTCTTTCCCCGTGTACCTTCATGGCTTTGATCCCTGTTTATTCACGCACCAAACACCATCACCATCAAGAAGAAGAAGAAGAAGAAGAAGAAGATAGTATACTATACAGTCCAATACTTACCGCAGCACAGTAATGGACAACCTTAACTTTCTCGAGCTCTACATTCTCCGGGTGTCGCCATAACATGGCGAGAATGAGGTTATAATACAACGGAATTGGCTTATAAATGTCCTTGAAGAACATGTTCAAAAAGTCCTGTTCTGCAAACGATGTCGGAGGGGTGATTTCGAGAGTGTGCAATAGGTTTTCGCATGTTTCACGGCCGGGCTCAAAGACGAACATGCCGGCATTGAAGTAAAGAGAAGGGGCTTGACACTTGTCGTCCGGCCACTTGATCTTGTCGGGGCATTGTTGGCAGTAAGTTATCTCATATCGCGGTGTGTGTCTCCATGTCGTCTCACAAAAACAGTCCATCACCGTGTAGAAATGGCCGTCCGGCAAATCGAACAAGTGATCGTCGTTTTCGTACACCTGAATGTCGCCGTCCAGATATATCATCTTCCTGTACTCGACAAATTCCCAGATACAAAGCTTTGAATTGATGGCGTAGTAAGCCATGGCGTACTGGGTATGATTCTCGGGTGGGTAAACAGGTCGGATCACTCGCACTATACATCCCTGGTTCTCAAGTATGAGCCTGTTCTCCCCGGCTACGTCGGGCAAAACCGCCACCACCAACAGGTGTACGGATTTCACCTTTCTCAACCCCTTGGCTAACGCTACAACGCCTTTCACGTAATCGCCGTCGCCGGCAAAGAATGTGACGTAAGCTTTGTCGGACATCGGAAAGTGTTGATTTTTTTCTAAACTTTGATCCGTCGGAGGGGAGGCGTTGCTGGGGGGATGATTTTGATAAATCTGAAGGAAGCAGAAACTGCTTTGGTTCTGCGTTAATAGTTTTCCTTCAGAATTTACAAATCATGCAAAAGTGTTTATTTGCAATGGAGGTTGAGGTGTGTGGTAACCGTACACGTGTTTTTGATGATCAAACATTCGGAGTTTTGGTTGGGAGAAGATTTTGGAGAGGCATATTTTAATTAAGGGTAAATCGAGTTTAATATCTAAATAGTTTCGGTTTGTTTTAGAACTTATATTTTTATTTTGTTTAAATTATATTTAATATTTAATATTTGTTTTATTTTAATACAATTTGTTAAAAACTTAACGAAATTATTATAACTTGGCATTTTTATGGGTAAATTACATCATTTATCGTTCATCACTCAACTATCTTCTCACTCCTATTTTGGTCATTGAATTTTTTTTTTAATTTAATCACCTAACTTATAAATTTATTTTTTATTTTAATTATATATTGATAAAATAATAAAAAAATATCATGTCACAAAATATTATTAATAAAATAAATTAGAGTGATTAAAACATAAGCAATTTGAAAGTTGAGTAGCTAAATTGAAAAATTTTAAACTTTAATGACCAAAATAGGAGTGAAAAGATAGTTACGTGATGAATGATATAATTTATCCATAAAAAATATCACTGAAAAAGTTCCATGAAATTTTAACGGTGAGTATTAAAATAAAACAAAAATTAAACTGAGGTAGGATTTTAGAAAAATTGAAGTTTAGATACTAAAACGAACCAAAAGTGATAGTTTAAATATTAAACTCATAATTTACCCTTTAATTAATTAATAGAGCTTATGGTTGGAATGGAATGGAGTTAGGATGTGCTTAATTTTAGTTAATTAGCTAAAGGTGTGGGTAACGTTCTTTCGTGACCTCATACAGGTGTTGAGGCACATCTTTAGGGCTATCCCTAGAACACTCGCTACACTCGCACCACCTCTTTTACCTCAACAGCTCCTTAGGAGTCCCTTGTCGAGAGATTCTGTCGTTACAAGACCATTGACATGTTGGTCGCCGACCAATGGCTTCGTGAGACCTTTTGTACTTTGCAACAACTTTATCTTACCCCTAAGGGTAACCTTGAGCATCACCGCCTTGTTAAAGGGTGATGCGATAGACTAATGAGATTGTAGAGCTGGTATTAGCCAGAGCGACCGACTTAGGAGCTTTTTTCAGTATGAGTTTCTGAGTGAAATACATAGGTGAAACCTATACCGACGACTTAAGATCATTTTTATATGACTTAAGAGTCCTGAACATCCTCCACTAACCGAACAACCTCAAAGGGCTCTTGATTGGGTTGTTGATGAAAAGCTAAGGTCGGGTAAAAGAAATCTTCTAATTCTTTATAGGTATATTTATCGTGTTATAAAAAGTTTAGATGGTAGTTGAGTAAAACATAAGTATTATTGATTTGTAATACGCAAGTATTAATCAATAAATCTATATGATTAAATGTAATACTAGTCACTTATACTTGCATATAGAGTTCAAACTCTAGACATATATTTTAATGATTAATCTTATAAATGTTGAGAATCTTTTATAGATAATTCTAGATGCAATATCAAATATTATTATTTTACGAATATTTTTAGATATATATTATTTTAAAATATTCTCAAGATATCGACGTAAAAGATAATTATATATTTATATGGTGAATTTTCAAAATTCACATTTTTTAATGATTAAAATAGAAAATATTTTATTTTAAAATAAATCAATAAAAATTAATTGATTTATATAAATTACTTTTAATTTGATACTATTAATTCTTCTCCATCATAGCATGCAACTGCATGCCGATAAAGTTTTTGTTTTCGTTTTCGTTAGATATCCGATATGACTTGACAATATATCATGGTGCAACCCTCTATATTAGCTTGAGTTTCTTCTCTTGCTTCCCCAATCGGTTGAGGCAACAATATCGACCTTGTAATATATTTAGAATTTACTAGAGATGCCTCGTACAAAACAAGTACGATTTCGCCAAGAATGTCATGGTTCACTAAGAAATAGTTTGTTATTTGTATTATTATTTTTATTAATTATTCAAAAGAATTATTAGATTTTAATCCTTTGATTGATTTAAATATACTTTTTAAAATTTTGAAATGTATTTATTAATTAATGTTGAAATATAGATTTGATTTAGTGATTGATTATGTTGATTTAGTATTGTAAATTTTAATTCTTTGATTTAATATGCATAAAAAAATTCTTTGATTTAATATATATTTTTTTTGATATTATGTTGATATTTATAAATTTATGTTTGATATATAATTAATTCAAATACAATATTCTGATTTTGGAAAGTTGCTCATCATCGTTTTATCTATGTGGTCTTAGAGAATCTTTATCCACTCGTCGTCGTGAAATTGCTCACCGTAATAATTTACGGTCGGAAATGTTCGCCGTCATCGAAAAATCTTAATAAAGGTTTGGCATTTCCTTTAAATTTACTCTATTTATTTTAGTTTGTTTTGTTACTTCTTCTCTATTTTTTTTTTAGGTTTGTAGACTTTTTCTTTACGGATTTTTAGATTGTGTTACATTTTTTTATAGATAATAATCTTATCATGTTATTAGAGTTTTTCTAGATAAACCCCATTAAATCTATGTAAAAATGATTTTTTTGTTTCTCGTATTGAGTGCAAAGTGAATTTGGAGGGGGTTGGGTTGACTAATACTGTTGCTATTGAAGTTAATGATGTTGGGTCTAGATTGTATATTTTTTGGGTTTACATATTGGATTTGAGTTTTAATTAGATAAATTTTTTATTTTATTTTGATTCGGACTTGATGAATAAATTTTTAAACCCAAACAAAAATAATATTTATAACAGACCTTTTTATCTTTTGAACAAAATAAATTCAAGGTGGGTAAACAAATTTAGAGTAGATACGACATTAAAACTGAACCACTTATCAATTGTAATGGATTAATTGACTATATAATGTAAATAATACAATATTATATATATATATATATATGCGCGCGCAATAGTTTAGTATCGCCCGACAAAACATTTATAAACGTTTAATTGATAGCGAGGAAAATTGTTATTTAAGGGTGTGTTTGGTTCATAAAATGGAGATTATTAGTGAGAGTGTAAGATTATCAGGGAATATGATTACTGAGAATGTTGTATTTTTGTGTTTGGTTGAGTTAGCAGGAATGTAAGATTACCGTATTTGTTAAAATAATAAAAGATTATTGGAATGTTATTTAACCATTGTCCTTATTATATTGATTTTTTAACAAGTTGAAAAATATTATATTCTTTAAAAAATTTAAATTCATAAATTTATTTATTTTTTTTACAAAATTAAAAATATAAAAAGGTTTAATGAAAGGGTAAAATTTTATTTTAACCCCTGAACTTCATATAAATTTTAATTAGACTTTTTTTTGTAAATCTAAAATAGTTTAAGGATAAATTTGTAATTTAACATCCGTAGAATTTTTATTATTCAATGACAGAAAAATGATATTTAAAAAAAATTAAGGGCATTTTAGTCTAAAACGCTGGGAATCTAACAATACCTAAAAAAAATAGAGGTAATGACATTTCCGGTAATATACTCAAAAAAATCCACTATTGGTAATCTTACATTACCAGAAATGAGATTCCCGGACTAACCAAACGGAGAATGTAAATTTCATTCCCATATGAATCCCACATTCTCTATCCAAACACCCCCTAAAGATTTTAGGTTTTGAGATTGGCGTATGGTTGCTTTTGAAGGACTGATGAACTGCCCGTTATGGAACTTCTCGAGGAATTAGAATTCTTACATGCAGTTAACTTTTGCTGCAACTGGAGCTTTATAACAAACGCATAGAGTGCCTTTGCTACCCTATCAAAATCTTACATTTTGATTCTGTGTTTTAATAAGATTAATTGATGGGGAAGCCTAAGAAGTATTCTAAGGGAGGGATTTCTTCTAGTTTTAGCCACGACTACAGCATGCGGTTGAAACCATGGGTGAATCAGAGGCTTTGGGAGTTCTAGACGGATTTATACTGAGATGACGTATAAGCCACCTGGAAATGATGTCAACTTCATGGCCAAGACACTAAGTAAATATTTTGAAGCAAGATGGAGAGCTGTAGAAAAGAAGCTTCCTGTAACAATAAATGTTGATCCTGTGAATTCCACAGAAGCTGCACCAATGGAAGGCGAAACAAATAGTAATGTTTTACCTTTGCAGAGGAAAAAAATAAACCCAAAAGACCACATGATCAAGCCTGAAACCATTAGACAAATAATGACCGATCAGGAGAAGCATAATTTGATGGAGGTATTCTTATGCGATCATCTCATCCTTTGGTGCCTTTCCTTTTGTTTTCTCCAGACCAGAATGTAGCTTCTTAACGAGTCTGGGTTTCGATCAATTCCTGTCTGGATGAGCATGCTTCCACTTTATCGTCGAAGAAAAATTCAATAGGAAATATATGTTTTCAAATTTGGAAAATATGTTGTGTTATGATACAGTCTTGATGTTATATTATGATTTTTGTTGAGCTTATTCACAATTTTATAGACCATAGTTTGTCAACCTCAAGTTGTTTCCTAGCTTGAGATCATTCTTTGATTCTCTTCATTGTTGTTGATTGGTTGATAACCTCCCCCCCGGTTTCTACTCAGTTCTTCAACTCAGAATGAACGACAAAAGATTATGTATATCATTTTGATATCTGCCTATCATGTAGAAGACTCAGATTCAAATTTAATCTTTGGGTATTGCCTTTTGCCTTTTGAAGATGAATCTCATTTACATTTCCATGCTGAAAATTTTCATTGATGGAATTGAATCTTTTTAGCTGTAAATAGTTTGGTTTTATTCCTCTGCTGCCCGTTTTTCCCCGTCATAGTTGTATTTAGGTAATTTGATCCTCTTTAATTTAGATTAATGTGAGACTACATATGAATATTGAATGTAACACCCTAAATTATGCTCTAATAGTTTCGGTTTACCCGAGAGGTATGTGGACCCCGTAAATTTTATAATTTAAGTCTTTGGGCTTAATCGGGTTGGAATTGAGCCCAATTAACCATAAAAAGGAGATTTTTGAATAGTGGAAAGATGTGAGATGACCAAATGTGCAATTTCAATTTTTAAAAAAGATGAGGGTCTTTATATCCCATTTCATCCATTTTCTCTTCATGTTCATCCTGCCCATTTCCTCCTCCTTCAACCTCTCTAAGTGATCATAGTTCAAAGGTGGGGGTTTTCATCCAAATCATAAAAGAAAGGAGTGTGGCTAAGTAACGAGCTTCATTTTGGGATCTTAGCACCAAGGTTGTGTATTTCTAATCCTTTAGAGTGTCAAGACTTTCATAAATGTGATGAATTGATAAGATTTGTGTAATTGAACATTTTAGGGTTTAAACTTGATTCATGCCATAGAATATGATTTTATGACACTCTAGGATCCTAAATAACTTCCTAAAGCTTTAACACATTATTAGAAACAAAACTAAGACATTTGGGAGGATTTTTTAGTGTTTTCCGAGCATAAATAAAACATTTTTGGGTTTGAGTATTGATATTGGATGAACAATATCAATACTGGATGAATTGGGATGAATTTTAGGGTTTCTAGATAGGAGTATTGATACTTCAGAAGAGATTATCGATATTACTCCTATAGTATTGATATTGAGGGTGTCTGGTATTGATACTAGGCTATTTTTTTAGGACATCAAAGTCATTTTTGGTATCGATACTCATAGGGTATCGATACTTGACCGTAGGGTATCGATACTACTCACCTTGGATGGTTAGAATTGACCTATTTAAGGCCCGTAAGAACTAAAGATGGTATGTAATGGTAGAACTTAGTTCGTGGGAACATAAATGGCCAATGGGCCTAGAAACACTCATAGGAGTGAGACCGAAGTAACCATAGTGGACGTAATGCATCCAAATATCTTTAGTTGAACGCATAACAAATACCTAAGAGTGAAGGATCGTTACAGAGGATATACCAGTAAGCGGTATGACAAGATAACGAAATAGTGGAGTTACGTACTGTAGGAATGTCGACGATTGGGAACGTATAGTTGTCCCTCCAATTCGAGGGTGAATTGAGGGAAAGCATAGTAAGAGCGATAGAGTATTAATTCCCAGAAATGAACCCAAGTCAAGTATCGGGTTAGCTAGTATCACAGTCAGTAAACAACAAACAAAATAATCGTCATGAGTCAAGAAACGTGTAGAGACTTCTTTAGAAACAGAGAATAACTAAAATGTCCTTAAGTTGCGAACAAATAGATTAGAGCATGCTATCAGTAGTAACAACTAGTAAACTCTCGCATGATATTCTAGATGAGAGAACGAGCGAGATAGTAGCTAGGGAGAGCAATAAACGATAACATTAATAGCGTAATAAATCTCAAGAGATTAATATCATAAACTAGCTCTTGTGTGACGCTCGGGAAACAATCAGGACACCTGAGTTACTTTAGCGGTAGGACGATTGTATTGCTTGTTAGAATGTCTAGGTATATAGTCAATACCAAGGCACTTCAGATGCCAACTGAGCATAGATGCCAACTGAGCATAGATGCCCTAAGACTTGACGGAGTAATTTGGTCGGGTGTACATTTCCAATGTAGCTCTGGATCCCACCCTAGATAGCCGAGGGTATCCTAGGTAAGCTAGAGGAGTGTGTGCTCCGAGATGTAGCCCCTCAGTCGCACCACGATGCCTACCTCAACTTGTGTGTTGTATAGAAGAGTCAGGGTTGCATTCAGATAAAGCACAAGAGTGTCAATGTCACATTTAGATAATGCGTAGCAGTTACAATGATTAGGGTTAGAGATCCTTTAGTCGTGTACTCATGACAAAGCTCCTAGCATAGGATTAAGGGAAACATGAGACTCCTACTTCAGTGAAAGAATAGTTGAACCTTACGTAAGTAGCACTTGATTAAAATCATGCATATTCCTACTGTTGGGCTTTGTAAGCCCAAAACTCAGTCCATGCCCCTTAATTTTAGTACCCAAATTTCCAAACCCAATAGCCTACGCATCATGGTTTAGATGTATTCATTTTATTATTTTATTATATAGATCAATATAATTTCATTTGTGGTTAGTTGAAGTTTTAATATTCCGATAAATAAATTGACATATATCATCTTTTTTTTTTGAAAAGGACATAACAGATGGTCCACAGAAAACCAAAATATATTCACACTTTGACTAAGAAATTAGATAGACCCGCGTATTAACCATATAAAATGTATATCTAAATTGCTAGACATAGCTGTATTTCGCTTCCCTAAATAAACTTTAGGTTGGGCACCAATGTATTGATGCAGTTCTCGCCATACATTAGTCAATGAGGGTTTGGCAAACTTCACATTCATATCCTAATTATCACGAGGACTTAATAAAATTAGTGGTGGAATTAGGGCTGAATTGTACCAGACAAATCTGATCCATTAAATTAACACGCCTGTCCAAAACACAAAATTAACTCATAAACTTCATTGGGAAAATTAAGTCATGGATTATATATACGTATACGCATATGAATGGGTCCACTTCCGTATAAGCCGTTGGTCCACAATCACACCAATTTTGAGTGTTATTATTTGTGAATATCACAATGATTGATGGATATTCATGGGCACGTAGTTATCATTTGATTGGCATCCATCATCATCGTAATTAAACCATGACAATTACGCCAAATTAGAAAATTGATCGTGTTGGGTTGAGTTTTTGATCAATCTGATTCGATCCGAAAATATGTAACTTTCACTTGAATCCGTCCCGACCCAAAAATTGTATATTTTACATCCAACTCCGATCTAAAAATATATATAATTCATCCAAACCAATTCCGACTCCGGTATAAACTAAGGATTTAATTCTGTCGTTTTAAAACTGGTTTTTAAGTCTGTCGTTTTCATTACCAAAAAAGGCCATCAGACTCTAGTTGATCGAACCACCAATTGGTTTTTGTCATAGTTGGTGAGATTGAAAATAAGGATTACAGGTTTCCTCCCCATTGGTTGCCTTTAAGAATGCAAACACATGTCCGAAAACTGGAAGTGTTCGACTCGAATGCAACTCAAGTTTTGGGAGAACACAGTTTGGTCAAATGATCGTGACATAAAACCAATTTAAGTTATCAGATTATCAATTAATCAGTGGATGGAAAGAGACAATGGAAGATATTGGTATTGTGAAAGTTTCCTTGGTTCACATAATTAATGAAATATAGAGCTTTAGAAAACAATAAAACCATATATATATATTCATGTACGATGAAGCTTGAAGAGGTCGAAGCGGCAATCGCCCAAGCGTAAGGAGTAGGCAGCATTCTTGTATTCACCCCAAGTGAAAGGCTTGTAGAGGCTAGGGTTTTGGGGCGAGACAAGCTGCCGGTGAGGACCGATCGTTGCGTTAAGAGGCGGTGCACCGAAGTACATGATCGACATTCTTGAATTCCCCGACGACGAGTTGGCCAACGCCCGATGTCTCACGCTCGTAAACCTGCCATTCGTTAGAACCTGCAGTGCGTCGCCGATGATCACGTAGAATTGTGATGGATCAGGGGGGACGGGGATCCATAACCCGTCATTTGAAGAGATCTCGAGGCCGGCGACGTCGTTGGATCGTAGTACGGTGATGATCTGAGGGTCGGAATGCTCTCCGAATCCGATCCGATCATCGTCTCGGCATGGTTTGTTGGAAGATGGATAATGCTTGAACTTAAGACCGAATCGCTCTGGGGGTCTTTGATTAGCCTACTGAACACGTACTTGTCTTCGATCCAAAGACCCTCGGCCACCATCTCCAGAATCTCGCTTGCTAAATCCCTCACTGCTTCTATATAATCATTTGCGGCACAACTGTAAAGAAAACAAAACAAGGTTTCATATGATAACTTGTCCGAATTCCCGTTTGCATGCATTAATGTTGGGAATCTAATTCATCAGATCGTGCTACTCATTTCCCCTACAATTCTTTTGGGGATAGGGTAAGGGGGCCTTTAAAAGGTAGGAGACCATGGGCTGTTACAAATGCATGCCATGTTGAAGATAAATTGTTGACTGCAAAAAAGCAATAAAAGGGAAGCTGTCCCTTTCTAGGATACCAAAGCATTAATTGTAGTACGAACCGAGTGACCTACCGCTAAAAGAATTATTGTTATTTATTAAAATTTTAGGTTCTAATATAAAAAATGAGTATAAAAATTCAATGTCAAATGGTTAAGGATGTTGTTTAAACAAATTACCTGAAACTCTGAGATCATCGGAGATGGTTTTGGATTTCTCAGCAACGGAGAAAAGGTTGGTTTGGAGAAAAAGATACTCGAGTTCACCCTTATCGCCGTTGAACCCGATGTTTTTCAAACCATAACCATACGGCGTCGCCGGCCCTGCACGTTGCTTGTCATCGGCCGGCTTGTCGAAAAAACAAATCTCTTGTTCTTCGAGTGTGGTTATCGTGTCCCTAGGGACGCCATGGTTAATGACCTTAAAGAATCCGTAGTCTTGGCAGGCTTCGACGATCAGCTCCGACACTGACGACCTATCGAGACAAAGATCGACTACCGGAATCCCCACGGCCCTGGTTTTCTTGGTCTTCATTGAACCTGCCGATGACGGCACAACCATTGGGCTTATTTGTTTTAACTAAAAAATGTAATGGAGTACTCAAGGGGAGAGTTTCTAGAAGAGGTGTAATGTTTATGGCTCTTGAGCTTGCCTACTATTTATACCGGCGAAGACGAGGGAATATATATATATATAGATGGGCATCTAACCCGAACCCGACGGGTTCCGACCCGATCGGATCGGATTTTTTTATGTGGTGTTCGTGTCTGGTCGGGTTTAGGGTAAAAAAAATCCGACCCGACTCGACCCAAGAAAAATATATAATTTTACCCTATATATTTAAGAATAATTACAATAATACCCCTCTATATATTATTTTTTTCAATTTAGTCATTGTTTTTATTAAATAAATTTTTATTATTATTATTTCGGGTCGGGCCAAATCGGATTTTTTAAACTATCTATCGGGTCGGGTCACGGGTGGAGGTCCTCTTCTTCTCGGGTCGGGTGGACCAAAAACCCGACCCATGCCCATCCCTATATATATATATATATATATAAGATTATAAAATGTATCGTTAATTTAGGAAGACGTGGATTATAAGTTTATTTATATCCCTCCCAAGTTAGTTTGTTCTATTCGTGATTATTCAGATCCGAACTTCTGACCTTACTTAAGAGATTTAGTGACACATCCCACTAATCCAACTGATTGTTGGTGATGTGGATTTTAAGTGATGGGTTCGAAATATTCATGTAAAATAAATAAGGGACACAAACCAAGTAGTCTTATGGTAAAATAATTGTTATTCTTTGAGTATTCAGATTTGAATACCATAGATACTAAAAATATCAGAAATATAAGTGTTTAATGTCAAAAAGTTATGAGTTATCTTTAAATGAATATTGTTTTGTACTAACTCATATTAATTAAAAAAAGAATGGTGTTTTAATTGAACGCGTTGGAGGGTGCGCGTGGGAAAAAATGGGTGAAAATTGAAAGGTGAGGTGGCCTTAATGGAAAACGTTTGGTGAAGAAGGCACGGTTAGGGGCCAACCCGCCTGGTAGCGGCTGTTTGTCCCCTCCACACTCCAATTGGGTTTTCCTTTTCTGTTTTTGAATTTTATGTAAATTGTGTATTTACTATCTAAATTATTAGTTTTAATCTATTTTAGTATTTAAATTTTAATTTTTTTCAAAATCATATTTATAGTGTAATTTTTGTGTCACCGTTAAAATTTTTAACTTTTGTTTCATTTTAATATCCTCATTTAAAATTTAATTTTAAGTTTTAAAAAAATTAAAAGTTTAGGCACTAAAAGGGATCAAAATTGATGGTTTAATACTAAATACGTTAAGTTTTTAACGACGGATACTCAAATGAAATAAAAATTAAACATTAGGTATGTTTTGAAAAAAAATAAAATTTATGTACCTAAACATTTCAAAATCGATCTTTTAGGCATTAAATGCATAGTTTACCCTTGAAGTTTTATACGCTTTTCCATAGCGCGTGGCTTCATAATTTTATCAGGGTTTTTTTCTTCTTTCAAATATTATCCGGCCCTTATTTGACTTTAAAAGGCATTAACATATTGTTTTATAATTGATTTTAAGTATTTTTTATTAAAGAATTTATTAATTAAAATATTAATATCTAGTCTTACATGTGGAAATAAAATACTAAAAGGAGATACGAACAAATCTGACTACATCGGCAAACGATCCACAAAAGGAGATGAAGCTACTAAAAGACTACCGACAAATCGTAAATCAAAGTAGTGCAACTTGAGAAAAATATCTACGAACACAAAACATGTATCCAAATCAATTTGAGGGTTCAAAGTATGGAAGATCAACATGATAACAAATAATCGTCATCTTGATCAGTCACGACGATGTCAAATCCAACCCTAAGATAAACGATAAATTAAAACAATGGACAAACATCCGAAAACTTCCAAAAGACAAAGGCAAACGTGCCACAAAGATAGAGATAAATGTGTCATAAAGATAAATTATTCTTATTAAAAAAACTAGAAAATAAACAAAGAAAAAAGACAACCGACGGTTGACAACCAACATAAAAACCGGTGTCGTTGTCGTCTAAATAAAATTAAAAAAGAAAATTTTAATTTAATTTGTTAAAAAAACACAAACTGTAAAAAGAATGGAAGAGGGTGGAGCGATATTAAATAGGTTTTAATTTCAAATATTAAAGTATTCGATTTCAATTTCTTTCTTTATGCATAGACTATGATCTTATTTGTTAAAAAAATGTTCAAACATTTGATTCAATTTATAATTGAATTAAAATTTTGTTAAGTAAATTGATCAGACTCTTAACATATATAATCTTTAACTAAATTATTTTTTAGGCTAAAGTACACAAATAATCTTTGACTATAGGGTATTATTTTATTAAGTTCATCGACTATTAAAAGTTATAAAATAAAATTTTCAACTATAAAGTGTTGCTTGATTGAGGTCACTGATCATTAAAAGTTACAAAATAGACATCCAACTATTCATTATGTTCCAAACTCGTCATTTTATGTTAAAAATTATCGATATTCTGAGCAAAACGTTAACCTACTGACTGTGCCGATAAAATATGATTCTATAATCTCACACGACTACTATGTCACAGTCATCATGTTAGCGTCTAACTTAGGCAACCACCATTTTTTTAATGAAAAATGATGAGTTTGGAACATAATGAATAGTTATGTGACAATTTTGTAGTTTTTAACAGTTGAATAAATTAATAAAATAATATTCTAAAGTCAAATTATCATTTTATAACTTTTAATGGTCGAGGATTAAATAAAGCAATGCCCTATAATCAGAGGACATTTGTGTGCTTTACCCTTTTTTATTAAAAAAAACCACATCTAACTTAAATCAAATTTAATTAATTTGCACGAACCAAATTACCTCAATTATTAGAAAAATAATTATTATTCTTACAGATTCTAGTTTCGAACATCTAAAAATTATAAAATATTTAAACGTTCATAATCAAATAATTATTAGTAACACCGAACAATAAACACCCTAATTTCAATCAAGTGAAATTTAGTAGGATCCAAAGCGAAGTTACGGGGCTAAGGCATGCCCCCATGATATTAACAAGGTGGAAAGAGGGGCAGGAACCCATACTAGATTTCTTCATTTGAAGTCCCTCGATGTAGCTAACGTGGGCTGACAAAGGTACGTGAACCCAAAAGGATACTAGGGTCAATAGGTCCATTATTGTAAACGTCGAGGTCCAAAATTCCACGTGTAGCTCATCAATCAAATGTCAGATAAGGGTCTGCTCTTGTGGTGACAGCAAAACTCGATCACCATTTCATCATCTGCCCAAAATTTACGGATATGTAGGGACCTAAATAGTTATTAGGCCTTTGACAATAAGTCCTCACACTTTTTTCCATCATCTTTGCAAATATGGTTGAAAGGGCGCCATTTCCTACTTTTTTTTCCAACTTGCAAAATATTAAGAAGGTTTAAATATGTTTTAAATATTGGCATGTATGTCGATTCAAAATAAAAAAAATGGGTAAAGTACACAAATAGTTTTCCGACTATAAGATATTACTTTATTAAGTTCATTAACTATTAAAAGTTACAAAATAATCCCTCAACTATAGGGAGTTGCTTTATTAGTCACTCGACTATTAAAAGTTACCAAACAGTCAATCGACTATTCATTATGTTCCAACTCGTCATTTTTCATTAAAAAATCATGATCTTTTGAGTTGGAAATTAACACGTTGATTGAGTTCAGAACATTATGAATAGTCAGGTGACTATTTTTAACAGGAAACGCATATTCGCATTCAGCGGAAATTAGTTAAAAACGGTTTTAACCAGGGTTTAATCTCGAAATCAAATAAGTAAAGAGACTATATTCCTTAAACAAAAAGTCTATGGACTAAATTGTAAAAGTTGGAATAGTATATAGACCGAGACACAATCAGACCTAATAATAAGGAGAAAAGGAAGTAGATTATATGCTGAGCACAAAAATGACATAATCTGCCAATCAAATGAGCCCCATGTTAGCATGTTACCTAAAAGATGGAAACCACTTTTTTCTTATGAAAAGATGAGCTCAAATTGTGCTTCACACTTCACAAAAGTGAATTGAATCCAATGCTATAATCATTGACCTTCTAACTAAAATCAACTATTCAGTGGGAGAAATTACGGGCAGAGACGGATCGAGAGAACGGGTGAGGGCAGTCGCTCGTTGAAAATTTATTTTTACTTTTTAAATTTTGTAAGATGAAATTTACCCCTAAAATTTTATAAGTTCAAGTTCATACCCTTAACATAAAATCCTACGTTAATCCTTAGTTAATGCCATGTAATGGACCTTGTATACACACATTATAGTGGAATTCCAATCTCTCTAGGTCTAGGTGTAATTCTCCCGATATAATTACGATTATCTAATTCATTAATTGATTAAATCAAATCAAATTATGTAAAAGTCTAGTACAAGAGTAATTTATTTCATTCATAATGTATCAAGATTTGAATATTTAATCTTAAAAGATTTAACATCTTAAGCCCATAAAACGGTCTAAGTGATTAAAGGGAGTGTTATTTTTTCTTGAGGTTCTGGATTTGAGCAGGTGCGTCTACAAGCCCTGTATATTGTCAATAGTTAAAAAATATTATGAACGTATATTTCTCTTATAAACACTTCAAATTATTAAAAATAAGAAGATTTAACGTCTTATCCCGTTAGATTAATCGATAATTAATGTCTATAAGAAAATATTTAGCATATTCATCAATCTTGAATGGATTAAGAAGAATGCATTTTCTCATCCATTTAGCATTGCATGTGATATAGGCCTGTAAACGAACCGAACGTACACGAACGGAGGTATGTTCATGTTCGTTCATTTAATAAATAGACGAACATAAACGAACACGAACATAAACGAACAAAAAAATTTTTGTTCATGTTCGTTTATTAAGGAATATAATTTGTTCATGTTCGTTCATTTAATAAATAAACGAACATAAACAAACACGAACATAAACGAATACGAACATAAATGAACACGAACATAAACGAACATAAACGTTGGAGACCCTACCTTCCATTGTTCTTTCATGAAAAATAGTCGACAATGCAAATCAACCAAATCTACAGTGATAAATAGTGTAAGAGTTGATTAGCAGTGATGAAATGTTTGAAGATATCAAATATTTCGATCGATCTTTTAAAGATATTAAATGATTCACACAACTTTAATTTAACGCTATAACATTTATCTTAGTGGTCCATGATTACATATGAACAATCATTTTCTCTTATTACACTCTTTTTCAGAAATTGCATAGAAACCTTTGTTTTGTTTTCTGGCAAATTCTATATATTTTTCTCTTTACTGATGCTCGTATACTTCCGATTGTTACCTTTATATTCCCATCTATTTCTATAAAGAAGTATGATGTTTTCTTGAGTTTTAGATGTGAAGATACCTGCAATAACTTTACATATCAACTATTAAGCCAAATAAAACAGAGAAAGAGATGAAAACAAACATGTAAAACTTCATATTGCACTATAATATAACTTGTTTTGAAGCTTTCAGCGATCGTCTCCACTCTCTAGTGAACACTAGGGTTTGGGAAAAAAAGAGGGAAATGAATATAGGTGCGAGGTGCCTCACAGGTTAACATATTGGATTTAATCTCCAAATAAAATTGGATTAATTATGGAGTTGGTCATCAGAATATCATATTAATTAATATTTTTAAGATACTTACAAATTGGTCACCAAAATTGATTTAAGAAGATTGGGTTAAACATAAATGAATGAACATAAACGAACATAATCGAACGAACATAAACGAACATAACCGAACGAACATAACTGAACGTTCACGAACGTAAATGAACGAACGAGACCTATGTTCATGTTCGTTCATTTAATTAAACGAACAAAAAATCTTGTTCATGTTCGTTCATTTAATAAATAAACGCACATAAACGAACTTCCCGCCGCACGGTTCATGAACGGTTCGCTGAACGTTCAGTTCATTTACAGGCCTAATGTGATACGTCACGTTCTTGTTTCACCCATCACATCGTGTTGTAAACATATACTAATTTACAGATTCATTAGAATTCATTTTCCATTATGTGTTACCATCTAATTTATTGAATAATACATAATATTAAACGTGAATATATTAATTTCTAAAAATAAAAATAACAATTTTATGTAGGGATAGTAAATAGGCAGAACAGGTGCGGATAAGATACTCCTTTCATCTCCATACTCACTTAATGTTTTTATATTCACCACCGCCTACTCACCACCCACAACAGATAAAATATTTATATTCACATCCGCCCACGCATATACATTCTAAAATCCAAGTCCATACCTACTATCCAACTGAATACTCACCACCTAGTTCGTACATGTATATACATGTTCATACCCATCTGACAACAACCTTAATTCTAAAGATTAATAGTTGAGATATGAGAAAAGATCGTATTCCATTCTAAAAATATTTATACTAAAACATTTTGTTAAATTATAAGTCATGTCCTATAAAATCTTAAGATTTACAGAATAATCTCTGAAATTATACCTAAATTCATAATGATCCTAAATTAATATTGTCAGTATTTAGTAGGTGGACATTGGATACGGAGTGGAGTAAAATCTCAACCCTATCACTTATCTACTATACACGGTTGATATGAATTTTTACACCATACTTATCCACTATCCACTAAACGTATACTTATCTATGTATTAATTAAATCGAGTACAATGTGAAATCTATGAAATTGTACCTAGTAGTCCGTAATTCTACGTCATATTTTCACAACACGATCTAGCCGACTAGGTTGGGACACTATAGTCACGAATTTACTTTTAGGAAATAGTCAGCATCCCATGAATGTGTACACATGCCTGGTTTTTTTTTAATACATATGAACTGCCCCTCCAATTATCAGAACTCTACCAATTTCCCCGTTCCATTACCTTCACATTTCCCCCCGGGAAGTCAGTGCGGATGAGCAGGCCCTGCACTTTTCCTTTCCTTTGTTTTTTTTTTCAGATTCAAGAGATGGAGTTTGGGACACAACAAAAGGGAAGGACATTGATGCATCAAAGAGCAGCAACGATACAAGTAAATGCGACAAAACTAATGTGTTCCAAAAAGTGCACACGACAACAGCATCAATTATATGCATTGGCCTATGTACCTCATCACTGTTCAATATCAGTGACCTGAGAGAGAATATCAGTGACCTTTCAATGGCGAGCGAAAAAAAAATGATGAAACAAATGTCAAACGGTCTGACTAACCCAAAACTCAAAAGAGAAAATATATGTATTCAGTATCTCTATAAAAACAATAATTCTATTTACTACTAAAATCGTTCCGTTTACTGAAATTACTAAATACAAAATGAAAGAAGTAAAAAAAATCATGAAGGTTCATACAACCCAAACTCAGTTGATTCAGACGTTTGGTGGTAGCTCAGGAGGGATAGACAGGGAGTGAGTTGGTGAGTTAGGTGGGAATCGTTGGTGGCTCGAGGTGTTGATAATGAAAATAGTGGATTTAGGTTGGGGTCTTACAAGGTCAAGAAAAGGCCTTACAAGGTCAAGAAGAAGAGAGAAAGAGGAAACAACTCGAACATGGTTGTTTCCTCCTTAAAATAAGCTCAGGTAGGATAGCACCAGAAGATAGGTCAACAAGCCTTTGACGTGAACAAGAATTGATCAACATCCATGGTTGTTCCTCTTATGCAAAACATCATCAAGATGATGGTTTCATGGGAGAATATATCCATCAAGATGATAACTTGTAACCTGTTGAAGATCAGATGGGAAAATGAGTGTTTCTTTTGGTGTCCTTCTGTGATCATAATAACATATAATATAACATAGCATCTAAACAAAAGCAGGAAGTGAGGGTCTTTAGTCATGAGATCCTAAATGCTGAAAATCAGTGACAAGGGATCAAAAAGAGGAAGAGATGAGCAGAGTTGTCATACCTTGAAGGAAGTTGAGGCCTAGAAGAGAGGTGGGTGGTGGAATGGATGATTGGATGGCGATGCAGGGAATATAAAACATGAGTTTACCCAGTTGATGGGCTGTCCTTGTGGATCCCAGCTTCCAACAATTTTAGGCCCCTATTAAAACATGATTTTTCTTTTTAATTCATGTTGATAGTTATTTAGATTAATTAATGTAGGGTAAATTACAAATTTTCTATCTCTCCTATTTTGATCACTTAACTTTAAAAGTTGTGAATTTTCTCACTGAACTTAGTAGATTGATTTTTCTGTTACTGAACTTTACTCTCTCTCCTATTTTGGTTACTCCCCCTCTAAATAGTTAATGGTGTTAAAAACGACGACATTTTAAGAAAACAAAATTTTTACCAAAACGACGTCGTTTTGCATTTATATACCAACCCATTTTAACACCGTTAACTATTTAGCGGCTGAGTGACAAAAAAACTCAATGTATTAGATTTAGTGAAGTAATTGAAAAGGTTTAAAATACAATGAGTGAAATAGGAGAGAGAGTAAAAGTAAATTACCAAATTTGTAATTTACCCATTAATGTAATATGTCATGTCATAATTTTGTATATAAATTCTAAATCCAATCCTAATTCTACCTAGAGGATAAGGGAAGGGATTACTCTAAGAGAAAGGAGGAGAGTGCTCTTGACGGGTCTAAAAATCATGACCTAAGAGAATACGAGAAAGCAAAGATGAGTATTTTAACCAATCAACTAAATGTATTTACTCTTTTTAGATTTTATAATTCTAATATATTGTTCCAAAAAATTAATGTTTTTTTTCAAGTGTTCCAACTACAATATGCCACAAGACAACCCTAAGCCTATTTAATAATCCATATTTGCATGTAATTATTTGTAATAATGTGTAATTACCATCTAGTAATTAGTGGCAACAACTCAATTAAAAACATTTAAATGTTTATTTTTTCAATGAAAACAATTATAATATTTATTTTATTTTCATATTTTTATATAAATCTTTTAATAAAATAATTAAAAATTACTTAAAATACAAAACATTTTCTTTCATTCATATTAAGAGTATCTGGAGTGACAAAGTGTAAGTGGTTTTTATACAAATCCACCTAGTGTAATCTTTCTTTTTGTACATTCAACAAAAGGGGGATGTGCTTAAAGATATGAAGGGATTGAACTTTCATCTCCGGTTCCGACTATTCACTCGATCATTCTCCTTTTTTCTGTAAAGCTTTTCGAGGATTCGCTTTGTCTCGCATTGTGGGAAGTTATCAAGATCATAATAATGTGGTGCTATATCAACTAACCTGTATTCGTCAAAGGGGTGTATATGTGAATTGAAGGGCTATTGAATAAAAAAGTTTGAATTCCATAAACTCCATGTATCATGAACCAAGAAACACAACTACAAGTGCGTTAACTATATAAGAAAGGAGAGACTAATCATTCACCACTAATATCTGTCACAGTACGAACAAAATTCCGGCTTCCAGTGACGTACTCATTGTAGATAACCCACTCTGGCTTGTGCTCCAAGCAACTTGATGGATGCAAGTGCACCTCCTATAAAACAAATAATGCAATACATAGTTGCATTCCATCTCTGAATTGAAGAAACTTCAAGAATGAAAGCATGATGAGGAAATAGAGAAGACAATATTTATAATGACCTGGTTGTTTTTTACTGTCAAGTACTGCCCAGTACGCTGCAGATGTGCCATGGCCTTTCTAATGTTGACATAGTAGTCACGGCTCTTGAAATCAGTGCTGCACAGTTTGAGGTTAAACCTGGCCATGATGCACACCAGCTATTGTCTAATATTATCAGCAGCCTTCAGGGCTCTATGGTAGATGAAATTCTCATAGCACGAAGATGGATCTTCATCTGCTGTTTTCACAGATTGTAACACACTCATTCAATTGCTTTCAGAAAATAAATTTGTCTAGTCTTAAAGAAAAAAGATGAATTACTTACTGTGTTGTTTGTAAGCATGATACACATTCAAAAGTGTGAGATGAACTCCATCAATGTGCCCAAACCTAGCTTTTGTTTCATCTGCAGCTTTTTGTGCCTCCCTAGGCCGTAAAAAGCAACAGGGTACTAGAGAAAGAATCGAGTCATCACAGAAGAGGCCCATGGAGGGTCAGCAGAGGGATAAAGGCAACACAACACCATTTGCTTCACAAGAGAATATTGAGAGAAACTGAAACTATCTGCATCAGAACTTGTTTAACGTCCTATGGTGCATTCCAACAGAGACATGGAACCCAAACAAGACAGTTGCTGATGACAACCTAAGACACATTACTGCTTAACTATATCGATGCATACAAAGATACACATGTAAACAGTTAAACATCTAGTGTTGTGCACTAGCCGAAGTGCAAACACTATTCAGATAGGGATGTTATCAAGCAAGAATGCACGCTAGAGCCCCATGACAACAACTTCTTAAGACCTGACTCAACACAAACACAAAGCATGCTAGAAAACAAAGAGAAGTACCTGAAAGCATGGCAGCAATTGAAAGAATCTCATTTGAACAGTTGAACTCAGAACTAACTACGAGCATCTTCGACATTTGAGGATCCAAGGGGAATTCACTCATGATCTCTCCCAATGTTGTTAAGTTCCCCTCATCATCTAATGCTCCCAAATAATTCAATATGCCCGAAACAATGTCTCTGGAGCAGGTGGGTCCAGAAAATCAAAATGCACCAGATCATCAATTCCAAGTTTCTTCAAGGTGAGAACTGTATTTGAAAGGTTTGATAGTAATATTTCAGGATAGGTCTGTGGCTGCAGGCCATTATTAAAACTCTTTTCAGTGTAGAGCCGGAAGCATTTGCCAGGTTGAGTTCTTCCAGCACATCTAGATCTTTGATGTGCCCTTGCCTTTGATATTGGAGATACCAGTAAGGACTCAGCAGGCACTCGTGGGTTATAAACCTTTTGTTTAGAAAAACCCTGGGTCAATAACATTAACAATGCCATCGATTGTCAAGAAAGATTCAGCAATGTTCCTAGACACCACAATCTTCCTTCCTGGAAGGCCATCCACCACAACAGGAGGAGGTGCATGCTCAAAAATCTTCTGCTGCATTGCTATTGAAAGAGATGAGTATAGAGGCACTACTTTAACTGGGCCTACTTGATCCCCCATATTTCTGATTTCTGTTGTTATTTTATGACAGGCATCTTCTATCTCCTCCTCTCCTGTAAGGAAAACAAGTACATCACCCGGAGGTTCACACATGTGTATCTGCACAGCAGTCCGAATCGCAGCCTCAAAGTAATCCCTTTCAGGTTTATGAGTGTAAAATATCTCCACAGGGTGAAGCCTACCAGGAAACTTCAGAAGTGCTGCATCATTAAAATAACCCTGAAACTTTTCAGCCTCTAGTGTAGTAGTCATTACAACAAGCTTAAGGTCAGGTCGATTCTTCAAAACTTCTTTCAAAAGCCCAAATAGCACATCCGTCGCCAAAGTTCTTTCATGAGCCTCATCGAGAATAATTACTTTATATCTTTCAAAAAGAGGATCAGTCATAGCTTCCCTTAAAAGCATACCATCCGTCAATATCTGCCAAACATAGAAAGAAGATAACCTCAAACTCTCTAATTCATATTCATACCTATAACAATTAACAATAACACAAAATATGAAAATGAAATCAGGAAAGATAAGCTTACTTCAAAACAGTTCTTGAACTACTTCATTCCTCGAAATGAATACTATAACCCACCTCCTCACCAATGGTTACACCCATTTCTTCAGCAACTGTGTACATGCAATCATCATTTTCCTAGGTTTATCTGGATTTTCTATATCACTTGCTTCCAATAAAAATTGTGGTATCTGCATTAAAAAAACTAGAATGTTATTGCAATATTCTTTTCTCAAACATAAATTTTAAAATATACAGATGAAGAAAGTAGTAACATGAGTGGTTTGACCGCGCCACCTATTTCGCCAACTAAGATCAGGGTTTGATTAGCCTTCAAGACTTGCAAAAACTCCTCTTTCTATTGCCAAGAGGGGGGGGGGATTAAGAAAATCTCACATATTGACCAATATCAATTTTCAAATTGCCAGTAAAAATACTCGAGGCCCATGAATTAAATAACTGCAATTGGATAAGGATACTCACAAAATCATCATGAAATCGCTCCGCCGTGCCCAACTGCTTTGTCGCAACCGACCCCGCCTTTGGATCCTCAAATCCCTCCGGCGCAAACCGTTCCCTCATGCTGCGCAAATATGTTTTCCATTCGAGATTGGCAAGACCCCCCTTACTCGTGGCATAGAAGCGGTGCCATTGGAGAGCCTCCCCGTCCAATTGTAACAAAACGGTTCGGATCTTGAATGCTTCTGGAACTGACTCGGCCTCCAAAAACTGCTCCATTTTCGCCCACCAGCCTTCGAAGTCTGTTCCATCAAACTTCGGGCACTTCAATTTGTAAGAAAGATTCGCCGAGTCAACTGAACTCGCACGGGTTCCATCATTGCGATCGAAGAGAGCCTTAAATTCAGCTTTCATCTCATCACGGAAGTCTTGCAATCGCTTATCGACGTCGCGACACAATTACTGGAGATCAGCCTGCAACTTCGACATATCTTGTTGCATCTGAGCCGTCTCTCGCTGCAGACTCGTCTGTATATCGTCCTCCATTGTCAGGATTTAGGCTTTACTAACCAATTTCGAAATTTATAGAAAGAATCAATAAAGAAGAGGAATTACGAGGAGATATCCAAACTCCAAAGAAAACAATTGGCGGGAAAACTGAGCATCTTTCACTTCATTACCTTCCCAATTTCTCAGAACCCCAACTCTTATCGCTTTTCGACCATCTGTGAAACGCACCGTATCACTGTATTTTCTAGGGTAAACTATACATTTAGTACATAAGCTATCCGTTTTCATCCGTTTTAGTATTTAAGCTTTCAATTTTTGTCTATTTTAGTACTTAAACATTTGATTTTTTCAAAACTTAACGTTAAAATTTGAACAAGGGTACTAAAATGAAAAAAAAAACTAAATGTCAGGTATGATTTTGGAAAAATTGAAAGTTTAGGCACTAAAACGGATCAAAACTGATAATTTAGATATTAAACACATAATTTACCCTATTTTCTATAATACTGAACTGACACTGTTTGACATGGTGCTCAAATTAATCTGTTACCGTTAATCGTAACCATTAACTGATGTAACCGCTACATTTTATAGGTTAATTAACTGAACTATTAAGATTAAACGGTTTTGGTTAACTGAACCGTTAAAAATATCGATTAAAGATTACGGTTACAATTAATGAATTTTTATAAATGGTTAACCATTGGTTAACCGTTAATAAATTATAATTAATTAATAATATTTTTTAGAGAATATAATTAAAAATAAAATCAAAATGAGTCCCCCTATTTTTAGTTATCATGTTTATCTTATATAGTATCATATTAAATGAAACATAGATGGAATAAATACATGATTTAAAATTATAAAGTATAAATATACACACAAAATTTTAAATTGTAAATAAATGAATATACCTCATAATATATATATTTATATAATAAAATACATTTATAAATAATTTTTTACAAATATATATATATATTTGAAAATTTGAAAATACACACAAAATTTGAAAATTTTAAGTTGTGTTATTTTAAAAAAGAAAATATAATTGGTTAACCATATGTTATCCTATAACCGAATCGTTAATAACAGTTATCTGCTACTTAATAATTAAGTTATGATTAACAAAACTTAATAACCGTTAAAATAATTAACCGATTATTTAGATTAAACGATACAATTAACAAATTGTGAACACCACTACACCCTTTACCAATAAGCAATGAACAACTCAAGGCGCTCATAATTCATATTCTTTATTAAGTTCGGCTTTCTATGATCCGAGATATCTAGGAATAACGAACCCAATGTTGTATTGGTATTAAAAATTAATGGATTCAATTCGTAAAAGATAATGTCTGAATTTCAATTTTCCCCTAAAAGAGCTAATTGTGACCCTAAACTATGATCTTCATATTAAATTGATCCTCAAACTTTTAAACATTCTAACTTTATCCTCAAATTATAACTCTCATTCTTATTCGACCTCAATCATTTGAATATTCCAATTTCATCTCAAATTATAACCCTCACTCAAAGTTTTGAATGATCCTCGAACTTTTGAATATTTAACTTTCATCTTCCAAATATCGATATGTGTTAATCTTATACCATGCTAATAAAATTGTTAATCCAAACTATATTATTACATGTTTAAAAATAAAATTTAAGTTAATTTACAATTGAAAGCAATTTCATATTCGAATGAATTTAAAGATGAAAATGAAACATTCAAAAGCTTAAAGACCAATTTTGAATAGGGGTTATAGTTTGAGAATAAAACTAGAATGTTTAAAAGTGAATTTGAAAACTTGAGGCCATTTTAGAAAAGTAATATATGATTAAATTTTGACGTGACATTATAAATTAGGATTACGATCGACTTATACAGTAAAACTCTTTTAATTTTATAACTTTTTAGTCATTTCTAATGTCAATCTCAACAATTAATTTCTCTTATTAAATGGTCCTAAAATGGTATAAACTGAAAGAATTTTACAAAGCGTAATAGAATATTACCCTATATATATATATATATTCCATTGATCTGAATATAAGAAGAGCACCCCAATCACACACTTTAATCAATAGGAGAGGAGAATTTTTGTTATTGCACAAATAATTACATGCACGAAACTAAAATTGTATCTATTGTCATAATTTTACTAATATGCACATTTACATATTATTATATTAAATTTGTTATGATTTTCACTAATACATGAAACTATATACAAATGTAGCAGCTGTTAATGTTGTTAAACCGAGCTCAAACATCCTAAATTATCATCCAATCCTAATCCCAGTGTCCTAATACTCGATTCGAGTTGTTAGTAAGTTTAATCCAACTTTTCTTCTCTATGAAAAAGAAAGATTAGTATTGAAGAAATGTGTTCTTAATTTTAGCTCAATTCTGAACACAAATAATCAAACTTGAAGTCGAGCATAGAAATCCAACTCGTTTTCTACTTGGTAAATGAAGTTGATCGAAAAGTTCGAGCAGTTCAATCTTCAAAAAGTTCAAAATAAAAGCAAAAAGGTTTAAAATAAAGAAAGAAAGAAAAAGATCCCTATATTTTTTAAAACAATTAGTGTTCTCCTCTCTTTTTTTTTCTCTCAATGTGAGATTCCTATTCAAAAAGTAAACTCAATTTAGTCATTTGATTAATGTTTTTTCTATCGTTGACCGTTACAGTGTTGACGTGACAGTTCACGGTAGCAGATTAACATGACGAAAGAAATGGTAGATTGACTAAATTGATAACTCAAATATGATTTATGGGCTGTCATGTCAGCAACGTGGACCGCCACATCAACACCGTGAACTAACACGCCAGTACTGTGACAGTCAATAATGAAAACGTCGGTCAAAGGGCGATATTGGGTTTGTTTTCTGAGTTGAAGGGTCACATTGAGGAAAAAAATAATACGAGGGCCAAATTGGTTTTTTTTCTAGAAGTACAGGACCTCTTATATTTTTTTTCTAAAATAAAAATACGATTGAACTCGAGCTATTTCTGATAAAGAGAAATCTACCTAAGGAACTTATTAATTAACAGTGATTTTGATTTCCAGATGAAATCTTGAGTATCTTTACAAAGACTACATGTATGAACCATGAAAGAAAAAGACATGTAAAAAGCTTATGAAGAACACCACGAGCAAGAGATTAATCAATTACCTCAAAAGGCTGATTGCTCTGAAGAACGCACATGAAAAGATCAAAACTTTTCAGCTTCTCATATAAAGAATGAAGCTTCATGAGGTTAATAAAACATTGGTGATATCTGGGAACTTCTCTTTAATGGCGGCTTTGATTCCCGATCCAATCGATTCGGGACCTGTGTAGTTCACAACGCATTCCCCGCCATCAACGGATAATACTTCAACGCTCCCACCGAAATTCTTGATAGCCGGTCTCAGTATATCAAGATGACGATTCACTGCCTGTTTACTCGCGAATTCCAAACAAATTTCAATTTAGATGAATAATCTTTGTTTTGTTATTTTCGACGAATCTCAAGTTTGGTATAGAAAATTCACCTCGACGGTTGTTTCCTTCACTACATCGTCGTACACTTGCCGGATTTCCTTGACTGCATCCCCGAATTTTTCTTTCAAAACCCTTTCGATCCCCATTTTCATGGTGGTTGTTGAGCTAGGGCAGCTCTCACATGCTCCTGAAACTCGATCAACTCTACATTAGCCAAAAGCACATGGATAATTAAATCATGAAACCAAGATAAAAAAGAGTGACCTAGGAGTTTGAGAGAGACGACGCCGTCTTCGACAGACAAAACGTCGACGTTTCCACCATCGGAGATCAAGTAAGGCCTCACATCCTCCAGAACCAGGTCCACGTTTTGAGCGGTGAGCTCGAACTGCTTCGACGAGTACAGCCCGGGAGACGAGCCGGTGGCCGCGCCTGGGCCCGGGCTCGACGCTTTTACGACCGTTTTCAGTCGGATTCTTCCCGGAGGGACCCGTCTGCGTTGATTTAGGGATGAAAATCTCGGGATTCGAAGAGCTTGCGGAGAAGAAAAGGTTAGGGTTTTGGTTAACCCGGTTGACGCAATTGAAGCCATTTCCGATCACGAATCGCTGCCAATTTGGGGAAGGATATCCGATATATAACGTGAAGTCGAAAACGTTGCTAGCCACGACACGAAGCAGCTGACTATTTGTGGTGCTAGAAATTTTAACCTGTTCACTATTTTTCTTGAAAATTATTCATCTATATAAAATATCACCAAATCAAACCCAAGTTAATAATTTAGCAATTAAAATAAAATAGGTTTAAAATAAAAATAATAAGAATATATATTTTTGAAAAATGATAATTAGAAAAAAATATTATAATTTATCTTTATATTAATTTACGGTGAATATAAGATAATATTTATTAAAAAATTCTCCATTATTTCATAATAAACTCTTAAATATCTTTATATAACATCTTTATATAAGTGGTGCTCAAATCCTAAATCTCATAAGGTTATTTATTCTATTTATTACTTCTTTTTAATTTCTTACTAATACAATTTTGTATATATTTGTAGTGGGAAAAAATAAAGAATTTAGAAGAGAATAAAAAAATTAAGTACATAAACTATCAATTTTGGTTTGTTTTAGTAGTTAAATTTTTTTAAAATCATACCTAATATTTAGTTTTTGTTTCATTTTAGTACTCACCGATAAAACTCAACACATTTTATAACAATACTAAAATGAAACAAAAATTAAATTTAGGTATGATATTGAAAGTTTTGACACTGAAACAGATAAAAATTGATAGTTTATATACTAAACACATTATTTACCTAAAATTTAAAAGGAATCTTAAAAAGACTTGATTGATATTTAAATTATAGTTTAAGAATTAAACTAATTATTAATTTTTTTCAATATATTAAATTAGCAAAAAATAAGTGTAAAATAATTATTTTGTTATAAATTGATTATATTAATGATTATAATATAAACTTTAAAATTTAACTGCTAAAAGAAGAAAATTATCCAAACATTGGTGATCATTAATGTAAATAATAAAAGTAAGCGATTGGCTACCCTACCACGTGCATCGGCGCCAAGTACTTGCCCGTCATGCGGATTTCGAAGATAACCCCAATCAAGCCTCTGAGAATTTCCCGTCATCTTTCGACACTTCCGACGAGGAATCTCGACGACGATAGCCTCCAAAACACCCAACTGAAACAAGACAAAAAGCTCTTCGACCAAAACCCAATACACGAAGACTTCTCATGGAACGCAAATATTAAACACTCTGCTCGGGACAGCCAGACCGAACTTGCTCATAACCCGTTCGATGAATTGACGCTAAGAATCCCCGCTCCTTGGAATACCTTTTTACGTTTAATAAGATGCCCGAGAAGAATGTGGTTTCTTGGACTTTGATGATTAACGGATACGTGCAACGCGAAGGTTTCGGGAGGCATTGAAGCTGTTTGTTTTGATGTTGAGATCTAGTACGAGGCCTAATCAATTTACGTTTTCTAATGTATTGGATGCATGTGCTGGGTGTTCTTATGTTGTTACTGGCCAGCAAGTCCACTCATGCATTCTCAAGTTTGGGATACCAAAGGATTTAGTATTGTCTGCTTCTCTTGTTGATATGTATGCAAAATGTAGGAATGCTGATGCTGCATTTAGCGTATTCGAGTCCATGCAGCGGAAGGATTTGGTGTCATGGAACTCTTTGATAGCCGGTTATGCAAGACAAGGGCTTGGAGGAAGAGCATTGCAGGAATTCTATAGAATGCTTAGCACTGGTGTCAGTCCGAACCAGGTTACATTTTTTAATGTTCTGTTAGGATCCAGGGGCAGTGAATTGGTCGAAGAAGGTGAAAGGCACTTCAACTCCATGAACCACAAGTATGGAATACAACCAGGGTTGGAGCATTATGCTTCTATGATGGAGACCTATGGGAAAGCGGGCCAGATGGGTAAAGCTGAGACCTTGATCAAGGAGATGCTTTCCAAGTTTGATGTGTTTCTTTGGGGTGCATTTCTTAGAGCCTTTCATTTGTACTCCGGTTCAGAACTTCTGGTATTTGCCACAGAAAGTATTTTGAAATTGAAAACGGATTACCCTGCAGTTTATTCAGCGTTTAGAAAGATACACGGTGGGAATGGTGCACCTGAACTTAAGCACTTGAAGTAGATGAAAGAGGATAAGAATATTGCAAAACACGATGCTTTCAGTCAGATCGAATCTTGAGTGGGGGTGAATGAATCAAAATAAGACTTCGTAGCTGCAAATCCTAATCTCGACTACCAGACAGGTACAGCCCTTTGACGCCGTGTCTGCCAACTTTTAGATGATGTCTTGCTTATAGAACTGATATAGAAACTGTGATTCGGGCGACAAATGAAGGAAATGATGGAAAATAAAGAATTCTTGGTTCCTTGGTTCTTAACATCAAGAATGTTCTCAACAATGGCTCACATAGTACGGTCGCAAGGTGGCCGTGACATCATAGTTCAAGTTTGTTTAAAAATCTATTCGTTTTAAAGTAGAGTCGACTTTGAGTGGATTCATTCTTGCAAGGACTTGTGATCATGTATTTCTTGATAAGTTTTTCGCCATAGCAAGGCAAGCACATTTTAGAATGTTTAAAAATTGGAGTTAAACCAGAGCACTTAACACGCATAAATGATTTATTCTCCGGAAGTAGTAAAACTTCTGAACGTTGTAAAAGCTCCTAGATATCTCCAAAGAGAATTATTAGAGGAACCGTTTATAAGTTCGGCCAATCTTAGACATTGCTGCCGGAGCCTGGAGTGGTTAGTTCGTTTGGTTTTACGATCATTGACAACTAAAATGAGAACTTGTTACGAGCTATCGGAATCGGATATATTAAAACGCTCGACAAATTGCTCGCAGCACAGGAGATGATTGCCAAAAAGCGTAATATCATATATGACCAGGAGATAACAGCACAATAGCTAATTTTATCTTTACGATAGAGACCAAGAACTGGTTGAGGGTTATAAAAAAAAGGTCTAAAAGCAATCGTTTCTTCATTTAGGATCATTGGAATTGTTCGACAAATGACTAAATAGCAAGTAGAATAACAAATTTGGACTAGATGGTACGATACATAAAGATAGGGAAGAAGATTCTACTGTTACGATGGAACAAGAAATTTCAGTTTCTTCCCATTTATCAAACATATGGAATAACTAGCAAATACCACCATATATGAAATTCGGACTAGATAGTATCTTCATCTCCTGTTACGACTCTCCTCTCGATCCTTCTCCTTCTTTCTATAAATCTTTTCGAGGACTCTCTTTGCCTCGCATTGCGGGAAGTTATCAAGGTCATAATAATCTGGTGCTACATCAACTAACCTGTATTCGACAAAAGAGTGTATGTGAATTAAAGGGCTATCGAACAAACTACTGAGACTATCTCAGGGCTTCTGAATTCCATATAGTCAATGTATCATGAACCAAGAAACAATTACATAACTACAAATGCGTTAACTATATAAGAAAGGAGAGACTAACCATTCACCACGTATATCTGTCACAGTACGAATAAAATTCCGACTTGTCAGGACGTACTCGTTGTAGATGACCCACTCTGGCTTGTGATCCAAGCAGTTTGATGGATGCAAGTGCACCACCTGCAAAATAAATAGCACAATACATATTGTTACCGTCTGCAAACCTAAATGGAGACAACTTCAAGAAAGAAAGCATCATCAGGAAACAGAGAAGACGAGACTTATACTGACCTGGTTGTCTTTAACTGTCAAGTAGTGTCCCGTACGCTCAAGATGTGCTACCTGCATGAAATACCCAGCAAGCATGGCCTTTCTAATGTTGACATAGTAGTCACGGCTGTTGAAATCAGTGCTGCACAGCTTGAGATTAAACCTGGCCATGATGCGCACCAGCTGTTGTCTAACATTATCCGCAGCCTTCAGTGCTCTATGGTTGACAAAATTCTCATAGCACCAAGATTGATCCTCATCTGCAGTTTTCACAGATTACAAAGCTCTTAAATCGATTGCTATCAGAAAAAAAATTTGGATAGTCTTAGGAAAAAACAATGAATTACTTACTGTTTTGTTTGTAAGCATGGTACACATTCAAAAGTGTGAGATGATCACCATCAATATGTCCAAACCGAGCTTTTGCTTCATCTGCAGCTTTTTGTGCCTCCCTAGGCCGTACAAAGCAATTGGGTACTAAAGAAAGAATTGAGTTATCACAGAAGAGGCCGATGGTAGGTCAGCAGAGGCATACAGGCAAGGCAACACCATTTGCTTCATGAGAGAATACTGAGAAACTGAAACTATCTGCATCAGCACTTGCTTAGAAATCCTATGGTGCATGCCTACAGAGACATGGAACCCAGACAAGACAATTGCTGATGACAACCTAAGACACATTACAGATTAACTGCATCAATGCATGCAAAGACATGCATGTAAACAGTTAAACATCTAGTGTTGTGCACTAGCCAAGTGCAAACACTATTCAGATAGGGACGTTATCAAACCTGATAAAGTCCCATGACAACAACTTCCTAAGACCTGACTCAACTCAAACACAAAGCATGCTACAAAACAAAGAAAGGTACCTGAAAGCATGGCAGCAATTGAAAGAATCTCATTTGAACAGTTGAACTCAGAACTAACTACGAGCATCTTTGCCATTTGTGGATCCAAGGGGAATTCACTCATGATCTCTCCCAACTTTGTTAAGTTACCCTCATCGTCCAATGCTCCCAAATAATTTAACACTTCCAATGCCCGCATCAATGTCTCTGGAGCAGGTGGATCCATAAAATCAAAATGCACCAGATCATCAATACCCAGTTTCTTCAAGGTGAGAACTGTATTTGCAAGGTTCGATCGTAATATTTCAGGATATGTCTGCGGCTGCAGATCGTTATTAAAACTCTTCTCAGTGTAGAGCCTGAAGCATTTGCCAGGTTGGGTTCTTCCAGCACGTCCAGATCTTTGGTGCGCACTTGCCTTTGATATAGGAGATACCAGTAACGACTCAACACGCACTCGTGGGTTATAAACTTTTTGTTTAGAAAACCCTGGGTCAATAACATAAACAATGCCATCAATAGTCAAGGAAGTTTCAGCAATGTTTGTAGACACCACAATCTTCCTTCCCGGAGGGCCATCCACCACAACAGGAGGAGGAGCAGGCTCAAAAATCCTCTGCTGCATTGCTGGTGGAAGGGTTGAGTATAGAGGCACTACTTTAATAGGGCCTACTTGATCCCCCATATTTCCGATTTCTTTTGTTATTTTACGACAGGCATCTTCTATTTCCTCCTCTCCTGTAAGGAAAACAAGTATATCACCAGGAGGTTCACACGTGTGTATCTGCACAACTGTCCGAATCGCAGCCTCCAAGTAATCCCTTTCAGGTTCCTGAGTGTAAAATATCTCCACAGGGTGAAGCCTACCAGGAACCTTCATAAGTGGAGCACCATAAAAATAACCCTGAAACTTTTCAGCCTCTAGTGTAGCACTCATAACAACAAGCTTAAGATCAGGTCGATTCTTCAAAACTTCTTTCAAAAGCCCAAATAGCACGTCGGTCGCCAATGTTCTTTCGTGAGCCTCATCGAGAATAATTACTTTATATCTTTCTAAAAGAGGATCAGTCATAGCTTCCCTTAAAAGCATACCATCAGTTAAATATCTACAAAACAACAGTACGAAGATAACCTCAAAACTCTATAATTCAAATTCACGTCTATATCGGTAATACCAATATAACATGAAAAATATACTTACTTCAAAACAGTTCTTGCACTACTGCAATCCTCGAATCTAATACTATAACCCACCTCCTCTCCAATAGTTACATCCATTTCTTCAGCAACACGGCGTGAAACAGACATAGCTGCCACTCTTCGTGGCTGGGTGCAGGCAACCATCATTTTCCTACGTTTATCCGGAGTTTCTAAATCAATGGCGTCCAACACAAACTGTGGTATCTGCATCATCGGAGAAAAAACTAGAATGCAACCGCCTACTTCTTTCCTCAAACAGAAACCCCTAACGATTGTCCATTGATGGTAAATCAAATTAAACTTTCTAAAATTTCCATCTGAAGGAAGTACTAACCTGAGTGGTTTTACCGCTACCGGTTTCACCGACTAAGATAAGGGTTTGGTTCACCTTTAAGACTTGCAAAAACTCCTCTTTCTGTTGCCAAACCGGCAGCGTTTTCCTCTTCTCCAAGATATCGTAATACCTTTGAGAATACGGCCTTCCATTCCACCTGTTGATCGAGCAGTTGGCGTTCAGCGCAGCTATGCCTCCTAAACCGTTCGATTTCCCGAGCTTCACCGATGGCTCGTCCACCACATCGAACAAGCTCACCTTTCTCTTCCTCTCCGTTCCCATTCAAAACCCTAGGGAATTTGATTTAGTTGGTTGAATAAGAAACTCCTCCTTTAGAAAGGGGGAATGAAAACCCTAGCAATTGGGAAATCGGGTGGGTAAAAGAGGAATGTAGGAGGCTAAGGCATTTTGGTTTCTGGGTATTTATATTTAATTATTCTACAATTTTACGAATTTACCTATTTGCTGAAAAGACCAACTGAAAGGAGTCGAGCTTTCTTGATTTACTCCTTGGTCTCTACAATTATAGTTATTTACGTTTTGGCCGTCCAGATTTAACAATGTGGTCCTCGCATTATTCTCTCTCTCAATGTGACCCTTCATCTCATAAAATAAATTCAATGTGGTCCTTTGACGAATATTTTTCACCGTTTGATTATATGGTGCTGATGTGATGGTCCACAGTACTGACTTAGCAGTCCATATGTCATGTTTGAATTACCAATTTAGCTCATATGTCACATTATCAACCACCATAGACTGTCACGTCAACACCGTGAACCGCCTCAGTATTGTGAACTGTCACGTTGGTACCATACGATCAAGGACGACTCGAAAAATATACACATTCCACCTGACCCGTCTTCTTGAGATAAAATTTAAACCTGATCCGATCCAACCAGAAATAATGTATTTATTAAAAAAATATTAATTTTATTCAATAAAAATAGGGATTTAATTGAAAATTAAAAATATATAGAGAGATATTATTACAATTATCCATAAATATATATAAGATAAAATTATAATTTTTTAGGTCGGGTTGCGTATTTTTTATTCTAGATCAGAACACAACCAAACCCAAACTCAATTTCTTTAAAAAAAATCTGATCTGATCAAATCGAGCCGGGTCAAAATCCATCGAAATCGGGTCCATACCCATCCCTACTTAGCCCATTGAAATTGAAACTGAGCCCAATTTTCCATATTCTTCATTAAAATGGCCTTTTTGAGATCCTAGTTCCCCAGGAATAAGAAACCCAATCACGTAAGAATTTCATAAAGGGTCATTAGTGGATCCATTAAAGTTTATCTATATATATATATATATATATAAATTTAAAAATATTTTTGAATCCGCTACTGATTAGATCGAAATCTCATGCACCACTTCCCTGACTTTTTGGATCGGAAAAGAGGTATATGTACTAGTTCATCCTCTTATACATAAACAAAGATAGCCTAATTTATTTAGTTTTATTTTCTAAATGAATAGAATGTACGATAAATTAATTAATATGGTTGACCTTAAATTTAAAATATGTTCTCGACCATGTGTCAATCTATTGGTACCACGTAACACTAGGGTTACAGAGTATATTACTAGTCACTCTCCACTAAGAGTGACGAGTAATATCTCGTATTTTCTCTCTATTTTTTCTCCTTCTAAGGAGAAAGCAAAGGATGTTCTGGTTCTCAATCTCCGACTTCTTCTTATTCAATAATTTCATGTCTAAATTAAAGGAGACGAGCTATCGTAAATCATCGATATAATCGTATCCACCTTGCGCAATGGCTTATCTCACTAATAGACGCGACGTCCCGTGCTTATTCTTTATGCAGCATGAAAAGTATCACCATTTTGAAAGTAGTTAAACAGTGATCAATTCTTGCGAAACAGTATATTCTTTACAATGACAAGTTAACGTGGCCAGCAAATACACAACCACAAAAGCAAGTGTGAGATAGCGATGCTTCAAATCAAAATCCATAAATCTCCATGATATCAGAATAAAGGAATAACGCCCCCATACTGTAATGTTTTCATTTCCCTCTTACACACCATTCTATTCAATGAACCAGATCTGTGAGATAAATGCAGCAACAGTAGAGCAGTTCATGTTCACTGGGGAAAATTTTGTCGATTTTCCGAGAAAAGTTTGAGTTTGATGTTGGGAACGCATTCATTTTCTTTCTCACCAAATTTGTACATTTGCAGACCTCATCTGTCCCTCATTAATGAGGAACCCTACCCCTCAAAATCTCTTTTGCAGTACTTTCAATGGGAATCAATGCACATTCTTTTACCAACAAAAACAAAGACATAGGACAAACGATGGGTCAGATGAATTAAATAGGAAAGACCCGAGTTTTCTTGGGATCAAAATGAGAAGGAAAGTCACTAATTACTTATTACAGCGAACCGGTGCTCTAAATCTAGTCTTCGTTCAGAATATGGGATGGTATAATGTCTTGAAGAAGGCCATGGACCTTGAGCAAACCAGCGTTAATACAGGAACCATTATGGCCTAAAGGAAACAACGTATTGCCAAATGGAAGTTGCTGCTGCTGGTGCTGGTGATAGAAGTGAGGTTGAGCCCTTTGCATTGGCATACCGGAAGCTGCTCCGGCGGCGGCTTCGATGGCGATGTCTGAGTTGAGATGGCCGGAACCGTTGAGTTTCGGACGAAGCATGAGGGGGCTGGGGTGAGTGTGTTGCCCTTCGTAGGTGGTTACCACGATGCTTGGATCAGTGGAAGATCTCTCCACCCTCTTTTTCACATTACATAAGGTGCCAGTGCAACGATAATAACTCCTGGGGGGAAATTAAACAGTGAACCCAAATTGGTAAGAAAATTATGACAGTACTGCACACAGAACGAGGGGACAAATTAAAGTGTGAAACATTGAAGTTAGTACCTAGGAAAAGGGCTGTTTTTTAAAGCTTTTTGGCCGTACTTTCTCCATCTGTATCCATCTTCTAGATGATCAACCTCGCTCTTTGTCATGAACGCGAATCTCGGCTCTCTCTGTCTCTTCTGGTTTTTGTTCTTGGGTTTCAACCTACGCCCCAAAAAAATATTCCAACCAAATCTTTCAGCTTAAATTTCACAACAATGGGGTTTCTGTTTAACAGTAAACCAAAACACAGACTACAAACAGAAATACAGAAAATAAAAGAAGGGTAAAGTTACTCACTGTTTCTTTGTTGTTTGCTGGTCTTCTTCTTGGTCGTCAACTTTAACAGGTTCATCGTTGACGGCTTCACTCGACGCCGATGAAATCGACGAAGAGTTAGGCGTCGCAGGCGGATTAAAAGCGTCCGGTGACTCGATCTTCATCGGAGGGTCGGTTACGAGAGATGGAAACTGCTGAGCGATATCGAATAAAGGAGGACTGGTAAAGTCTTGAGCGCCCAGTAACTCCATGAACCCTAATGGCAACTTGTCTCCTTCGCTATTCGAATCGAACATGATTTGTAGTGGGAAATTATTCGCTAAAAACGACGAGTTCCCCAATACATCTTCCATTTTTGAACCCTTTTTTCTCTCCTTGAATATATATATATATATATGTGTGTGTGTGTGTGTCTTCAATCAACAGGACCAATTTCACTTCACCAAACAACTAAGAGAAGCTTTGTTCAGTGAGAAAGAAAGAAAGGGAAGTGTAGGGTTTGATCTGATTTATAAGGTAGGTGAAAGAGGGAGGGGAGAGTTTTAGGGTTAGAAGAAAGTGAGATGCTTGGGTAAAGAGAAAAAGAAAAGTTAAAGAGCCGGGAAAATGACAATAATACAAATAGTTAGATATTATTTTTATAAGCAATAAAGAGAAGGAAGAAGAAGATTATGAGATTCTTCTGTTCTTTTTAGCTTTAGCTTATCGGGACCGGTGTGGGAATAACATAATGCACGTGTGGTGGTCAAGATGGACAGAGTATTTTTGGGATTAGGGATGGGAATGAGACCTGATTTATTGAGTCTGTTTTTTTTTTTAAATCCGGTTTGGGTAGGGTTAGAATAGATCTTTTTAAATTATGTTTGGATCGGGTCGAATTCGGGATTTATGGTGAAAAATATCCGATCCGACTTAATCTGACCTTAAAAAATTATAATTTTATTAATTTTACTTTATATATTTAGGGATAATTCCAATAATACACCTCTACGTGTTATTTTCTTTCAATAAATCCATATTTTTATTTAATAAAAATATGGATTTTTTAATAAATATATTATTTAAGATCGGGTTTAGATTTAATCTCAATTTTTGGGTGAGATCGGTTAGAAGGTATATATTTTTTTGATTGGATTTGGATTAGGTGGATAGAAATTATAATTCGACCCGACTCATAGTCATCCCTAATTGAGATGCAATCATAATTTTAATATATGAAATTGAGTGCATGAACTCCTCCCTGTTAAGATAACTATAAGAATACAATAATAGCATGCATCATTAATGAGATTTTGTTTTCATTCGTCCTCGTGTAATCCTTTGCAACAACAAATCTGCATCCTCGTTGGAAGGATAAAGATGTTAAATTATTTATTTTATTGGTATAAAATTGAATTTTGAGAAATATATTCAAAGAAAAAGATAGCATTTCCACTCTTATCGTATTTTCGCATCAATTTAGGTATCAAAGTTGTTTAATTACATCATTCTATATGTAATATCCCAAATTTTGAAAAGTGACCAAAATGTAAATTTTAAAAGTTTGATGGTTGAAGTATGAACTTGGAAAAGTTTAAGGATCAAAGTGGAAATTTTCCCAAAAATAATTTTTATTTTATAAATTAATAGATTATTCTTAAAGATGGAGTTTTTATAACATTCAGATTTTGATATGGGATGAGTAGAAAAAAGTTATAAAACGATAAATTTTGGCATAGGAATTGAATAATCGAATCGAGTAAGAATTTCACGAAAATTTTAAGGATGTTAGGAAATGATTGGAAATATTATTTTCATACTTTAGATTAGATAAATTTAGCTCAGATCAGCATAATGTTTTAGATTTGTGTCAAACTGTGGAATTTTAGTGACTAAAATGTAAATTTTGAAAATTACATGATGAAAATAAATATCAAAGTCAAGTTAATTCATCTTTGACTAAAGAATATTTTAATGGAAGATAATGCAACGAAATTTGGTAATTTTCAAGTTTCATTAATGATATTTTTGGAAATTTTCATTAATTGAATTTTAAACATTAAATTATATTATAAAATGTCAAGTGTACAAGTTATTAAATACTAGAATAATGAAAAATCAACATTTTTCAACTTGTTATTATCTCTTGGCCTAAATCTACATGGTTCCAATGTAAGAAATTTCATTTTGATTTTTAAAGCTACATGATTAGTTTTTGGATTAAGCTATTAGATAGAGAATTAATCCATTCAATTTTCTTAGTGAATTTAATACGATTAATATTTTTGGTCACTCAACCGTTAAATATTTAACAGCGTTAAAACGACGTTATTTAAAAAAATCACCAAAATGATGTTGTTTTACATTTATTTAACAACTCGTTTATAATGTCGTTTAGTGAGAAAATGGTTAAGTGAACAAAAATGCTAATTGTGTTAAACTCAATGAGAAAATTGAACATATTTAAAGTACAATAAGTAAAACAAGAGAGAGTAAAGTTTAATTTACCCTACAACAAGGTTGACTGATCAATTTATAAATAATTATTAAAATTTTAAATATTATAAAATTATTATTGATTTTATTAATTTTTAATTTAAAAAAAACAACTAATTATTAGATGATCACTTATAAATAAATTGAACTTTAACCTAAGAATGGCAGGATGCCACATACACGGCTCTGGTGTTCCCATTTGAGGCGCGCGATCGTTTCACACGTGTTATTTGGATACGGCTTTGCCTTTTATGGGACCCGACTTTTTTCTTTTAATGGGAAGGAGCACCGCCGAGATTTCCACGTTGCTGATCCAACGGTTGATATTTTTCTTGTAGATGATCACATCAGGAAGAAACGCGCCCTTGATTGTGCCGTGAGTTTGGCTTTTTGGGCCAAAACAAAACTTCAGTCACGTTATAAGATTTGAGATTATTTAAATTGGACCGTTCATGTTGATTTTTTTTCCTTGTAAAACTTAGATATTAGTTACCTACGGTTGTATTTTCTCTTTATTTTTTTAGTTTTATTATGAATAATTATATATTTTTAATATATTTATCTATACGTTTGTGACACATTTATCTTTTGACAGTTTTCAGTTTATTAACCGTTGTTTTCGTTTATCTTTTTTTAGGGTTGGATTTGATATCGTCGCAGTTGATCAAGATGTCGCTTATTTGTTATCATGTTGATCTTCCTTAATTTAGACTCTCAGATTGATTTAGATACGTGTTTTGCGTTCATGTATAGTTTTCTCACGTCGCTTAACTCCGATTTACGATTTTTCGATGATCTTTCAATAGTTTCATCTTATTTTGTGGTTCATTTGCCGATGCAGTTAGATTTGTTTGTATATTTATTTTGTTCGAGTATTTTGATTAGTTTTTTTAACATTTTCCTTCTCTGGTCTTGTGTAATCTATGTAGTTAATTTCTATGTCAATAGTTATAAAAAATGTACTAATTATAATTTAATTTACGTTTACCGTTATACTTATAAATTTTTATTATAATTCTAGATATTTTATATATTTTTTAGTTTCACGTTCCTTTTGTTTTCATGATCATTAACCTTGGCCCCATTAACACGACTTATTCAAACCAAGAGCATGTATGAGTGGTGCACATGGCATGGCCAAAATCAAAGCGAATTTAGGGTTTTGGCATGTTTCTTAGAGGGGGTAAGGAAAGAGAAAATATTCAGAATTCATTTACTTCTGCGGGACGAAATCTTGTTGATGGTGTAGGAATATCACCTACTATTTCTTCTCCTGTATCCTTCTTACCGTCAGTCTACACGTGAAATATAAGGATGTACACATGATTTTATGTTAGAAAAATTTAAACTCATAAAATTTTAAGGGTGAAAACATATTTTAAATAGAAAATACATAAAAAAAATATAAAATATATAATAATTTTAGAGAACGACCGTCTTGCCGGTCCATCCCTGTTCGCACCAGAGATTAAGACAAAGCAGTGGGAGATGTATTAGCTTTTGACTGTCACCAAATAAAACAACAAGGGCAAAGCTTAATTGATAAGGGCCACCAATGTTGATTACAACATCCTACCATCTCACTGTTATTGATAAGAACCAAAGCGTATTCGATGGTCCCGTTTTAGTGCCAACCCCCATATACTCTTCTTTCTATTTGGTTGGTTGGTGCCGACACATTAACACATCTAAACTGGAAATTTTGACTCGCCGTGCTAACCATGATGACAGCCAATGTAAAATCCCTCCCAACCGTAGCCCAAGCCGCCTTGAAGAAATGAGGGGTGTACCCCGAGAAGTTATTATCCCTCTACTTAAAAATGGCCTCCTTAACCTCCTCGTCCGACACCGGTCTGGTTAACGCAACACTTGCTTCCTCAGGAAAAAAGTATTGAAACATATTCTAACAAGATCCACACTGCAACCACATTGACATCTGTTGTACCAATTAAATTGAAAAAATAAGTCACAGCCTCCGAAGGCATCTCGTCAAAGATCTTCAAACGTTCACCCCTATCATTCATAATGACTGTTTTATTACATCTTCTACCTTCAATCCCATTACGTAAACTTTCCCATTGAAAGAGAAAATCCAAGGGCATGGAGATCTCATCCCGCTGCAAGGATTTATGCAACAACGCAGGGAACTCGATCAGTTTTGCTTCATCGAGTTGAATCAGATCCCTTGGGGGGGAAATGTCTTTGGGTTTTCTCAATGTGTGGGGATCCAAAAAATTTTTTAATGGAATTGAAGGTAGAAGGTGAAATAAAATAGGAAATTAAATCCTTTTTAGAATATTACATGAGTTTTGTCATTGAAAACAAAAATGACACGTGTAAAGAAAATATTGGTGGGGCATAAGCAGGAACACAAAGAGGGGCAGAGGATTTATATTCAAATTTTAAATTATTAAAATAAAATAGATAATTTAAACATATACAAATTATTTAATTAGATAATTTTAAATTTTCAATGCTACATCAAGAATGATCTCTATCTTTTTATCCTAGTAGGTGATGACGTATCACCACCTAATCGGTTGAATAAAATTAATTGTCATGTCATATAAGAATTACTGTTAATAGTTTTTAAAACAATAAAGTTTAGATACTAAAACAAAACAAAAATGATAGTTTAAGTACAAAATGTGTAATTTATCTTTTTAATATCGACTTAATATAGACAACTTAGTTAGTGGTATATTTCGATGCGTCGCTTTATGTTGTATTTCGACGTGCGTTGTAGAATTTTATTTCTTTTTAAGTATTTAAAAGTCTGACAGCCCTATTTCATAATTTTTTGGGCTGCCGTATTGGGCCTAAAACCCATGTGTTTCACTCCATACTATCTGCTGTGATATGGCCTGCTGGACCCATACTAGGTACCGGCCCACTAACACTTCCCATATTCTCCAAACCCACGTAGCCCAATTGTTTGATGATTAACCCACCATCCACCTTTCCCCGCACGTGCCCTGCTGTTGCAACTCCCTCCTTTCCCGATTCAATTCCGAAATCCCCAGCTCTGAATCTTCAAATGGCTCCATCTCTTCTCTAAACTTCCCAATCCGCCACCTTGATCCATAACTTGCAGTCTGCCAAGGTTTAACGAGGGTTTTACTCTGTTTCAAGGCGTCTTCACCAAACTTCCCATCTCTTTGCTCCAAATGCATCGAAGAATCACTGTTTTCATCGTTCAAGTTCTCAGAAATCCCCCAATTATCCCCTCCCGGGAAAACCCATTTCACTCCCAGTTTAATCCCTTTGCCCGCGGAGCAAATGGGTTAGCGTCTTTTCAATTTTTTTCTTTTACTCCGGCGCACCTGCGAGTACCTGATCCCGATGACCCTGCAAGTCTGATGAAAGAAGATGCTCTATCAGTTTGTTCCCAGATGTGGATTGAGAATTTTAGAGAACCTGATAGGTTGGTTTCCAATTTGACCTCATATCTTGGTAGATTCGAATTGTGGCCTTGTGGGTATTGGCTTATCAGAAAGTTTGTGCTGATGAAATAGGATCACATGTGCCTCGTAGTTCGATTACTAGGTCTGCATTGGATGATTTGTTAGCTTTGGGAAATGCCGTTCTCGATAATAGGTTTAAGTGGGGTTCCAGGTTGGAATTCTTTATAAAATCACCTAAAGACAAGACGGATTATGAATCTTTATCCAAGAGGAAGATTAAGGCGACCTTAACGACTACTCAACCTGCGCCGTTCCAACACAAGTTAGTGCAGGAGTTTGTCCTGGTTCTTACTAGAAGTTCATAGTGTTAAAGGTGATGCATGCTTATGGTCAGGGTAGAAAATTTCTGATGATGTTTGCAGCAACACCATTGATTTCTTGCCTTTTGTTACTACACATTCATAATTGCACCAAATTCGGAATAGAATCTGCAATTTACGAGACATTGACAGAGCTTTCACTAACTTTGCCCTTTTCACCATAGGTGTTGCATCATGCATGACATCATAAATAGAAAAGGACACTAATACTCGAAGGATGAAAATCTCCAAAAATAGAAGAAACAGGGTTGTTAGTATATAATATTGGTTATTCCCTATGAGAGAAAGAATATAAATATAACAACAATAAATGATGTATTTTCTTTTATAATAAAGGATTCAAAATACCATATAATCTAAAAAAATACAAAACCGATGTACCTCTTTAAGAATTTTTCTATCATAGGTATCCTTGGGCACAATGACTCTTTCAAGACAAGGGAAAGATACCAATTTCAATACATTCAGATTCCAGATTACATTAAATTTTGAGCTATACGACAATCAACTAAAAGAAAGAAACTTGCTCTGTTAATGCATATAAATTGTGATAGGTATGGCTCGTAAATATACCAGTAAAGAGGAAGTAAACACATTGTCGATCCTCGTTAAAATTCTTGTATTCTTTCATTTACATTTCCCGATTCTTCAACAAATTGGCAGATAAACCTAAAATAACAGAAGCAGCAAGACTTGTTTCATTCATATTTTTTTAATTAATTTGAGACAAGTAAAGACATATCCGTTCAAAAATGACTCTAGACAATCTCCCCTAACATTCCTAGTGCTCGAATGATACCTCAAGCAATAACAATAATTCTTTTTCCAATGATGTCACTCGGTTCGGTTCGTGCTCATTCGTTATCTTAAACACTTGGAAAGGAGACGCATAGGTGAGATTGGATCCAAATTCTGCAAGTACTAGTTCTCATTCAAGGTACTACAACCAATGAGCTTTCCATCCTAAACCACTCAAACACGATATGGATACTAACAACAACGCTAGCAGAAAATCCTGAACATTTCATGACAGAGTCTTCCCCAATGCAATTATAACAAGCAATTATTCCCTTGTCGAGAGGCTCATGCTGAGATCTAATTGACAAGGCAATATTATAATAGGATGAAGATAAATGTCAAAGTTTTTTCAACAAATGTACCTTCAGATTCAGAGGATTGCTCCGTCATTGACTCAGCAGGCAGGCTTGATCAAAATTGGCAATTCCTTTGGGACAAAAAGAAAAAGAAAAAGAAATACTGCAACTTGAATAAACGACAGGGGAAGAATGAAAAGACAGATTACGAGTTTGTGCGTGAATCTAACATGAAACTAAATCCAGCTTTCCAGATTTTCGTTTTTGTAGTACAGTTCTATTAGATTCACGCACAAACCTGAAATCTGCCTCTTCCAGTGAAAACTGAAAGGAACAGGGAGAGATTGAAAGAGGTTTTGAGTTTTATTTTCCACTTTTAGAAATTGGAATTGATTTGGGTCGGCTTTTAAAGCTGGGAAAGATGGAGTTTGATAAACCCTAATTTTAATGGCTCAGATATGACAGCAACATGACTTAAGATAGGTGAGGTGATGTGAGAAGAACTACCAAAAAAAAAAAATATTCTGATAATTTGGCTATTATTTTAGGGTAAATTACACATTTAAAACTTATTATATTAGTTTTAATCTATTTTAATATATAAACTTTCAATTATTTAAAAATCATACCTAACGTTTAGTTTTTATTCTAAAATATCTAAATCATTTAACAATGAACACTCAAGTATCCTACAATTGTTGGTGTTTGAATTCATTAACTCTAAAAATAACGACCATTCCTTTAACCACCGAAGTAATTTGATTCGTACGTATGTTATTATACATTTTTTCCTATAGAAGTGCAATTTTATATTCATTCGAAAGCAGCAAAGCTGCACTAAGTACAACACCTTCAGAACAAGAAATTACAAATTAAAATTAATCAAGCTATCTCTATTCACAGATTTATCAAGGAGTCTAAATCTAACAGCCTCCTTAATAGTCCTCAAAACATCCTGTCCAAGTCTTTGTTTCCCCTGAAACACCCTACAATTTCTCTCTCTTCAAACAAGATAAATGAATGAGCTCCAAGCCAGTTGCAAGATAATAATGAGTAGGAACTTACCCTTCAGCTTTTTCAAAGTTCAAAGGAACCCCAAATGTCAACCCAAAACCCCTCTGTGCAAGCCACATAGTCTCAAAATAGTAAGCCATATATATCTGGAGAAGGAATAATCAAAGAAAATGTGATCCATGGATTCAGGTTCCATTTCACACAGCACACAAGATCCCAAAAGTATGTAGTCTATCATTCGTTAGAAGTCTAATAAGAATAGCCATCCAAAGAATCATAAAGTGCCTGAGAATGTGAAAATCATGTCAAATCAGTCTATGACATGGCACCTTCCTCCTATTCAGTCTGATAACATCTCACACCTTCCTCAAGGTCACGCTCGAGTCTATCACAAGGCCAACAGAGATAATTGTCTTCAGCTTAAGCAGTCTCCTCCATACATAACTATGATTGGAACCAGCCTGTACATGCCAAAAGTCAGTTTTCTGTAGGACATACTCATGAATCCGAGTCACCCAAATAGACCATTCCTCCTGTCGGATAGCCTTAATGAGCAACACCTAACGTGCATCGTACAAGGTCTTCAAATCTTTTAGCTCCAACCCCCATTCGACTTGGGGCTGTAGATTATCTTTCACCCAACTCGAGCCCCTCTAGCCTCAATATCACTATTCTTCCAAAAGAACCTGAAGCAAAGTTGCTCAATTCGAGTAAGAACGGATTTAGGAATGACCAACTGTCGACTTCAGTAGTTTTGGATATTAAAAATCGATGCTTGAATCAACTGAGCCTTCCCCGCATATGAAAGATTCTGAGCAGTCCAAGTGTGAAATTGAGCCTCAATTCTTTACACTAATGGCCTGCAATCAGCCACCGAGAGTTTATAACGACTAAGGAAATCCCAAGATATCTCACCGGGAGTCTCTCAATTATGAATCCCATGTCCTCCTTAATAGCCTCAAGTTCCTCCCCAGTCCTCCTTAATATCCTCAAGTTCCTCCCCAGTCCTCCTTAATAACCTCAAGTTCCTCCCCAGATATTATATATTATACATAGATCGTGGTACAATTTTTTAATACATATATTTTTATTTATCTATTTTTAGATCTAAAAATAAAATAAATTAAAAAAATGGTTCTTATAATAAAACTTTTGAATATATTATTTGAATTAATCATTTATAAACTAAAAATTACCAAATAAAAAAACCTTTGCAACTAAAATTCCAGAGTCAATGAGCTAGTTACTTGGTCGATCAAATAGACCAGCATGCTATGGACATCGCTTGGGCTGCCTATAGACCATGGCTGAATGTTAATATGTTGTCTGAGATATGATCAAATATGATCCCAAAATTTCAAACAACTAACATATCTCATACAGTAGATTAACATTCAGCTCAGACTATCGTCATTTTTAATGGAAATGATGAGTTTAGAACATAATGAATAGTCGGGTTACCATTTTAAAACTTTTAATAGTCGAAAAACTCAACAAAGCAACATCCTATAATCGAAAGACCGTTTGGTAACTTTTAATGGTAAGATGACTCAATAAAGCTGTGTCCTAGAGTCTGGGGATCATTTGTGTGGTTCACCCAAAAAATTATACATCGTCTTTATTAACAATAGTGTCACCAAAAGTTCTTTTAGTGCGTCGCTATTAAAGAAATTATATTAAAAGGAGCAACTTATAAAAATTTTCCCTTCTTTTCTAGGGCTCATTTAGGAACCGACAGTTCAACATGTAATATTTTGGCGTTTGTATAAGTAGAAGCCTCCACTTTGAAAGGATAAAATTAAACAAAAAAACAGCAGTTAATGAGACAATAATTTCATTAATCCTCCACACGATTATATGGCAATAAAATTAAGTAATACCAACTAATACACATCAGTTACTTTGGTAATTGACTGTTCACTGGTGGATACTTCCATGTGAACTGGCAGAACCAGATAACAAATTCATTTCTTCATAATTATTGCTCATCCATGCTTAAAGCATATTTAACAGCAAGTTAACACAGTTTCCATCATCCACAGAAGATGCAGCACCTCTCTTCATTCTTTTCGATCGTGTTGTTGCTTTGTTTCGGTGTCTGCGAGGCGTTCGAATGAGAATCCGGTTCTCGACATCGACCCGGGGTCGCTTATACCATATGGGTGGATAAATCTGGCAAAGGAGACTTCAAATCTGTTCGATATTGATTCAGTCCCTCCTAACAACAGTGAGTGGATACGTATCTATATCTCCCCGGGGCTCTTCAGGTCCTACATAAGCTCATGCATGTGATTCAATATAAAAAAAATGCGCATGTATGTATGTATGCATGTATGACTTGTCTTGTCTTGTTGGTTCAGGGAGAAAATTACAATTCCACCCCATAAACCTTGCATTTACCTAGAAGGATCTAGGAGTCGGTTAACGATTATCGAATGGGATGATCATCATGAAATGTGCGATAGTGCTACTTTCACCTCGTACCCTGATAACGTTGTTGCAAAAGGCATTTCTTTCAAGGTATAGAGTTGTTTTTGATTCAATTATGGTTTTGGTCTTTCTAGTTCATAAGTTAATCTAGTTTATATGAACAGAACATTACAACATACCACCGGTTGTGCTAGAAGGGAACAACTCGGTGGTTCTGCCTCTAGCGGCGAGAATATACGGGGACAAATCGGCGTTTTATAGCTGTGGTTTCTTCGGGTTGCAAGATACGTTATGGGACGTGGAAGGCTGCCATTACTTCTACGGTTGCTACATCGAAGGCGGTATAGATTTTATATTCGGGAGTGGCCAATCGATCTACGAGGTATGTTTTATCATGTTCTAACATGTTTTAGTTTGATGAGAAAATGAGATTTGTTTTGCTGTTGTGATCATGCAGAGTTGTCATGTAAAGTCACGTTGGGAAAATACGAACCGCAGTATATCGGTTACATTACGGCACAGGGGCAGAACTCATCGGACGATCCCGGCAGTTTCGTGTTTAAAACTTGTGCTTTTGAAGGGACCGGTAAAACCTACCTGGGAAGAGCTTATGGTGCTTATTCTAGAGTGATTGCGTAGAGGTCAGTGATGTTGGATATCATTGTGCCTCTCGGTTGGGATGCTTGGGACTATGTTCACCAAGAGGGGAATTTGGTGTATGTGGAGGCTAATTGCAAGGGACCAGGGGCCGACACATCCGGGCGAGTGCCTTGGATGAAGAGATTTGGGGCTTCGCAGCTCCATCGATTTGTGAATATGTCGTATATTGATAAAGAAGGATGGATTGATAAACTGCCCATCAAGTCTTGATTTTGGGCACTCTGTGGAGCTTGGTTGGATTGGCCATTGAGTTGTAATAATATTGTTATGAAATGACATTTGGATTTAGATTTTTTTCCAACTATGTTTGAGTGTTGTTCGTTTATTCCGTTATTATAACAAGGTGTTACTATGATGAGAAGTGATTGACAACATGCATAAGTAGAAGCTATGATTGGTTTTAATATGCTAAGTTTCAACGTTTTGAAGTTTTAGAATTTGGTTCCATGTTGTGTTGCTCAGCCGTTGGTTATAGCTTTCACACCTCTTCTTCCGCCAACGCTTGCATTACCACTTTCACTACCTTTTCCTCCACCATCACTTGCCTCAATTCCTCCTCCTTCACCGTCATCAACTTCAACACCACCTCTCCCATGTCCACAACCTCCACCTCCATTACCCTCACCACCTTCTCCACCACCTCCTGCACCGCCACCATTCCCACCACATACACCACCTCCTACATTGCCACCGCCGCCACCATGTCCTCCTCCACTACTCGCACCACTTACTGCACCGCCACCAACTCCACCATGTCCTCCTCCACTACCCTTACCACCACCTCTACCATGTTCTCCACTACTCCCACCACCTCCTGCACCACCACCAACTCCACCATGACCTCCTCCACTACTCTTGCCACCACCTCTACCATGTCCTCCTCCATTACTCCCTCCACCACCTCTACCTTGTCCTTCTTCACTACACTTACCACCTCCTTCACTGCCACCACCTCCTATACCGCCACCAACTCCATCATGTCCTCCTCCACTACCCCCACAACTACCTCCACCATGTTTATCTCCATTACCCCCACCACCTCCTACACCGCACCAACTCCACCATATCCTTCTCCACTACTCCTACTACCCCTGCACCGCCACCATCGCTTCCACCCCTTCCACCATGTCCTTCTCCACTACCCCCACCTCCTTTTCCTCCGCTGCCACCTCCTACACCGCCACCAACTCCAACACCCCCTCCTACATCACCACCAACCCCTACACTACCTCCACTTCCACCACCCCACCAACTCCAACATCTCCCCTTGCACCACCTCCAACACCAACCCCACCACCATCAACGCCGACTCTAACATCTCCTCCAACACAACCAACAACCTCGACACCACCTCCACCTCCTCTACCAACTCCACCTTCAACACCTCCACCGTTACATGCAGCACCTCCGTCTCCTCCGCCGAGCTCACCACCACCCTTTCCAAAGCAATGATCAACACGGCGACCATGCTTTTGAAGAGAGTAACAATACACTCTCTCTGTCCGTCCCCCGTCAGCCATTCCCATCAATATCAACACAAGAAATACCACAACGGCATGCATTTGAACATTTCCTAAAAACTTCCTCGTGGTTTCCTCCTTATGAGAAACGACGCTTCAAGTTCCATGCTCCATACAATACGCTATTTATAGTAAAGGGTTTAACCTCTAACGATAATGAGATCGAAACCAAAGTCAAAAACACGAAAACGACAGGGTTGAAACCTGAAAGCCAACGCCATTCCCAAACTCATAACGTGTCCATTGTTTTAGTTGGAAAGAATTTGAGGGCAACTGAAACTTCTATGACTTTATCAACTTAAACAGTGAAAGCAGAAATTAAGTGGGAAATACGAGCGGATGATAATAGCCAACCTGTATCCCACAAACGATAGTGAAAGTAAGCATTAGGAAATCGATAGATAAACTCTCGAAGCGTACGTATCAGATTGTAACATCAAAACCCACTTTGTTTGCCTAACAATCTTGTCTAAAATAGATACGTATCAAACGACTACTGATTGTTGTTATTTTTTAAGTTCTCGAATTCGAACATCAAAAATATTATAACTGTAAGTGTTTAATATAAAATGATCGAGAGTTATCCGAAATCCAGTTTACCCCAAGAACATGACACTTCTTGTATGGAATTATTTGCAATTATCAAACTAGAAAATATAAACTAAATTAATATGAGTTTGTGCAGCAGCTGCTAATAGTTGGATATTCAAACTCTTCCTTAAGAGCAGAAGCCTGCAATTTCTGATTGAATAAGGCATAAACTGATGAACAATACTTTTTTTTCCAGTAGCGTCAAATGGATCAATTTTAACTGTCACCTTCGTTTTCCTCAGTAATCTCAATGAACCTTTCGGTGTAACACACACCAAATTATACTCAGTTAAAATATTGAACTAAAATAAAAAAATTTAATATAAAAAAAGGACCACAACCATAAATTAATAAAATTATTTTGATTTTCCATGTACAAATTAGTCAAAAAGAAAATATATTGTAAGTTCATTACTTGTAGGGTTGTTATCAATTACGGCGAATCATTCGAATTTATTTATTTCAACCATCTTTAAAACTGAAAAGAAATACAAATACCATGCACGTCATGACGTAGAGAGAATATTTGTGTGGAAACATCTGATTCGAGGGATAAAATCTGATGATTCTTTATTCCATTATTATGATGTTATTACAACGACGATAATACATGTCTTACTATGTTTACAAGTGATGACATTATTAAATGTAGCCATGCATGCATGACTGACTTTTTCATGTCCATATTTTTCAACATTTTGGAGCTCTAGAATTAAGATCCACTGTGAATTTCACCTTTCGCTCCATGGCTAGTTTCACCTTTCATGCCTTTTCTTCTGCCAATATTTGCACTAGCTTTAGAGTTTCCTCCTACACCACCACCGGCACCAGCACCAACACCTACACCAACTCCGACGCTAACACCACCTCCGACACCAACTCCTGAACCAACCCCACCACCTGCTCCTACACCACCACCTACCCCAGCTCTAATGCCACCACCTACCCCAGCTCCAATGCCACCACCTCCGCCAGCCCCAACTCCAGCTCCTGCACCACTACCGGCCCCAACACCACCTCCAACCCCTGCACCACCACCTACACCTACTCTACCGCCGACACTAACACCACCTCCAACACCTGCACCACCGCCGGCACCTCCACCACCAACACCAGCTCCAACTCCTCCTCCTACACCAACACTACCTCCGCCACGTCCTCCTCCTCCACCACCAGCTCCGGCACCAGCACCACCTCCTACACCACCACCAATACCTCCTCCACCACGTCCTCCTCCTCCTCCTCTACCACCAGCTCCAACACCACCTCCAGCACCTACACCTACACCACCACCAACACCACCACCTCCTCCTACACCACCACCAACACCTCCTCCACCACGTCCTCCTCCTCCACCACCAACTCCAACACCACCTCCAGCACCTACACCCCCACCAACTCCAACTCCACCTCCTGCACCGCCGCCAACACCACCTCCACCACGACCTCCTCCACCAGCACCACCTCCACCTCCACCTCCAGCACCTACACCACCACCGACACCAACTCCAACTCCTCCTCCACCAGTACCGCCTCCACCACGTCCTCCACCACCACCTCCAGCACCTACACCACCACCGACACCACCTCCTGCGCCAGCACCACCTCCTGCCCCAACACCACCACCTCCGCCAACTCCACCCCCAACACCACCACCAGCTCCAATACCACCTCCAACACCTACACCACCGCTAGCGCCTCCACCTCCACCCACTCCACCACTACCACCGAACCCACCACCGCCGGAACCTCCACCGCTACCACCGAATCCACCACCACCCTTTCCAAAGCAATGATCAACATGGCGACCATTCTTTTCAACGGAGTAACAATACACATTGTCTGTTCGTCGCCCTTCAACCATTCCTATTAATATCACTACCAAAAATACCACCACGGCATGCATTTCAACGTTTCCTAAAAACTTTCCCATGGCTACTTTCGAAAGGACACTTTTGAAATAGAGAGAAACAATGCTTCAAGTTCTATGGTATACACGATGCTTGTAAGTTGTAGTTCCATGGCGCATAGAATAGGCTATTTATAGTAAAGGGTCAGGGGACCTTTATCCTCCAACGATAATGAGATGGAATCATGGAAACGAAAGTCAAAAGCATGAAAACGATAAGAGTTGAAACTCGAAAGCCAGAGCGCTATTCCCATGTCATAACGTGGCATGTCAACAAGAGGTCGCTGGTTTCGAGTCCATTGTTTAATTGAAAAGAATTTGAAGGGAATTAAAACTCCTATGGCTCTATCAACTTAAGAAGTGAAAAGGAGAGATTAAGTGGAAAATACGTGCCGATACAAATTGGGTTACAGACCCGCCAAGGTGTATCCCATAGACGGTAGTGAAAGTATGTATGGGGAACTCAGTAGCTAGACTCTCAACACGTAGAAGCCGTTGTAACGTCAAACCCCACTTAGTTTGCCTTATTTGGGTTGGTAAAATTTAAGAACAATCTAGTCTATAGGCGCCCAATATTTATTAATCACACATTTGTCAGTTCTAGGAGAGAGGTTCACTGGTCGCAGGCCAGTGTTCATATTTGGCCATGCTGCCTGTTACAGAGAAATATGCTCAGGCCTGGGTCTCTGAGCACGAGGTGAAAGTTGCCGGAAAATGATCTACAAAGTGTTGTTAATAGGAAAAGATAACTATTAAACTCAATCACTTCACCATGTTTGTGGATGAAATGAACACACTGCCAATGGTAGTCCTTTTTGCTATATAATAATACCAAATCACTGCAAGTTTACAATAATTAAGAAATAAGGATTTTTTTGTCAAAAATGGTTTAATGAGAGAAATCTACTTTAATACTGGCCACTGTTATCAATTATCGTATTTTTTGCTCACCAACTCAAGTTGGAAACCACCCCTTGTGCAGCTGTTGAACCAAGAACCATGGGTACATCACATGCATGGCTTATAGATGGTTGAAAAATCTTGGTCTTCCTACTATAATCCATAAGATCACAGCTTTGGGCTTGGTCTAACAAAATTTTAACTTGGGTCTCACTTGTACGACAAGATATATTTTAAATATTTTACATGTACACGCATAGTATTAAATTGCAACAGCATCGTAACGTCTTTTTAGGTTATCACAACGTAATATCGGCGTAACGCGATAAGAAAATCGCATCACGATTGTTGCGGTTAAAACTGTTACGTAACACCGTAACGCCGCGTTACGCCGCAACAAACTTTAAATTATCTAAAATATAAATTTACATAGATGAATTGTTCTAATTTAATTCTTAAAATTGTATTATAAATATATATCATTAATAATATCGTAATATTTATGTTTAAAATTAGTTACTTAAATTTTAACTAATTAAATATTTATTAAAATTATTTTAAAATTAAATTAATTTAAATTTAAATTGAATTTTTCTCATATCTAAAATTGACGTGATTAAGTTTAAATTAAATTTTTATATAACATTAAGTATCATAATTATATGTTTATTTACTATTATATAAATTTTGTATAAGAGAGGAATTCACTTTATAATACTATAATAGTATAGTATTTTGTCTATTTATTATGAAACAATAAAATTTTATCTAATCTATAATATAAAGAATTTTTATATTTGTAGTTATGTATTTTTTTATTTCTAAGTTATGTAAAATGAATATTTTTATGTTACAATATAAAAAATTTGATATGATTTTAGTGATATTGTTTATACGTTATTCATTAACATTATAATTATTATTACTCATTATCCAGTATAATAACACTTCAATGGTTTATATTTTTTTTAATAAATTTTTATCTATGAAATTAAATTTTTATTTTCAAAATAAAATATTAAAAGAGTATATTAATATTAGTATATTAAAATATAATTGTAAAATGTATAAATATAATATTTTAGACGTACGTATTGAGATTTTTGAGGAAGAGATCACGCCCGCGACAGCCGCAACACGTTATGTAACGTTTGTAGCATCCGCAACAAAATCCGCAACCGCAATTTGATACTATGTGTACACGTACAACAAGAGGAGCCGAGCTGAATTGGTACAATACATTTCAAGTAACCAGCTCAAATCATGAGCAAATGACGCGTCAGTGAGCTTCAAATAGTGCATCTCTTTCTGGTTATTGTGAAAGCAAGAGAGGAGATTCGTATGCCACTTCTAGGACAATTTGTACAACTGCTACAAAGGAAGGGTTTGCAAATTGTAGATTTCTTCAAACCTAGTGTTTTCGGGTTGAGTTCTATCAACGTGAAGAAGAAGCAACTTCAGGGTGCCGGATTATTCTCTTAACCATGCAGCAACGACAGGACCGGTTATCAATCAGCCGGAGCTCTTCGAACAGCATTGAAGCATCCTCGAAGGAATCACAGCAGCTGCATCCAATCCAATACATAGTACTGATCATCCATGCTTTTCCAGATAGGGATTGGTTAAAATGTAATACTAACAAATAAAGTCTCACTATTTGCAAATCAGATAAACCCTTCCGCATCAAGTAAATTCCAGGGCCTGAAGTACAGTGTGCTTGATTTGTTCAACTGCAAGTGGATAATGAGTAGGCTGATGTGCAGACAATAATGCCATTGTCTTGAAAAGCTAGAACTTATGCAGTTATCATAAAGTATATGTACCACTCATGCATTAATACAGTCAGAGACATTCTGTCGAAATTTTACGAATAATCAAATGAGGTAGCTGATAACTAGCTATAAAAGAAGCACATGCAGAAATTTTCAGAACTCGGTGGAGCTATAAAGAAGCAGGACTTCGGTACTGTTAAACCAAACTCCACATTTTCCACCGACCAGCCTTCGCATAAGCAGTATTTCCATAGCCTTCTCTTAATGCAGTATCGAAAATAGCATTGGCAAGTTCAACTTTCCCCAATCTACCAAGAATACTAATCATGGCACTGCCTAATTTTCCTTGTTCATTTCTTCTTCTCTCTCTTCCAACAGCGGATTGAAAACGCTCTCTCTTTTTCATACTCACCTCTGTTCCCAAGCTCTCGAAGCAAGAAATTGTAGTCATCGGAGCCGCAAAGCTTAGACTCCAACGAGACAGTGAGGGAATAAGTGATGCTAGAAAGTGTTTATATAGGTTTTGAAAACATGGGTAAAAGTGGAGTGACAGTGAGATGCAATTGCTGAGAAAGAAACTGCCGAACAAGAAGAAAGTTTGGGTTTTTTCTCTGAAATCTAAAGGACAAGAGAGAGAGAGAGAAAACTCAGCTGGGTGTTTTTCTGTTAATTCGTTAGTTGAGACATTGATTTCAGGGGCACACTCGTGTCACTAACTGTTGTCCTTTTGCTTTTACACAAAATGCTTACCACACATTTACAAGTACAATGAAGATCTTCAAGCCTCGATCACTTCTTTAATGACACTAAATAATCGAGATGGCACATCGACTGATTGATTATGCTTGGTGCTATACCTCCATAGTCGATTTGGTCTTTGTGCTATACCTCGATCCTTTGTCTCGATTAATAAGATTTACCATTCTTCATTCTTAGGAAATGATTCTAGTGCACAGAATAACTGGAAAGGAGCATGGTGGCACATTAGCTTCATAGATAACTCAGGTAATTGAACTGTTGTGATTATATACTAAAGGAGTAATTGCTGCCTGTCGTTTTTCATGAGAAACTCAGTTTATCTGGTACATTTTTTATAGGTTTCGTGGAGGAAGACAGTCTTTATTCAACCGGAGATCAGACGGGAACTTATTATTTCGAATTCGCTCGGCCTTTGAGAACCATGGATCGTTTACAACAGGTCACACAACATTCTTCTCGCTTTGGCCTTTTAGTGTATTTCCTTCCAGTTAGTTTTTCATTTGTATTAGATTTTTACCTAGCAACATGGCACACACAAGCAACGACTCCGTTTGATTTGCAGGACATTCAGTTCACAATTGATGAATCGAGCAAGATGTCGGTCGCATTCTGGTATCCGCTCAACGGGAATCCGTGGGTTGGATCTGGACATTATACAATCAACTGTGATTGGGTGCCATTGTATATTGCTTCAGGTGGTTCTATGCTAACGGAGTCGGCACCGAGCAGCTCCTTGGACGCGACCAGCGACTTCACCTTTCTGTTCTCATTAGCAGCTCTCTGTATAGCCTTATTTGTTGCATATCAGGTTCGTAGGCTCAACAGTGTCTCGTTTACACAGATAGAAAATCTTTAGATACTGATAAAATGCTTGAGATTGTACCATTTTATAAAAAAAAAGTTTTACTTGTCTCTAATCGATATGCATCTTCAGATTACAACTTATCTACTGCAAGAATTAAGAAATGGGCAATCAAAAAGATCCATATGAAAATAAAGTTCAAACCTCCCACCTATCACCTTAGTGTCTTATGATTGAAGAGCATAAGCACATGCAAAAAGTTGGAAAATGTGACAAAAAGTTATCCCAGAATAAAATAAAGCACAAACAAGGATCCCTTGAAGAGCGGTTAACGTTCCTTCACCCCATCTCTCTCTCTCTTGCAAACCCTTTTTATGGACTTTCATTTTTTAACATTGTGTTTGGTTTATGTTAATATTTCATTTTATCTGCACGAACCCAGTGATTTCGGTGATAAAAGAATTATTGTTATTTTTTGAGTTTTCGGGTTCGAGCGTAAGAATTGTTAAGAGTGTGAGCGATCAATGTCAAATGACTTAGAGTTACTTTGAACATATAATGTCTTATACTTATCCCATATTAATAAAAAAAAATATTTCATTTGATCTCTCTCCTAATTAGGGTTATTATTTTTATTTATCGGTCTGAAGCAAATTATAAAAATAAGGGTAAAGTACACAAATGATCTCTCGACGATAGGGTACCACTTTATTAAGTTCATTGACTATTAAAAGTTTTAAAATGGTCCTCGGATATAGAATGTTCTTTTGTTGAATCCATCTGTTATTAAAAGTTACAAAATAGTCACTTGGCTATTTATTATGTTACAAACTCGTCATTTTTCGTTAAAATTTTACGGCATTTTGAGTTGTTAACCTATTGACTGTGATATAATAAAACATGATCCTAAAATCTCAAACAACTATCATAGTTCAGTCATCATGTTAATGTCTAGCACAGACGACTGCTAATTTTTTAACGAAAAAGGATGAGTTCGAAATATAACGAATAGTCGGGTGACTATTTTGTAACTTTTAATAGTCAAAAGACTCAATAAAACAACATTCTATAGTAGAGGATCATTTTAAAATTTTTAATAATCGAGAGACTTAATAAAATAGTATATTATAGTCAGGAACATTCGTATACTTGAGGGCAATTCATAACGGAGATCTTCCACGAAAGCTGTTCTCAACTTGACGTTGAATAACCTACTACCCTACCTCCCCTTATCCCATTACATATGAGAACAGAGTCATCTAATTTTTTTACATATAAAAATAGGGTCATCTAATTTTTTTCACAGCCAATATCAAATAAAAAAGTGAGATGATAATCAAGTATTGGTAGGTATAAACGACCCAAAGTTTAGGGTTAGGTGATCATATTATATGATTAGACGTTAGGTGATCATATTATATGATTAGACAAGAGGAATAGAAAATTCCAGCTTATCACCGACAAGAATGATTTTTCCACGACATGGGACCAAAAATCATTCCATGTTCTGTAATTATGAAATATTATTTATACATTCCTTTTTTTCAATGTAAATACAAAACAAACATCTGGGTACGAGGTTTTAATTACATTAGATGATCATTGTAAAAATAAAATGTAAACAAATTGTGCGACGAATTTATATTATATAATATGGGTGTCGTTTGGACGCCGAGAAAATGACGAAGTTCGCGAAGGGCAAATTAGGGTCCATCTGCTTGGGGAAATTACTAATGTTAGGTACGTAGATCTGGTTGGTGGGTCTGTTTTCTTGTTACTATTTGGACATTTCGTCTTGTCTTGTCGTTGCTCTATGAATCATACGTGTTATAAATTTTAGGATGAATGGCTTTAATAAAATGAATAATTAACATAAAAAATTTAAATTTTCAGGGTGGACACGTGTCTACCCTAGATTCAATATACATCCGCCACTACGTGCAATAGGTTCATTTCATTTAAAATATTATGTATGAATCAAACAACTTCAATGGTTAAAGAATTAATGTTATCTTTAGACGATTTATATTCCAGTATGATGTCTGCAGGAGCAAGGACAGAGTTAGGACCAAGCGTTGAGGAGGGTAAATTGTTTTAAAGAAAAAGAACAAGGATCTATTAAGTATTTGAATCTAAGAATTGAGAGGGACAAAGGTCTTATTTGACTAATATTAAAACTAAAAAGACCTAAGATGTCATTATACCAAAAATTTTGGGATGGGCAACAACTTTTCTTAAGAGCATTTATTATTAGATATTAAGAGTTTTTGAATATATATTATATTATATTCGTATTAGATTAATACAATATTAAAATAAAATATAATTGGATATTAGAGAAAAACAAATAAGCCAAAATGTATTTGTCAAAAAATAAGCCAAAATGTAAAAGCAAAATGCCGTGATTGCTCAGTCGCTGTTGTCTTGTCCTTGCATTTTCCTTTGATTATGCACGATGATGAACGGCCGGAATAACTGTCAGTATCAACCCAACGGCTAGGATTTCGACAGTTGTTCATTATTTTTACACGAAAATAAAAATATTAGTAAAATAGAATAAAATAATTAATCAGATTAAAATTACGAAATTCCTTAATGTGACTGATGTTAACACTTAAAGATTAACTTCGCGAAAATACATCAAAAGTCCCTGTATTTTTAAAAATATTAATGCGGCACTTATATTAATTTTTTCTCTTAATATAGTCTTTTAACTCAAAAAAACAAACTCAATTGGATCCTTTGACCATTTGACCAGGTTTTTTATTGTTTGAACGTTACAGTACTAATGTGACAGTTCACGGTGCTCAGGGATAAATCTAGGTGGGGACGGTCGCCCCCTTCTAAAATTTTAAAATTATCATACATTTCAGATTTTTTTATGTATTTTATATTGAAAATATGATTTCGCTCCTAGAATTTTATAAGTTTAAGTTCACCTCTGAAAATTATAAGTTCAAGTTCGCTCCCCCAACACAAAATATGTGTCTGTCCCGTGGGTGCTGACGTGACAGTCTACGATACTGACATGACAGTATATGTTTGAATTATCAATTTAGTTCATCTATCATGTTACCTGACATGTCATCAACAACCTTAAATTGTCAAATTAATATCGTGAACTGCCACATCAATACTATAAACTATTACGTCAGCTAACATCCAATAACAACAAAATATTAATCAAAATAATGTAAGAGTTAGATTAATTTTTAATAAAAAAATGCGGACCTCTTATATCTTTTTATCGTATCTGTTGAGGTGGTGACGGGTTTTCTCTACCGTTATGTCATTTGATCGTTACCGCGAACGTCGGCCTTAAAGTAAAGGAACTGTAGATTTAGACTATCGAAAAAGGCAAAGATAAAAATAATAAACAAATGAAGACCAAACCCCAAAGCCAAAACCTTTTCTGCTACTGAGATTAATTAACTAAGAGAAGAGAAAGCCAAGCCAACGGTATTAACAATCAACTTCCTTCTTCTCCGTTTCTCAATGTTTGGGGGACTCGAGTTTGCTCCTCCTTTTTCAAGCTGAAGTTCTTTGACTCGGGAACTCAGTGACGGCAATTTTGACTCCGAGTCATTGCGTGCGAGTTTTGGTTCCCGTGATGTTATCTTCACCGTTGGGTCCTCACTTGGCTGTTGCAATTCGCAAATGAGTTCGTTATTGTAGTCTTCTTCTTCTTACTTTTTTATGTGTTTGGAGGCCTTATGCTCACTTGAAACTGTGATCTCGTTGTTTGTTTGTTGGGAAATTATCTCCAGATCTGGCTTTGTCTCCGTTTAGGATCAACGGCGTCGGCGATGTCAGCTTTTGTTATTCCAAATCCCAGTGGTAATAGATCTTCCGGATTATTTTGATTTTGCTTGTCTTCACTGTGTAGAAATTTAACTATACTCTGGTTTCCAAATTTGGTTGGTTGAAAATAAAAGAAAAATGATAACTTAGAACAAGGCTTAATCCTCATTTTTCATTATTTTTAGCTGAAGATTTGAATTAAGCTCTGTTCAGATATAAATTTCGATTTGAAAAGAATCCGTTTTTTGTTGCACAATTTGGGACCAAAGATATAAAAGGAAAGATTTCAATTGACTCATATAATGCACTCATTTAGGTTTAGCTCGAAACTTATTACTTGAATGAAATTGATAAGAGACTGCGTTTTGGATAAATTTGGAGAAAAATAAGAGCCTTTTAAGATCAAGAGAGAAAGAATCATGTTGACTCTCTTCACAAAAACTAGCAGTAGAAGATTTTAGCTGCATATGTTTATGAAAGAAACAGTTGATTATCTTCGCAGTGAAAAGGTATGCTTGCATTTCGGTGTATTTGATTTACAATCTTGTACTGTCTGTCACGATTGCGATTTTGACATTGATTTATTTTTTATCATTGTTGTAGCTTTTTCTCCTTCTGTGATTGAGTTTTATTCTTACTATGTTAAATTAACAGGAGCATTGGGAAATAGCTGTTCATTTTTTGTGAAAGTCGTAGCAGTTGTGAGTTGTGCTATTTTGGTCGCCGGTGCTGATTTTTCGAATAATCTACTTCAAGCACCTGCAGAATCACCCGTTAGAGCACACAAGGGTGCACTAGCTGTTTCTGGTCTTCCCCTTCCTTCCAATCTGCCATTGATTCATAGATCTCGCCAAAGATATTTTTCACCACATAGTGCACCAACACTTATAGTACCAGCCCAACCACCTCTTAATGGTCTGTTTATAACTTCCCGTCACCCTCCTACCAGCTCGCGCCTGTCAAAACCATTGATGAAGAAGAGTGCCTCAGTGCCTCATGGTACAGACTTGCCAAATATTTCCCCTACACAGATCCGCCCTGGGGAAATTCCTACTGGTTTGGCTCAACCACCATTGTCTCCTGAAGTGTCTGGTAACATATTTTCTTAAACATTTTTTAAACTGTATTCTTCCTTTTTTTATGTTTTTATTACATTTAAAAGTCAACTTCATTTATATTACTTCTATGCGAAGAGCTTCTTAATTTGCTAACTCATACTGTGTATGAGATGCTTACATGGTATTTTCGCAATTGGACAGATTGTTGCAAACCAAATTCAATTTTACAACGAGGGAGTCATAGTTGCCATTGCGTGTATCCCATAAAGCTTGACCTTCTCCTTTTAAATGTCTCCCAAAACCCAAATTGGCGTGTTTTTCTAGCCGAGCTAGCTTCTCAGCTTCAGTTGTTGCCTTCTCAAATTGACATTACAAATTTTTATTCCATCAGTTTATCAAGATTAAATATCTCCATGGATATTACTCCACACACAGGGATCAGTTTCTCTGCCCATGATGCATCTAAAATAAACTCTTCACTTGTGATGCATAGGGTTCGTTTTGACCCAAATGTAGTTGGAGATTTCGAAGTCCTTAATTTTACATGGTTTGAGGCTCCAGCGCCTTCCCCAGGTAAATTATGATATGACTTCAGCTCTTCTCGTATCTAGTGGCTTTCGAATGCTATGTTTTTCTGGGTTGAAGTTAGTTTTTATACAGAATGGCTTCTTGAAAACTCAATAGTTTTATTTTATTTCACTTTAATTATACTTATTTATAAACATGTATACAAGGGATGATGTTATCTTCTTTTATTTGTCCTGACAAAGCTCAGCATCTTGTTTACAGCTCCCGTTGTGGTTTCTGAACCTGTAGCTGCACCAGCACATAAATCCTCCAATTCTACATTACCAAGCCCTTCAAACAAGGGGAAACATTCGGATTTGACTCTTGTCTTCGGTATTTCTGCTGGCTTGCTGGTTTTTGCTATAATATCCGTGCTTATAATTTGTTCCTGTGCATTCCGTGGGGGAAAGGCAAAAGCATCTCCTCAAGAACCTGGTATGTTTAACCACAATGACTATGATTTTCTTTTTGGTTAGCTAAAAACTAAAGCTTAAGTTGTGTGATTTTGCACGTCTTGTGAAACCTTGTAAACAAGAATGCTGATTGATTTTGCATTTCTGGTTTTAATTCAATCTTGCAGAGTGCTTAGGTTTTTCTTTTTCTTGCAGTAAAACCAAAGACTGCGGATGCGGTTGCACAAGCAGGGTATCTTCCCCACCCAAGCAGCACTCGGTTTCTACAATATGAAGAACTTAAAGAAGCAACAAACAACTTTGCACCCGCGAGCACACTAGGGGAGGGTGGATTCGGCAGAGTTTTCAAGGGTGTTTTAACTGATGGGACAGCTGTAGCTATTAAAAGGCTTATCAGTGGAGGGCCTCAAGGAAACAGAGAGTTTTTAGTTGAAGTTGAGATGCTTAGCAGATTGCATCATCGTAATCTTGTGAAACTTGTAGGTTACTATAGCAGTCGTGACTCTTCGCAAAACCTGCTTTGTTATGAGCTTGTTCCAAATGGAAGCTTAGAAGCCTGGCTCCACGGTAATTTGCCTCTCTAAACTTGAACCACTTGGCAGCTCATTAAATGATGTTATCCTTTTTTTTTTTTTTTTTTTTTTTGCTTGAGTGGCTTTTAATATGTGGAACTGTCTTCGATCCCGTTTTGCTTCAGGCCCCTTGGGAGTAACTTGTCCTCTGGACTGGGACACCAGAATGAAGATTGCTCTGGATGCTGCAAGAGGACTAGCATACCTGCATGAGGACTCACAGCCATGTGTTATCCATAGAGATTTCAAAGCATCCAATATATTACTCGAGAAAAACTTTCACGCTAAAGTTGCTGATTTCGGCCTTGCCAAACAAGCACCGGAAGGCAGAACAAATTACCTGTCTACTCGTGTCATGGGAACATTTGGGTTAGTTTCATGCACCACTCTTGTAAATATCGCTCTCTTGTTTCAATTGACACCAAGTTAGAAATGGGATTGATTTATAGGTATGTTGCTCCTGAGTATGCTATGACCGGACATCTACTGGTAAAAAGTGATGTTTACAGCTACGGAGTCGTACTTCTTGAGTTACTTACCGGGAAGACACCTGTAGATATGTCGCAACCATCAGGACAGGAGAACCTGGTCACATGGGTGAGTAATAAGTCTGACTGTTATGAATCACTCGAGTTGCTTGATAACTTTTACAAGTTAGTTGTTCCGCTTTCAGGCGAGACCAATCCTAAGAGACAAGGATCGGTTGGAGGAGCTAGCTGATCCAAAGCTTGGAGGGAAGTACCTGAAGGAGGATTTCGTACGAGTTTGCACAATTGCAGCTGCTTGCGTTGCTCCAGAGGCTAGCCAAAGGCCAACAATGGGGGAAGTAGTACAGTCTTTAAAAATGGTGCAGCGTGTTACTGAATATCAGGATTCCCTGTTAACCGTTTCGAACAACCGACCCAACCAGAGGCAGTCCTCTACTACTTTCGAGTCTGATGAGACATCATCAATGTTCTCCTCGGGTCCTTACTCTGGCCTAAGTGCTTTCGACAATGACAACATCTCAAGGACGGCAGTTCCCTCCGAAGATCTCCATGAAGGTCGATGAACACCTTCGACCGGATATAACAGTGAGAAAATTTCTCGGTAGAAAATGGAGTTCAAACTGGAAGTGTTGCAGATTTTTGTGATCTCTATAGATGGGGAGAATGGGTTCTTCTTGTCCCTATTTGTTGTTGTACCATGGTTAAATTCACCCCCCCACTCGATGGTGGATGAAATTTTGTACATATGCATAATTGTTTTTTTCTCATTGGACATTCAAGGGTTTAATTTGTTGGTCACCAAAAATATTTATTTTATTTTTTCACTTTACTTTAATTTAGGAAAAAATATATTAGATGTCCCTATACTTTTAAAAAAAATCAGTGTTGCCATCGTATTATTTTTTCTCTCAATGTGGCTCTTTGCTCAACATTTTTCGTCATTGACTGTTACGATGCTGGCATGGCATTTCAAGGTGCTGACATGGCAGTTCAAGGTGCTGACATGACAGTTCATCTGTCATGTTTGAGTTACAAATTTAGCTTATCTATCATGTCATCTGCCATACTATCAACCAACATGAACTATCATGTCAAGACTGTAGACTGTCACATCAGTACAGTAAACTGTCACATTAGCACAGTTACGATCAACGACAAAAAACGTTGATCAAATGATCACATTAAATTTACTTTCTAGATTTGAGGATCACATTAAGAGAAAAAAAATAATACATGACCACATTCACATTAATTTTTTTAAAAGACAGTGACCTCTAAAATATATCCAAGAATATAAGCCTCAAGATTAGACTTTCGGTGATTATGTATGCGTCAGTATGAATATCATTATTAATGAGCAAAATATATTATCTTTTAATTTTATTTACCTGTCATATTCACCTTTTTTCCTATTGCGTTGTATTTAATTTATTTTTATTAATTTGAGGTAATTATAATTTATAAAATAATATATACACTTTAAAAATTTTAAATTTAAAACAATTAACGATCAAACACCTCTGCATACATTATGAATATTATTATTAAATTTAAGTTTAATAGAAAAATAAGGACTTAAACTATACTCAAAATTAATTTTTGGTGTTTAAAGAATTTTTTTTGTTAAAAATAGGTGCTTATTGTTTTTTATTAACTTTTAGGTGGATATCGTTAAAAAATGTTAAGTGGCACGTGTTATATTTATATTTTTTATTTTTTAAATAAAATTTTTTTAAAAAATCTGAACGTAAGTCATTTAACGGTTTTTTAAAACGGTAGACATCTAAAACTAGAAGTGCAACAGAGAAAACATTAGACACATATTTTTAACAAAAAAATTAGCCACCAAAAATAAATTTTAAGTATAATTTATACATTTATTTTTATATTAAACCTTAAATTTTTTTATCTTTAAATGTATTAAATTTTAACCAATTTTATATGATTTCCTCCTTTCTAGTTTCAATTTTTAGGATAATTTACTTGTTTAGTACTTAGATTATTTGTTTTGATCAGTTTTATTATCTAAATTTTCAATTTTTTTCACAATTATACATAAAGTTTAGTTTTTATTTCATTTGAATACCCACGTTTAAAATTTAACGTTAAGTTTTGAAAAGAATATTGAAATTTTAGGTACTAAAACATACCAAAACTGATAGTTCAGGTACTAATCGTGTTAAGTTTTTAATGGCGAGGTAATAAATGCTATGTATAGTTTGAAAAACTTTAAAAATTTAAATACTAAAACGAATCAAAATTAATATTTATATTCTAAACACGTTAAATTTTGAATCGTACACCTAGTTTTGACGGGTGAGTCTTTCGATATGAATTTTCTGCATACAATGACTCAAACATGAGACATTTCTTAAACGATATCAAACTACTTACCACTTGAACCAATCCGTTGCTAAAATATTAAACCACTTTTATAATAATGTTTTTATCTTTATATATTCGTATACAGTCTTTAAAAATACTACGAGTTGTTACCACTTAATCATAGTCTTAACCTTAAAATATTGATCAATAATTCAAAAAAATCATATATCAAACAAATTAGGATATATGTGTAAAAAAATAAACTATTTATTTAGTCATTTTACTTTTATTCTTTTTATGTTTTGTTAATTATAATGACTTTTAATTTATTCATTAAGCCTTTAAATTTTACTTATTAGGTCGTTAAATATTTTAATAAATTCATCCAAATCACCTAAAACTTCCCTTTTAAGACTCAAGATTTTAATTTTTTATATGATATGATCAACAATGTTAAAGTATTTTCTTGTGAATCAAAATTATGGAAAGGTCCAGGAGAAAGAGATTAGCAATATATTGATTTTATTTATAAGATAATAATGATTGCATATCATGCATGGGTGTTCAAAACTAGGTACCCGTAATTTTTGGTATTCCTAATATCGGGTACCTGAAATTTTTGGTATAAAAATGTGGACCCATATCTTGGTACATTCGAGTACCTATAAATCTCGAGTACCCGAATTTTCGGATCACGAGTACTTGATTCATAATTTTTTTTTATTTTTTTAAATTATATTATTTTTAAAAAATATAAAAATATATAAAATTTAAATATATATATATATATATATATATATATATAATAATTCACCTATAAAGTTTAAAAATTTAAATTATATAACTGAAAGAAAATTTATTAAAAATAAATAAATTTCAAAGGTTTATAAGTTGAAATAAATATTTTAAAAAATAATTTAGAATGATAATGTGAAATAATTATGAAATTAAGAATTTAGAATGGTATGACGGTAAAATTTAAGAAATTAGGAATTTAAAATGTTAGAGTAAAATAATTTGAGAATTATAAATAAAAAATTAATATAAAATAAAAAAAATTAAATTACATATACAATAAATCAAGTATCGGGTCGGAGGGTACCCGGTTAAGCTCTGACACGGAAACTAAAAATTTAGCAGGTTGGGTACCCGACCCAAAAAACGAATATTTTCAATATAAATATCCGATATTTTTTAACGAATCGGTGAGGGGATTAACCAGATAGGGTATATTTGGAACACTCCATTATCATGTTAATATAAGATTAAATTTTAATTTTTTTAAAAAAAATAATCTGAAAAGAAGGAAAGTAGGAAATTTTAGTTCTTATAAAATCTCAAACAATAATTGAAGGAGTGGTTTGGCTGAAATTTAGGGTTGCGTTTGTTATGATGGAGAATGCTAAAAGGCACGTAAAGCACTGACCCCTTCGTCTCTCGCAAGATATTCGAAGTATTCACTTCAAAGGGAAGATGGAGATCAAAGACTTCGTCCTCATCATCTCCATCTTCTATATCTTGCAAAGCTCTTCTTCTATCAGGCCTCATAACAGCTCACCGGCAGCACCGGACGCCGCTTCATCGACACCGGCCGCAGGTTCGTCGACGCCCGTTGCGCGAATGAGAGTACAATTACAAACCCCAATTCACCAGACGCCGGCGAAGAATCACCCGAATCACCATACGGAAGTAGCGATAATTCGCCAATCGAACCGGCATCGGGCCCGTCCGAGCAGTTCTCGTTTGTTAATCCAATGCCCGCTAGCAATCCACCCGGGCTGGACATAATCTGCGGAGCCATCAAGCTGCCCGTCGATTGCATGAAACTCATCTCCCCGTTCGTAAACAGAAGCATCACGATCGAGCCCCTGAGCATCGCGAAGGTGGGGATTCAAGTGTCGACCGACATGTCAAAGCAAGCGATCGACACGGCCACCAGGTTCATGGATGATCCGAAATCGTCGGCGAGCCTGAAAGAGGCCATGTCCACGTGCCTGGAAAACTACCAAGACATCCCCGACGACAACGACCTTGCGCTCCAAGCTCTCGACAAATGCAACACCAACGAGGCCGCGATCAAGCTGAGTTCCAGCCTGACCAGCGTGGCTACCTGTCTCGATGGAAACCAGCAAATGCGCATCACGTCGCCGATGAGGGACATGGAAACGGAGCTTGAGAGACTGCTTCAAATCACCCTTACCATTGTTTCCGATTTGGTCAAATTTTAGTCGAACGAAACGCCCACTAAAAGTCTAGGTAAAATAAAAATAAACAAAATAATTCTAACGTGTACTGTGTGATTATTGAATGCGTCAGTATGAATTTAATTATTAATGGGCAAAATATGTTATCTTTTTAATTTTATTTACTGCATTTTATTTTCAAGTTTAAAGATATTTTTATTTTTTTTATAAAAGAATGTATATATTTTTAATTTAATTTAATTTATTCTAACGTGTACTGTGTGATTATGAATGCGCAGTAGGAATTTAATTATTAATGGGCAAAATATGTTATCTTTTTAATTTTATTTACTGCATTTTATTTTCAAGTTTAAAGATATTTTTATTTTTTTTATAAAAGAATGTATATATTTTTAATTTAATTTAGATTTAAGTTAATATTGGAGACTCATCCATCAAAGTCAGATGTATGATGCATATCCAGATTAATTAAGATAAAACCTTAGAAATAAAGAGGCCAACAAATTTTTTTTACGAAATGATATTTAGAATTATTGTTAATTCGAAACAATTTTGATAAATTAAATTATTTATTTAATCATTTTAATAATTATCATGTCACTCTAATATAGTAGATATGTTCAAATTATTCCCTTTGTTATTAAATAATTAGTCCATCTATTATACAGATCCACTCAAATTAGTCCATTTATTTTTAAATAGATTAAATTAATCATTTTGATAGTAAAAAAATAATCGAATAGGTAAATAGATTAAATTAATCATTTTGATAGTAAAAAAAATATTCGAATAGGACAAATTAACATAGATAATTTCACTATTTAAAAAAAACATTTATTATCGGCTTAATAACAAAATAAGTGCCTAAATTATATCGTGTTTCATGAATAGGTGTCTAAACTATTTTTTGACTCATCCGGTGCCTAACGTACAAACATTACTATTTCAGGTGTCTCGGTTCCAATGCCGTTAAAAAAATCGTTAAGTGACATGTGTCACAATATGATATTTTGAAAATCTTTTTTTAAAAAATTAAAATATTTTATTTTGAAAAAAAACCCCAATTTTCTTAAAATATAAAAAAAACCCTAAACTTCTTGAATCTCTTATTCTAGCCACCTTTACTTCGTTTACTTCAATCGTCGGTCATCTCTTACCATCTATCCATTGACGACCGACCACTCACTGGTCGATCATAACCCTTATTATCATCTCAAAACCCAAAATTTCCAAATCCATAATCCCTAAAACCTAAAATACTCAATCCCTTAAATTCCTTTGGTTGATGGTCGATCGTTGTAATTGACTGATTATTCGGCTATGGCAGTCTGCTCCTTGACCATATAGTCGACCGTTTGAACTTTGGCAGTTTGGCCATGGAAACTGATTCACGAAAGGGGAGGTTCAATTAAGTTCAAAATCGAATCGAATCAAAACCTATTCGAAAAATTCATCGAACTCTCGAAAGTTCAATAAATGCTCATAAGTGCAAGTTCTCGCAGCCCATGTATTCCAAGTATCCATTATGAAGAAAGTTAAAAGGGCCCAAAAACAAGAAAGAAAGGAAAAAAAAAAAAAAGCTATCGAGCAATGCACCCTAGCGTGAACCTCGTGGGTGAAAATTTTAATTAGGGTAAACTACATTAATAGCTATTGAACTTTTAGGCTGTTTTCACTTTGGTCATGAAAAAAAGCTTCCATTGGATTCATTGTATGTATGAATTTTTTTTATTTTGGTCACTAGATCGTCAAACCATTAACAAAAATCACAAATAAAGCAATGACAGTTCAAAGTTTTAGTGAATTATACATGTTTTGAAATTCTTATAACCAAAATGAAACCAGTTTAAAAGTTTAGTGGCCGTCACTGTAGTTTATCCTTTATTTAATACTTAAATGTTGAAAGCAGCTGCTCACCTAAAAAGAAAAGCAGCGACCCCCGTGGCATCAATGAATGAGCCCATCTTTTCTCTATCCCAATTTCCCACATCGATAAGAAACGACACAATTTCACAAACTTTCCATGCCACACTCATCCAACTTTCTCATTTTGTGAACCCACATACAAAGATGAAAGAGGAAAAACACTAGAAAATGACAGTATGAACATCTAAATTTGCATGTTTTTCTATAAACACTTGGATCAAGAAGGGACAACAGGAATCCCTTCATCGAAAAACTTGCTTCTCATGAAACTAGTGAAAGCTGAACATATGGGCAGTTCTTCAAGCTCATCAAAGAAATCATTTTCGTCTGGTGTTGAAGATGATGATGATGATGATGATGCCTTTATACGTGGACATGAAGAAGAGAGTGGCTCTTCATCCACCAGAAACGCTCTCTCTAGATTCCCAATGAAAGGATCTTCTTGGTTGATCCTTAATGGGGAGGATTGCAGATACTGGAAATGCTCCTCCTCACATCCGTCCTTCACTTCTTCTCGTGAAACTTGAGTCCGATCATCGTTGTCATCGTCGTTGTTTTCGGGTTCTTTCGGTGAGCGTGTTCGGTTTTTGGGATTGAGATCAGGGCCTGGATGGTTGTGAGTGGATGTGTAAGTGATGATGAGCATTGAAGCATCCGTTTTGCATCTCTCGACTTGTTTTTTGGCCGAACATCCTTTTGATGTGCTGCACTTGTAATAACCCCTGCATGATCATTAAACATGAAGGAAACCGAACAACCACGAACATAAAGAAGAAGAAAAATACATCATCAGAAAGACAAACAACCTCGGATAAGGATACCCTTTGATGGGTTTTTGCCCATATTTCCTCCAACACCATGAATCGGAAGGCGGCCCTTCATTCTTGACCTTTCCACCATTCTCTCCTACCTTCACTGTCACAACAGTCCTCTCGACAACAACCTTCCTGGTAATCAAAACATGCCCAAAATTTAGGAATGTCGGAAACTGAAGTTGAGTGCATGTAAGTGAAGCTTAAACTAACCTTCTTTTGGATGCCTGAGTTTCAGTTGGTTTGAGCGCTGATTCTTCCTTTGAACCCAATTTTGGAGAGACAGAAGTCACAGAACCGTCCATTAACGCTGATCTTATCTCTTTCTTGTCACTCCTTTAATGTAAAGTTATGAGCAACTCTATGCATAAAATCATCACTCACCACTCACCACTCACCACCGTGCAATAAAATAAAAGCCATTATCAACACACTGCTGCTGCTGATGCATATAAATAAATATATACAGATGTTTCAACGACAAACACATTGCTGGCCCCATCCTCCACTTAATTGGTTTGTGCAAGATTGGGTTAGGCCGATTTCTCTGCCCATAAACACAATCAATTCCACTTTTCACTTGGATATTTGCCGATTATTTTATATTTTAAATTAATCCCAAACTTTAAAAATATTCTAATTAATTCTTGGGTAAATTACGCATTTAGTAACTAAAGTGTTAGTTTTGGTCCGTTTTAGTACCTAAATTTTTATTTTTTTTTCAAAATCATACTTAACGTTTGATTTTTGTTTCATTTTAGTACCCCACAGTTAGAAACTTAACGGATGGGCTGACGGCGCATAGCTCCAATGGATGAAAGGACAATCCGAATGGTAGATCACGAGAGAATGACGAGTCGACCAACATAGTCCAATTTCAGACCCATCAGACAGTTGACAACGGAGATGGGAGGATGACGAAATCGAAGAGTTCATCATCGATTGTGGAAGATTGAGGCGTTTTTCAATGAAACAAAGGACGAAATCGCGTTCACGAGGTTGAAAAGGTACAAGTTGGAAAGTTTCGACTTCATCGACCGACGGATGCAATGACCAGTGACTGTAGATGTGGCGGCCGACGAGCTTGTCCATTAAAATTTTAATTGTGGGTACTAAAATGAAATAAAAATTAAATGTTAGGTACGATTTTGAAAAAAAATGAAAGTTAGGTACCAAAATGAACTAAAACTGATAGTTTAGATACTAAATGGGTAGATTACCCTTAATTCTTTAAAGTATTTATATGTTATTAATCCATTTTTTTCATTGGTCTAACATCAAATGCTGGCTTAAAAAGGTAACATTTCATTTTAAGAGGTTAAAACTTGAAATCAAATTATCCATACAATAAATAGTATGTGTGTGTATATATATATATATTGTTCACGTGTTCTAAATGTATTTTATGATAGATTTGAATTGGTATTTTGTATTCAACTTAACTGTTAATTTTTTTATTGTAATTCCGATTTTAGGATTTTATCCTAACTAATTTAGACCGATATGTGTTGTTTATCTGACATTGGTTGGTGAATTTCCCAACGGAAATTTTCTGCTTACACATTCAAAACATGCTTAAGCGATATCAAGTTGCTGACTACTCGAATCAACTCCGTTGATTACTTTTGGACTGATAAGTTGATGGAAAAACTTAGTTGATACGAGGTTGATATTTTGAGGCCTAAAGTAAAATGTTTTAATAATATTTGAAATCAATACAGAATCAGATTCATAGTTTGGGGATGTTCAATGTAATTAACCTATGCTTTATAAAATGGTCACTCTGGTGGCGGCGTTGGAAACTTGGCACATAAGTTAAATCAGCTTAAAAGGCAAATTCAAGCGGAGAGAACAGCTTCGGTAAAGGTAATTTGGTGAAATGCTTTCTGCAAGAATCCAAATTCCTTTATGTAAGCTTGCTAATGGTCATGAGGTTGTATCTTCAACGAGTGTCAAGCTTCCGTATGTTGAGAAGTTGCCACCGTATACGACATGGATATTTCTGGACAAGTATGTTGGATTAGCATATTAGTCTGCCTAGTTTTGAGTGTTCTATTCTGTCTGTTTATGTACTCTGTGCTTCTGCTTTGACTTGGTAGGCCACTAGAGAGCACTTGATCTGAATAGCTTTAGCCATTAGGTCATGGGCTAGCCATGCTACTTAAGTCTTCTCCAGTTGAGGGTTATATTTTGGGGAGCTTTCTTGAGAGGGCTTCAATTAGTGTTGGCATTGGCACCAAGCTTAAGCCATTAGCAAAAGCTAGCCCCCTCAAGGTTTTGTTACTATTATTTAGTTCAAAGTGGAGATTTCAGCAGCACAAGACTCCACAGATGAAATCTACCACCTTTTCTCATCTTATCTTGCTTTCCATGAGATTTTATTTTGGCCTGTCTTATCTTAAATATGCATCATTCAGCTCAGAAATCAGAGAATGGCTGATGACCAATCTGTTGTCGGAAGAAGACGTATATACTATGACCAACACGGCAGTGAAGCTTTGATCTGTAGTGAGAGTGAGGAAGACAGTGCTGAGCCTGAGGAAGAAAAACATGAATTTTCTGAGGGTGAAGATCTTCTTTTGTGGTAAGTAAAATAGGATGCAACCTCCATTAATAAATAGAGGAAGTGCACATTTGCACTTAGATAGCTGAACTCCTGTGCCTTTTCCTCATCATACTGCTCAGAAGTCAACATCATCTACGGAAATGCAACTGGTAGGCATTGTTGTCTTTCAATGTATGTGGCCTAGGACCTATTACTGTTGTAGTGCATGGTGAGATGTAGTGAGAATGATGTAAAACTAGTTGGCAAAATTGTGTCTGGTTCTTCTGCTGTTTTCGGTTTTTACTGTGTTAGACGCTTCATACTGGTATTTATTTCAGTATATGTAACTGACCTTGGGTTTAGTGCAGAAGTGACGCCCTGTCATTCTTAAGAAACGTTTATTTGGATTTTTACTTAACTGTGGATAAGTTATTTTCTTTTGCACTTTATGGGAAAAAATAAGGCTCAATCATTTTAGATTAACAATTTGAATTTGGTAGGAATGTCTGTCAGGAGTATGGTCTAGGTGAGGAAATATTGATGTCTGTCAGCCAGTTTTTGGGAGTCACCAGCTCTGAGATCCAGGTATTCTGCTATAAACATGCACACATGATTGCCTTCCTTGTATGATATTTGGTTTCTTTAATCCTTCCAAGGTTTGTGTTTACATACTATTTTTTTAAATAATTATTAGTAACTGTTTTCTATAAGATTTGCAGGATCGGCATGGCTTGCTCAGAGACAAATACAGTGACCAGAACATTAAAGATTCTGAATATTCTGTATCTGAGAAGGGTATATCTTTGGACAAGAGCCTCAGTGCTGCCTTAGATTCTTTTGATAACCTCTTTTGCTGCCACTGCTTGGTACTACCTCTCACCACCATTCTTAATGTAGTTCATTCATTAAAGAGAAACATGGGCCTACTGATATCACATGCAGCAGCTCTTTCGACATTTTAAAAAACCTTTTCTGATCAAAATTTTATCTGCCTAATAGTTATTTGATTGCCGTCTTCATGGCTGTTCCCAATCTTTAATTAATCCTGTAAGCAATATGTTTCTTGTCTTTCAATTGAATGTGATTTTGTTTCATTAGTTTTTCTGATTTGGAACCTATTGCTTTACAGAGTGAAAAGCAACCATATTGGTCTGAATATGAAGATGACAGGAAGCTTTGCAGCGATCAATGTTACCTCCGGGCTTGGTTTTATTATTTGGTTTTTTTATTCTTTTGTGCTAAAAAGCTTGTATGGTATTGTCTTATGAGTTGATACTGCCAAAACCATTATTGTTGATAACTTTATGATCTAAAGTTCTCCCTTGATGTCCAAATATTTGCATTCTTTATTGTTCTCTGGTTCTGTTCCTCATCCTAGAAACATGGGTTCTGATATTTGTGTTAAAACTTTTATTTGGATCTAATATCTTTCATTTTGTCGGGAAGGAGTGAAGCTTTTTTTATTTCAACATCAATTCATGCAGTTAAGAGCTGTCAAAGATGTGGCAGAAGGTTCAGGTGTCAAAGCATTGCATGGAGTGAAAACTGCAACTTTATAAGAGAAAGACCAGGCTGTGTCATCTGATGCCAAAAGAGAAAAAGACTATTGCTGATGCAGATCTCAAGCAAGATGACAGAGGAGAAGAAAGGCCTGTTGGGTTAGAAGGTATTAATGACTCAGAATGTGCTGGTGAAGCTCAAACTTTGGTGATATCTTCCAGACCAATGGATAACCCTGAAAGTTCTGGAAAGCGCAAAGCCTCCCAAGAACCATTAGATGATCCACTACACTGTTCTGATGGCAGCCAAGATTTTGCAAGTAAGAAACATAAGATGTAACTGGTTTTGGATGTAGCCACAAAGTCTTCTGTCCAAGTCATGCCGGTGCTGAAAGTAGTAAAAGTAGGAATGATGATGTTGACTCTTAATGAAAATGAAGCTCAAATTACAGCCAAAAACAACAAAAATGAATATGGTGAAAGGGGATTGGAAACTTTTACATGTCCTGCTAGTGCTTCCAAGACCAAGGATAAGACAGGGAATGGAGGCAAAGATGTTACAGAGGTGCCTGATTTGAAGTGGTCATCTTCTGAGTGGAAGCCCATTGAGAGAGAATTGTATTTGAAGGGAGTGGAGATCTTTGGGAGAAACAGGTAGAAGGGATTGGAATTTTTTTCAGTCTTTTGCTTTGCAAAAAATGCAAATTGATATTATGAGTTAAATATAAATACATTTTTATCTTTGGCATTAGTTTCTGCAGTTCTACTTATTTAATGGACTAAACTGCAGCAGCTTTCTTAGGGGACTAAAATGTGCTGAGCCAAAACATTTAGACGGTTGTGATTAAACATCTTTCTTCTCCCTCCTAGATAACAATATCTTTATGCTTCTACTAATTGTGTATCATGCTCATGTTTACGTATTAATTTTATTTTAATCATTCGTCATTTAATAATTAGTAGAACTAATAATGTAATATTATTTTATTGTGACACATAAACATCACCTTTATTTTTTACCATAGATGATTCAAGTTTTTTAAAAAATGGATAAATACCCATATAGCACCTAAACTATCGATTTTGGTATGTTTAATGCCTACATTTTCAAATTTTTTCAAAATTATATCTAAAATTTAATTTTTATTTCATTTTAATACTCGTTAAAAGATTCAGTTTTTGTTTTATTTTAGTATCCATGTTCAAAATTTAACGTTAAGTTTTAAAAAAATTAAAAGTTTAGATACTAAAGCAAACCAAACCTATTAAGTTTTTAACGACGGGATATTAAAATGAAATGAAAACTTAAAATTAGGTATTATTTGGAAAAAACTGAAAATTTAAATACTAAATAGACCAAAACTAATAGTTTAAGTACTAAATGCGTAATTTAAAAATCAAATTGTTATATGTATGTCTTATTAGATCTACATCCATATTGATCTTTGAATTAACAAACAAAAGCTAGTGGTTTCTAAACCCTAATTTCTTTTTCTAGAGTTCCAACTTTCAAACTCGTTTTCAGCCTGGTTTCTTGAGATTTGCTGCTGTTTTTTTTTAACCTCATCAATCTAAGTACGTGAAACTTTTTATTTCAGGTGACAATGGAGATAAACACTAAAACAACAAGCATATTGGACTTACTGCCCAAGCATCCAAATCGTTTTCGGAATAATCGACCGAAGTTAAGGAGTAATAAAAAAGTTATCGTAACTTGCCTCACTTTGCTTGAGACCCCCACAATACTCGAGTTCTGAATTTCATGTTTCGTAAACTAAACTATGGCCAACTTGTTTTGATAAACTAACAATGAGAGTTGGGGAAGATAGTAAAATGAGAGCCATGTTTTACGTGGTTTTAGATCACATAAGCTGTGTGCCGGGATACCTTTGCTTTGAACGTTCAAACCAAATGCCATTATGGGGCTGCAGTTGTATATGATGTCGATAGTAATCATCTATTGTGGCGTTTGCAGTCTCGGTACCAAACGTCATCCGTCCAATTTAAGTCCCCAGGCCATAGCTCAGAAACGTAATCTACAATGTACAAACATGCAGTCGGCTAGAGTCATCTCGTTGGTGAATCTGTTGATCGATTAACCATAGTAAAAAGAAAGACGGGAACGAACAGAAGAATTATTAAGTTACCACATTAATGACCTTTCCTTGGAATGGAACTGCCCACTTTCATAATTATTTGCCAGCTCTGCACCACCTCCACCAGTGGCAGAAACTGCTTTGTTTTTGGAATCTGTAACTTCCTTACCCTCTCCAGCTTTGCTCGTATCAGTATCTGATCTCACTTCAGAAGTGTTCGACATGCAATGCTTTTGAAGCCATCTATCAGTTTCCCAGAGGACATGCATGATGCTTTCTCTGGCAGCATAGCCATGGCTCTCGAAGGGTAGAATGACAAGGCGGCAAAGAGCTCCATGACCCTTCAGAGCATTGAAGAAACGATCCGACTGGCATTGTATGGATTTTCCCAACATGTAGGCAAGCAAACAAGTACAGAAGAAATTTATGATAAGTCAAATAGCTTAAAATTGTCCGGGGTCAAAAAAGAAGTGTGAACAGGCTCTGCATTTCTGCCATGATGAAGGAGCCAAATAGCGGATGGAGAGAGCTATCTAACATCACATAATTCAATAAATAGATAATCGGGGAGTAAATAAACTTTATTAATGAATTATTCTATGGGCGATTGATAAATCTGGGAGAACATTAAACAAGGAGCACAAACGAGGGTGTGGAAAGCCATATACCTGCATGGTTAATGTTCCGGGGTTGTTGTCTTCTTCTCCATGGATAAGCAAGATAGGCTTCTTGATTTTATTTGCAGACATAAATGGGCTCATCTCCACATAGGTATTAGTTGCCTCCCAAAGTGTTCTATCCTCATTCTGCAACAATGAGATGTAGGAAGCCATAGATCCAGTGGAAGAGAAATGAAGAGAGAGGAAAATATAGAAAAAGTCATTGCATTAAATATACTCGAATGCTGCAGTTCAATACCTGAAAACCAAAAGGTGTAAGGGTTCTGTTGTAAGCTCCAGACCGAGCAATCCCACAAGCGAAAAGGTGAGGAGCATGTGCTAGAAGGTTTGCAGTCATGAATGCTCCATAGGAATGTCCCCCTACAGCAATTTTGTTAGGATGGCTACCTGATGCAGCAGAAAAAATCAAGTCAGAAATTATAATCGGCATTCTGCAACTCGGAGATGATATATATGGGAGAGAAGATACGCACTCCACGTCGGATAACTTCCTCCACAGCTGCCTCTGCACTTGAAACCAGTTGCTCTACATACCTACACAGATGATATATGACGGGATACACAGACATACAGAAACTTGTATATTTATCATACAAGTAGTTGTTTTACCTATCATTGGCTTCTTCATTCCCTTCACCGATTATTGGGATTGTTGGCCCAGACAAGATAGCAAATCTGCAAAGTGGAAAATACGAGTAACCATAATTTAGTCTAGTGGCACCCAGATGAAAAGGAAAAAAACAATGGGGGGAAGTAAAAAACAACATAATGAGTATATAGCAATATGAAGGAATAATTTCATGCCTTCTAGCAAGCCAAAGGAGAGCTGATGTTGGACCTATGCCCGCAAACTCATTAGGAGAACCGCGAACTTGTCCAGCTGCGTCTTTGCTTTTAAATTCCCCTGGGTAAGACCAAACCAGACATGGAAGAGGGCCATCTTTTGATGGATCATAGCCTGGTGGCAAGTACAATGTAGCAGTAAGTTGAACCCCATCTTTCCTCTGGTACCTAATCATCTCTTTCTGCAATGATGCCAACTGTGGATATGGATGAGGGAAATCTGTGATCTGACATGATTTCCTATCTGGCCAACTTTGAATGTAATATTGGGTATTCTCAGTTTTCGACTCTTTAGAAGTAAGAATCTTCAGGTCATTTAGGTGTATATCCCCTTCTTTCTGATCCGACATCAAAGCAACAACATTCTCATAATACTTCTCTTTGTCACTCTCCCATATTCTTTCTTTACTGCCAGTATTTCTGGAAGAATTCAATCGAGATCAGATTGCCATCAATAGACCCCAAAACATGAACACGCAAGAAAAAAAAGGTTAATTCTTAAACACTTACATGTCAAACAAATCAAGGAAGGGTATGTTCCCCTCTGGTGTAGCACCATTTCCATTCAGCAAAACATAAGTTCCATCATCATTTTCTTTCCTTAGCTTAGCTATCACATAAGACCCAGCAGGAGTTCTCCTCAGCATTGGAGAACCAGGATCAGAGTACACATCCTCAGATGACCTATCAAAGAGCATGCGTGGACTCACATCTTTCGATCCAGGAGATATAACCCAGGTTCTTATTCGACGTGTCTTGTACCATGACTCATAGACCAGAGCCAGTGAATCATCACACCACGAAATCCCTCTGTCAAAATGAAGAATCAAACATATTAGATTACATCATTAAAACTTCACTGGGATTTTCAAACAAAACAGTAGCTGGCCATTGGCTTCTGCAGTCTGCACGATATTTGAAATTTATTTCCAGCAAGCACAACTTGATGAACTACTCGACACTTAATAAGCTGATCAATCCCTTTGCCATCAACCTAGAGTAACAATGATGTATACATGGCAGTTATGTAATATAGATGCATGCTAAAGAAAACCTTTATCCCAACATTCACTGGAGAACCTCAAAGATCTCCCTGTCAGGGAGTGAAATGAAAGCCAAGGGATGGTGGTTAAACATAGATTTGTTAGTAGCAATTCAGTTCAGTGCATCCCTCACTCCATCTACTACAAATCTAGACTCAATTTTAGAATTCCTGTACTTTGATGAATGATGATAAAGTTTTGACATCAGCAAGCAGTCGCACAAAGTTCACAGCCCATAGGTTTTGAGACATCATTTTAAATACATTAGAAAGACGGGCCAGCTATATTCATCAATTTAAATCAATACAAAGAAACCTACAAAGATAAATTTAAAACAAAATAACATATAAACCTACCCATAGCGAAGATCAAGTTTGAGTAATATTTCTGGCTGTTCACCTTCATGCAGCTCTGCAGCCTGTGTGTAAATTATATCACGTGGCGAAACCTCCACTTTTGCATCACCTTCATCTTGTGTCTCTGCCCTAAAAACTTCAACAGAGTCAGGGAACAAGAATTACATACAGAAACTTCATGAGAGAAAGATTACATTATATTTTATCGCTGAACGGGTTACAACAAACCCATTCACGTTGATTACACAATTACACCCAGCATCTTTAAAGCTTTCATTGTTTCACAAAAGCATAGTACACGCTTCAATAAATACTTAAAAGACTGACCATCTATAGTCCCATCTAACTACAGTCAATTTCTCTTTACGAATGCATAAGTTGGCAAATAATACCAATACATACCAGTATAGAGTTGAAGGCTTATCTGCTCTCCAATTGATTGACCTCATCCCTTTTCGCACACTATTGAATGCAATAGGAATGTTATCTGCAAGGGGCAAGTCGCAGAGCTCTCTAACAAATTTCCCATCAGCTGTCCACACATCCACTTTCTTGGGGAACCTTCCACATGGTACAGTAAAGGAATACGGCCTGTGAATCGAACTAATCAAAATGTAATTCTCATCAGGGGAAGGATCCATAGATGTGTAAACAGCCGGTGAACCAACCTCCTCCACCTTACCATCCAGGGACGCCAAAACAAGTTGAGAAGTGGCATAGTAATCAAATAAATCCTCATCATACTCATCCTTCAGCAAATCCTGGTATGTTCTAACTTGAACAACAGATTTCTGCTCATTGGATTGAATCTTCGGGCCAGAAGGAACCAAAGGTTTCTTTGGTGGGTCTCCACGAGACAATGGAATAGCACAAACCAAAAGGGTTGACTTATCCACCCAAATATAATTATCAAACACTGCATTGAGATAAATATCCTGTGACTGAAACAGCAGCCTAGCTGTTCCGGTCTCGATATCAGCAACCCACACTCTAAGCTTACTAGAACTACTCTCCTCTTCCTCAAAACGAACACTAAAGGCCAGATGTTTACCATCATTTGACCAACTAACAAAATTAATCTTAGCACCATCAGAGAGTCCGCTAACCTCTTTTTCAGGTCCCAACGAGCCATCAGGCAACAGTTGATGGATTCCGATGCCAGTGTAGAAAGACATCCGGCTCCTGGCATTGCATTTCCCATCAATCCGAATACCAGCAAGCTTCTCCTCAGGTCTCGCTAGTTCCACCAGTGGAGGCAAAGATCTCCGCTTGAGAAACATAATTTTATCCCTCAATGGCGAAAACGAAATCGCGGGAAGCGGCGGAGCGTCAACGATATCTCGAATTTCCGGAGGGGGGACACGATACTTAACTCCGATCGCAACATTCTCTAAATCAAATTCAAAATTGAAACTTTTTTTAAGTAACTAACTCGAAACTGAAATCAAAGAAAGGAAATAAAAAAAATCAAAATTTCAGCAATAAAAGAAGCTCGATTCCCGGAAGTGCAACAAGAAAAAGTACCATCGTCATCTTCAGTGAAAGCAACGGAAGCATTTGAGGAACCATTGCCAGCGGTGCTGCTGTCTTCAGAGAGAGCCGAGTTGACAGGGACGAGGCGGTTGACCGGAGACGGTCATTGCCGGATCGAAGAGGGTTCTAGAATGAATTCTCAGGCGGGCAGGTGATCGGAGGGAAGAGGGAGGGAATCGGGCGTTGCCGAGAGAGAAAGGATGGAGGAGACAACAAGAAGGGCAAGGAGAGAGGCGATGATAAACTTTGTATATTCGCATCATTTTCTTTATTTTGATGCGACTAAAAGTTGAAGTTCCACTTATCTTTTAAAAAAACAGAATAAAATTAAGGGTAAAGTATAAATAGTCCCCAAACTTTTAGATTCTTTCATTTTGTCACTAACTTTTAAAATTTATAAAATCATTAAACTTTTAGTTCGTTTTCAATAAAATCTGTGTAGTTACCTCCCGTTACTTTTTGCTGACATGTTACCTCCGTTTAACTCTATGGCAATTTCTTTTCTTCTTCTTGCAGCTTCTTTTTTCTTTCTTTTTGCAGTTCTCCTTCTCAAACTCAAACTAATCATTTGCAATCAAAAATACATATTTAAAATAAAAAATCAAAACTTTTCAATCCCTAAGAAAAAAATAGATAAAAACAAAATACTGTAGCAAATCCATCCCCCAAAGTACCTGAAAACATTAGCAATTAATCAACAAATCATACTTAAACTTTAAATTTCCTCAACAATCAAGCAAAGGAATCGATGATTCTCAATAACTATCATGAAATTGAATTTCGATGCTCCGCTTTTATCGGTGAGGCGATTTTCGGGGACGTATACCGCTCGAGATCGGAATAAGCAGAAAAGGTAGAACCTCCTCCTACGACACGATTCGCTCTCCCTTGGTATTGCTCGGATGCATGTTTGGATCAGGTAACAGAGCCTGTCGCGGATCCTTTTGTATGGGAGCAGATCCCCGGGAAAGCAAAAGGTGGTGTGTAACATGAGTTTGAGCCAGATAAGGGAACTTTGAGTAAAGGCTTCCGTCAGGTCGGATTTTGAAGGTCGTGAAGTGTCCTGTGGAAAAAGAGTGTGCGAATCAGGCTGTGTTAAAACCCCAAACTGAAAAGTATATTGTGAATGATAAATTGAGTAGATTAGACTGTTTGAATGAGGGAATGAATGAGAAATGTTTCTCGGAATCTGATAATGATGATGATGCTTAGGGCATCTTCAACGTTGCTTCAGTTTGGAGAATATCTCCACTTTGGAGATAGTATTTTCCTCCAGCCCATCGCCGATGTGCATCTTCATTGTGGCGATCTGTTACAGTGCACGTCACAACTGGAGTTACACTGTAGTTGCACTACAATTTAATTTTTTTTAATTCAAGTAGATGAAACTACAAGATAAATAAAAATACATTGAAATTAGATAAATAAACATACTAATTTTTTTTTTGTAATTTTTCTGATTTTTTTAATTCAAGTATATTAAATTACAAGATAATTAAAAATACATTGAAATTAGATAAATAAACATACTATTTTTTTTAATTTTTCTATTTTTTTGTAATTTTTATGTTTTTTTTTAATTCAAGTAGATTAAATTGCAAGATAGATAAAAATACATTGAAATTAGATAAATAAACATATAATCTTTTTTTTGTAATTTTTCTGATTTTTAGTAATTTTTTATTTTTTTTAAATTCAAGTAGATTAAATTGCAAGATAGATAAAAATATATTGAAATTAGATAAATAAACATGCTTATGTTTTTTCGCATTATTATTATGAATTGTATTTTTCTTATTTATTTGTATTTTATCAATTTTATTTATGAATGTTTTATTTATGCTTTTTATCTTGATATTTATTAGAAATGTATATGTTTTATTTTATATTTGCAAAATCAATATTATAATAGTTAAATATTGTGAATAAAGTAGAGTTGATGGTAATGTAGAGATAGTGCTGGAGATGAATTAATGTTTCATCTTTAGAGTAGGATAGAGATGTTGTAGAATAGAGATGAGGGCTGGAGATGACCTTATTCGGATGCGCTCGAGATCTTGTCCCCAACCGATTCGTTCTCCATGAATTGTAGCATAAGTGGTCATAGTCGATCGGATAGACAGTAGTAAATCATCAGGAACGTTCTCTACAGATCCACAAACTCAGGATTTCATGTTGCGGTGCTTTTTACCTGCAGCCATGGCAATGACACTCGAGACACCAAAGTATGCTTCGAAGAAACAATTCGTGGCACCAGAAACAACCTAAAGAGGCTAAGAAAGCTTTTGTTGGCGATAGGAAATCTCCAGTCAATCAATATGACCGCTATTGTTCTATATGATGACCAGGACGTAAACGAGGATGAATCAAAAGATGAATGCGATGATGACTTTATATCAAGATTATGGTAATTTCTCAAGAAAAGCTTGCGACTTGTTGCCTCGGTTATGCTTCAAGAGTTCTCTGGCCTCTTAAATCCTGTCCAGGACTAAAACTTAGAACCCACTCTTCTGGATTGAAAAGTTTTGATTTTTACTTTAAATATGTGTTTTTGATTTGCAAATGATTAGTTTGAGTTTTGAAGAAGAAGAAGAAGAAGCTACAAAAAGAAAGAAGAAGAATGTGATGCAAAAAGAAAAAAGAGTAAGTTTCAAGAAAAGAGGAAAAGAAATTGCCACGTCAGAGGGTTAAACAGAGGTAACTGCCATGTCTGCAAAAAATAACAGAAGGTAACGACAGAGATCTTATTAATAACGAACTAAAGGTTCAATGAATATATTGTAAGTTTTAAAAGTTGTGTGACCAAAATGCAAATGTCCTAAAAATTCGAGGACTATGTTATAGTTCATAAGGAATATGGGGATTTTTCATCAGAGTTTGTTATCTACGGCATGGAATGTACTCTTTTTTATCTCAAATAACTTCATATTTATTAGGGTAAATTATTCATTTAATACTAAACTTTCATTTTTTTAAAATAATACTTAATGTTAGTTTTTGTTTTATTTTAGTACCTCGTCGTTAAAAACTGAATGCATTTAGTACCTAAACTATCAATTTTGGTCCATTTTAGTACATAAACTTGTAATCGTTTTCAAAACTTAACATTAAATTTTGAACGGGGTACCAAAACGAACAAAAACTAAAAGTTATGTATGATTTTGAAAAATTGAATGTTTAGGTACTAAAATAAATCGAAATAGATAGTTTAGTATTAAGCGTATAATTTACGTGATTATTATTTAAAGATAGGGTAAAGTACACAAATGATCCCATGACAATATAATGTTGCTTTGTTTAATCCTTTGACTATTAAAAGTTGCAAAAGTGATATCTGATTATTCATTATGTTTTAAACTCGTCATTTTTTGTTAAAAAATCAACGACAATATGAGTTGAATATTAATATTTTATATTAGATATGATAGTCGTATGAGATTCTGGGATCTGATTTGTCATATCTTAGACAATATATTAACATCCAACACATACCATTAATTTTTAACAAAAAATAACGAAATTTGGAACATAATAAATAGTCTGATGCCAATTTTGTAACTTTTAACAGTCGATGACCCAACAAAACAACATCCTATAGTCAATGAACTATTTTGTAACTTTTATAGTCGGAGCAAGGCCGACTCTAAGGCGGTCAGGCTCCAATTTTTTTTATATTTTTAATTAGAATCCTTATTTTTTTATATTTATAACTAGGATACCTAATTTTTATAATTTTATTAAATTTTTAGTTTTACCATCTTTTTCCATTCCTTTTTATTAATTCATTTAATTTTGAATTAAATTTAATCAATTTTTTATATTTATAATTAGGGTCTCTAATTTTTATAATTTCATAAAAATGTTTAGTTTTTTACCTCTTTTTCCATTTCTCTTATTTATTCGGTAATTTTGAATTAAATTTAATCATGTTTTTTTTTTTTTTTAATATTACTCTTCATTTCATTTTATAAAGGCATATTTTTATTTTTTGCTGAGGGCCCCAAAATATATGAGACGGCTCTGAATCGGGACTCAACAAAATAACATCATATAATTGAGGGATCATTTGTATATTTTACCCTTAAAAATATTTATAAAAACATAACTTTATAAAAATAAATTAAATACAAAATACTAATTAAACCGAATTTAATAAAACCAATATTACAAATCAAAATGATTTTTATAAAAAAATCAATTTCTTCAACTGACCCATATTTCTCATTGGAATTTCTTGGCATTTCTCGCCGACCAATGTAATGACAAAAAAAAGGAAAAGAAAAATGAAAAATACGACACCGTACCACTGCCCATGATTATGAAGCCATATCCCTTTGCTAGGTGGAGATATTACGCTTCTCAAAGGATATTTCAAACCTTAACGATTGTCGTGAGTTTTTTTTAAATTTTTTTATCATTTCATTTATATTATTGCTTAAATAATTGTGGTTTCGAAGATTTTTAACTCTTATGATTTATAATCACTTATAATTATATACAACACATATATTTTATAGATACAAATACTCGAATCTAATATTTAAAAAAAATAACAACATTTCTTTTAATCACTGAAATCACTCAATAAATTTTATTAAGTGTTTCAATTATATATATATATATAATAGATATCGTAATTTTGAAGAATATAAATCATATTACTAAAATAAATGTCAACATTAAAACCAACAATAATTAATGCAAATGGTTAAGAATCATAAATTTAAACTCGCAAGATTAAGTTTAAACCGTATCATCATCACTCTTAATGAGTAATCTGTGAAGATTGAGGTCATATGGGTTGTAACTTTGTAAGCAACCGAGACACGTAAATCGCTAATATTCCTACGAGTGGTTAATAAATATTCCCATAAAATGTTAAAATAAAAAAAAAACAAATAGATATTCCCATAAAATATTTCCATTTTTCTCCATCTTATTGGTCCCAAGACGATAAGAAATTTGTGTCCCCTAAGCATTACATTACAGTTTTCCCTATTAAAAGCCTAACTGTTATATTTACGTATCCATCCGACCTAAACATTGAGCACTTTCGAACACATCGAACCGCACCAAGAAGTAGCAATGGCAACCTTGTCTGGTGTCAACCTTGTAACCCTGAGACACGTCGTCGTGGCCGATGTGCTGGGGTTCGCAAAGGGTGGCCCCGTAACGGTCCCGTGTCTTAGCTGACCTTGGAAAATGGTCTCCCGGTTGGGGTCCGGAGGGCTGCGGGGAATCGGAGCGGTGCGAGGTGCACCCGATAGGATATCGGATAAGGTGGAGAAAAGCATCAAGGAAGCGGAGGAGGCGTGCTCAGATGATCCGGCGAGCGGGGAGTGCGTGGCGACTTGGGAGGAGGTGGAAGAGCTGAGTGCAGCGGCTAGCCATGCTAGGGAGAAGCAGAAAGACGACGATCCTTTGGAGAATTTGACTTAACTCGATATTAGACCTAAACTAAGCTTGCACTAAATTCAATCAACCGAATTTAAATCGAAATAATAAAATTAGCTAACCTTATTCCTATATGTAATGAGGTAAGGGGAGGTAAGGTAGTAGGCTGTCCCCAACGTCAGGTTGAGAGCAGTTTCCGTGGAAAGTCTCCGTTATAAATTTTCCTCAGTAGGATTCGATCCTACGACCACAAGATTAAAACTTTGTGCTCTACCAACTGAGCTAGACGAGCAAGACTAAATCGAAATAATATATACCTGAAATAACCCGAGTGTCACCTCTAGATAGAAATCAATAAATAAACCAAATGAAAATTGATAATAATAATAAAGGGCAGTCATTGAATACGCAAGCTGATCTTTCTACATAGGCAGAGTCATGGTTTCTGCAAAAGCAAGCATCCCCATCCAACAAAGTCAAACTCAAACATAAACCTACATATATTACCTAAAACGATAAACAATTAGAAATCCAAGATAATGAACCGACCCCGACAAGGTAAAAGACTCGAACCATCAAAAATCGATCGCATCGGACGACGCCATTATCGGAATGATCGGAATGGGGGTATGCCACGGCTGCATCAGAGGATCTGCGATCTCCGGTGCATCAACGGCGTACCCGCTGCCTTCTCCCTCGAGCTGCAGCAGCAGCATGTTCAGGGAGTACAATCTGTCGGTCAATTCCATTTCTCGAGCCCTTAACACGTTGTTGGAAGACTCCGTCTCGACGTTCCGTGGCGACCTTGATCTTTTCAGTGAACTGGCTCTTCTCTTCTGCAATGCGCTCATCTCGTTAACCAAATCTTCCAGCCGCTACTGTTTCTTCGCTCGTGATCTCCTCGCCGATTCACGGTTCGACATCATCCTCTTCCTCTTTTTGTCGTCAATGTTAGCAGATCGCGGGTCGGAATCGGAGAAGTCGCTGGCCTTTTCACAGTAGCCATCTCAGGGAAGCTCCGCCCTTCTTTTTTAGGTATTCGGTAGAGTATTTAATGGGAAAAACCACATTGCAGCACATGTTGAAAGACGAGGTTCGTTTTCCCATTAAGGCCTTTATATATAAACTTAATTGAAAGTATGGTTTTGAATCTCTGAATCAATTTCGGTTGCTTTATCGTCTAACTGTTTAGGTTTGTATGATTTGTTAACTGATTGAAATTCTGGGTTATTCTTTTGTTTTAAATTTTAATGAAAGAGCGAGGTAATTGGAGAGGTTGATTATACTGAACTGGTTGTTTGCAGAGATTGGTTCAGCATCAGCCAACTCAGTATCCCACATCTGAAGAGCTTAGTATTGGGAAAATTAAGTTCAAAGCTTTTGACTTGGGTGGTCATCAGATTGCTCGCCGAGTCTGGAAAGATTACTATGCTAAGGTAGCTTAAAAGCTGAATGTAAAATGCTTTTCACTAACCTTTTCTTCATTTTAAGTTCCACTGGTTATAGACTGTTTACCATACGCATTGCATCCACAGTTTGTCATCTCTGCTTGCATGTTATTAGTTTTAGTAGTGATACAACATTCACTGAAGATGCTTTCTTATCATCACAATTGGTAGGAATTCAGAGGTTTTTTGTTTTCAAAGTTTATAGGGGGTTATTTTTCCATTTTCAGATATTTTTTGTAGGGTAAGCTCGCATTTAGTACATAAACTATCCGTTTTGGTCCGTTTTAGTACCTAAACTTTCAATATTTTTTCAAAACTTAGCATTAAATTTCGAACGGAGATACTAAAATGAAACAAAAACTAAACTCTACGAATGGTTTTGGTCCGTTTAGATAATGAACGTGTAATTTACCCTTTTTTGTATCAGTAGATTTTGATATATTTTGTCCTTGTTTGACAATGTATACGTGACATTCTTGACATTTCCAAAGCTTGTATGTGATTTTCGTTCTGGTTTTATTAGCATCATTTTGTTTTCCTGTCGCACATTCTCCTTCTGCCTTTTTCTTAAGTCACAGGTCAAATATTTTTTATTGAAATTTTGCTGTGGATTTTGTTATGAATGTTTGATTACAGAAATTTCTGTGTGTTCATCCCTTTTGTTGATAATTTTTTTTTCGCCCGAGCTATCTTCATGTAGAGTCAAATAATCAGTGGAATTTTACTGCCTTGTGATGCATGAGACAACAAAGAAGAATATCTCTAACCTATTTTTATATGCTGATTTCCAAATTATTTAATGGCCATCTCGATAATCATCTATCAAAAGGTTTAAATGATATTTTTAGCAGATAAACTTATTTCTTTCATTGTATCGGTTGAAACACGGGTCTCATACACTAAGGGAAACCTGAACACTTGTTATCCAGTCTGCTATAAGTAGTTGCCTTTTGTCTTTGCTAAAAGTATTTCTTCTTAATCTTTCATTGTGCAAAGAAGCCAGTACTATATTTGCAACTGAGCTTCTCTCAATCTAGTAGCTTGCTGTTGGCTGTTCCTCACTGGAGCATGAGGCGGTTTTTTCTTGAATTTCCCGGCTGGAAGTTTAAGGTCGTATGAGAGAAGTGTTTGGGTGTGGTTCTATCAGAGCAGTGATCAATTCTTCTAGCACTATAGGATTTATCAATTTTGGATTGGACTTGGTTCACATTGCATTTTTTTTAGCTTTTACTGCATGCAGGGGATGCAATTATGCCTTTCTCTCATTTTGATTGGTTAAGCTATATATATGGTTGCTGGTCTTTAGTGTTTAAATTGTATATTTGGGTCCAGGTTGATGCTGTGGCGTACCTGGTAGATGCCTATGATAAAGAAAGGTTTGTAGAATCAAAGAAGGAACTGGATGCACACCTTTCTGATGAGTCCCTTGCCAACGTCCCGTTTCTTATACTAGGAAACAAAATCGATGATTCGATATACCATACGCTGCCTCAGAGGACGAGTTACGATACCATCTTGGCCTCACAAACTTTACCACCGGCAAGGGGAAGGTAAACCTAGCAGACTCAAAACGCCGTCCACTAGAGGTGTTCATGTGCAGCATTGTCCGCAAAATGGGTTATGGCGATGGCTTCAAGTGGATGTCTCAATATATCAAGTAGAGAAAAGTTGTATTCATCGAACTGATAGAAACTAGCCCCTACGGGTTGTTTGGTTTAAGGAATGTGAGATTCTCATAGGAATGGAATCCACATTCCCATGTTTGGTTGGTTGGGAATCTCATTCCTGGTAATGTTTTATTACCAATAGTAGATTTTTTGGGATATATTATTGAGAATATTATTACCTCTTTTTCTTAGGTATTGTTGGATTACTGACGTTTTGGACTAAAATACCCTTAAAATTTTCTTTTTTTTCAAAAATATTCTTCTTCTGTCATTGAATAATAAAAATTCTACGAAGGTTAAATTACGAATTTATCCTTAAACTATTTTAGATTTTCAAAAAAAATTTATAATTAAAATTTTATATGAAGTTCAGGGGTTAAAATAAAATTTTACCCTTTTATTAAACCTTTTTATATTTTCAATTTTGTAAATATATATATATATATACATTTTATAATTTTAAATTTTTTTAAGAAAATATATAAATACTTTTTAACTTGTTAAAAAAATAAATATATAATAAAGACAATTTGATCAAATATACATTCCAATAATCTTTTATTCCTTTAACCAAACAAGGTAATTTTACATTCCTGCTAAACCAACCAAACACAAAATACAACATTCTCAGTAATCTTATTTCTTGGTAATTTTATATTTCCACTAATAATCTTACATTCCGTGAACTAAACGTTAAATTGAATGCATTTGGTTTTGGGTCTGTGTGAAAGAAGATACAACTACACTGTAAAATTTACTTGTGACTGCAAATCTTATGGTATTATATAGTTTAAACATTCAGACAGATAAGATCTAGGTGCATCGATTCGATAGGTTCGGTTTTATATATCGAAAATCGAATAAACTGATTAAACCCTTTTTAGAACTAAATAAACCGAATCGATTTTTTTAGTCAAAACTGAAATAACTCACAAGTACCATACGTTTCAACCACGATGGAAGCTCACAAGCCAGCAGCTGCGACCGAGTCTACCCTATAATGTGAACTTCAATCACACGTTCATTAGTACCGCCATTCTTTACTAGCATTTTGTCTGCTTTTTCTCTTCTTTAGTCTTCCCTTTTTACGTGTCCTTTTTCATATAATTTTACCAGTTCATTCTTCGACTCTTCCTCCTCCTTCCACTATATATGCCCAACCATTTTGATCTTTCCACTTTCAAGTCTCGACATCCATGCCTTTAGCCGATATTCGAACTTATAAAGCCACTTTCTTTACCCTCTTCATGGGAAACATCGCTTCCGGCTGCTTTATTCCCGATTCGATCAGGAAAAATATAGCTGAAGTAATCGATGCTCGAGGAAACATTTGGAGAGTCAAACTCCCGGTAAAGGCAGCGGAGATCATGCTCGAGGAGCCCGGTCACGTCATCTCTTCCGTGAAGGACCTGAAACGAACTCGATCCGTGGTTGCTGTGCGAGCTGACGATGAACTTTTGGCTGGTGAGGTTTACGTTTTGGTTCCCATAGGAAGGGTTCGTAACAAGGTTACGGATACGGATATGGCGATCATAGAAGCAGTCTGTCGTGGAAAGAAAACGAGAAAAAGTGGTGCCAAGGTTTCGCCGGAGGTGGAAGAGAGCGGAGTTCGGGTTGCGCCGGTTGCTGCTCCTCGTGGCTACCGATCGGGGAGCTGCAGGCCCTGGACTCCTGTATTGGAATCGATTACTGAAGTGCTTTGAGAAGTGTCTATATCGCACCATTCTTTCATTCTTCCCCGTAATTAAAGTATTGAACCAAATGTATTTGATTTAGTTTTACCCATCTTGATTCAATCACAATACTCGATTCAAGAAAGCTTATTTGGAGTACGAATTAAGTGATTTTAATAGTTAAAAAATTATTATTTTTACATCATTTAATCAAAAAATTTCAAAATAAATATTATTTTATATTCTTCGTATGTTAATAAAAAAATATTTTAATCAATTCTTTATTTTAAAATTCCATGGCCTTACTAAGTTACCATAAAGAGTAATAAATATATATTTAATTAATAATAAACACTAAACATAATATACTATCCATGCCCAAACCCAATATTTAAGCCGAACACCTAATTTAACCAACACAAAATTAATTTAAACCATTACAAAATTAAAAGTTACTTATATTTTTAACCCTAAAAAATTGACTAAAAATACTATAAATTTTAAGTAAAAAATATTTTCTTCAAGGACTAAAAAATTAGTTAGGCCAATAAATTATCCTACCCGATATCAAAATTTTATAATTATTTTATTTAAATTAATTAAACTAAAAAAGGAAATTATGTATTGAAAAATAATTTATTAATAATTAAATTATACGGGCAAGATCCAATTACATCGTGTAGTTTTATATCTTTTTAGAACTATTGGATTGAGGGAAATCAAAGACTGAGATTAACTCATTGTCTTATTCATTTTTTTAAATTGCCCTCCCGATGTTCCAAGACTTGTATTGACTAATCCAAATCGACCCGTGTCGCACTCTTGATTCTAGTAAGTGAGTCTCCCAACAGAAATTTTCTACATACACAAAAACTCAAACTCGAGATATTTCTTTTATAATTATGAACCGGCATACTAGAAATCAACACCCTTTCCTTTCAGAATAAATTAAAATCTTGATTAGATTAAAGTTTTATTAATTCAATTTATTTATTTACTCGTATCGAGGTTAAGTCCTCATCATGAAAGGCACAATTTTAAAGCATTAAATATGTAAACATAGTTATGGTCTCTGTTTTGAAAATCGAATCGGATTGATCGGTTCAACTGATTTAATCGGTTCAATCGAGAATCGTTGTCTAGTCCGGTTCAATTTAAACCGGTTGAATTGTTACTAGTGAATCGGCCAGAACCGCTGAACCATTCAAACCGGACCGGCTGAAAACCGAAAAAACCCGGAAATTTTGTTTTTTTTTTTAAATTAAACCAAACGTCGTTTGTTAAACGAGCCAAGTCGAACTCGAGTATTGCTGAGCTCGACTCGAACTTGAAAACTTTAAAAGTAAGCTCAACTCCACTCAAACTCACAAGTTAAAAATTATCAAGTTCAACTCGAACTCGAAATATAATATTGAAACTTGAACTCAAAAAGGCTTGAATTAAAAAAAAATTAGAAGCTCAATTGAAGCCTAAAATTCGAGCTTGATTGAAGTGAAAGAATAGTTCACTCAATGCTCACCAAAAGGCTCCATGATTTTAAATGTCAAATTACCTCTATTATTTATAGAAGTTAGTTGTTATGCTCTTCTATGTTTCTTAGCAATGTGAGATTGTTTTGTTCTCATATTTTCTCTTTAGACTTTTGGGATGCTCTTCTATGTTTCATAGCCATGTAGGATTGTTTTAAAAAAATTAAACCAAACAATATCATTTTGTTATGAGTTTTTTAGCCCCAAATTTATTTTTTAATTATAGTTATATAATTATATTTATTATTTAATATGTTTTACCTTAAATATTATGTTGTAGTTAATTTGAATCATTTTGTTTCACTTGATTTTATGGTTTTTAACTCATATATGTTATGACTTGCTTTGAATATGACTTGTGATATACAAAATTATTTTTTATTAAATATTTTTGGTATTTTTATTTAATTTTTTAAATAATTATGACGTCGTCCGGTTATTCCGACCGGTCAAACCGGTTCAATCGATTAAACCAATGAACCGATAACATGAGTGGTTCGTTAACCGGTCCAGTTCTGAAAATCATGGTTACGGTTGAACATGAACCATTTATACTGACTTTCTAATCACGCCGACAACGTACATTAGACCCACAATCCATCACCGTTGGACCAAATCTTGTACCATATATTATATCACCATTTCTTATGATATATATGTTTACTTAGTCCACCATGAGTTGCGGTTCAACAAATACCATCTTCTCCTACACAATTTCCCCTGCATAAATTGCTCTCTATTCCCTTTCATTGCAGATCGATCGTTTATGGGTATTCACTTCAGTGCTTTCATTTGCAGTAGTCCATCTCATAGTGCCGGTGCCAGGAAAGTAATTCTATGGGATGGTTCGGTCCGGGAGTTCAGCTCGCCGTTGACGGCGGCGGAGCTGACTCTGGAGAATCCGCAACAGGTGGTGGCGGAGTTTCACGCGGCGGTTAACGGCAAGAGGCCGGTTCCATTGCCGGCTGACCAGAAACTGGACGTCAAAAAGGTTTACGTAATGCTGCCGTTGAATCGAGGGAAACCGGCCACGTTGTCTTCGGACGATGCTCGTCGCGTGCTACTGAGTGCTGACTCGAAGCGGCTTTTATCGTCATCCAGGCTTTTTCCTTTTCTTGCCAGGATTTGCCCCGCAAATCATATGTGAGAGATGGAACAAAAACCCCCGTTGCCGGAGAAGGAAAACGCCGGCTAAAGGGCGGATGAAGTCGGTAGTTTGAAGGGGTTTCCGCCGGAGAGTACGGAAGATTTGCCGGAGTATTTGAAGAGGCATTATTCAGGCAAGGGATGGAAACCAAGCTTGGACACGATAAAGGAGAAGAAGATTGAGAGAAAGGTATCCCATTGGTTGTATTAGCTGCTTCATCCATTTCCAATTGTTTTTTTTATAAACATCAATATTTGATATATTATCGATTAATCCGAATCGAATACGGTAAAAGCAAGGACGATACTCTCTACTCAATTTACTTTATTTTCAATCATCGGGATGAATTTATATCATCAGTGTTGCTAATTTCTATGCAAATATGAATGTTTTAATTCTAGAGATTATAATTTAGATGAATTTATAAAGGCAATAAACATTTATGAAATGTATTAATTGAAAATTTTTAATATAAAACATTCATTTTTTTAAAATTTTAATCTTGATTCAAATAGTACAGAGAATAGTTAAATTAAAAGATATCCAATTATAAAACAAAAATTAAATCTTCGTGTGCATAATATAAAAATGATATAACTATAAAATAAGTGTTTAAATTATATCAATTTTCACGAAAGGTGTTTAAACTATTTTTTTTAAATGATCTCAATGTCTAAAGTTACAAACATTATCACTTTAGGTACTCAGGTTATAAACGGTATTAATTTCCTCCATCAAGTGACACATGTTATATTTGGTAATTTTGAATATTAAAAATATTATTATATTTTATATTAAAAAAAACTTTAATTTCTCTAAAATTATAAAAATCCCTAAAATCTCCAATTACTAATCCCAATCCATCACTGTTGTCTTTTCAGGCCACGACCACCACCGTCGACGTAGTCTTTGTTATCATCCTAGTCATACGTTGTCGATTGGCCGTCAAAATCGTGTGGGATTTTCATCCTACGGTTCGTGGGGTATATAACGTCAATTGATCGTCAACCGATCGCGATTTCATAGGGGTTTTGATCGTCATGGAAGGTGAGATTGGATGTAGCTTCTTCGACGACAAAGGGCGGCGGTCAACGTAGGTTTAGGTGTTCAAATGAAGGTGTTTAAAGTTTTGGAGCTGTTTCAAAATTATTTTTATTTTATAGTTTGTACACTTATTTTATAATTAAGCCTATAAAAATTAATAACAAAGTTTGATTTAACAAAATTGACGTGTACTATAAATTAAAATAAAAATTGTAAAAGTAAACTAACAACAGGTTTTGATCCAACAAAGATTGAAAATACAATCTACAAAGAAAGGCGGCCCAATTTTGTGCGTCAGATTGGGGAATTTTAGCTAATCAATACCGAGCAAAAGATATAGCCCAAATAAGGAATGAATAAGAAGAAACTAATCAGTTGTATGTTCAAAAACTATTTTCAGATTTTGTTTAAATCTTTTTTTTGTTCTAAACAACGGGTTTTGATCTATTGATCGATTAATTCGGATCGGATTCTGTATAGGTGAAGGCGATCCTCCTAACCCAATTTACTTCATTCACAATCGTCAAGATTCGAACCTTTGATATTTGTTAAGGGATCTAGTGTCTTCATCCATGTTATAATAGTAGTTGCATGTGCTTATTAGAGTTAATAATATCATACATACCTTATGACGTTCTTTCTAAATTGATTCTTAAACTTTTAAACATTTTAATTTCAACCTTAAATTAAGACTATCATTTGAAATTAGTCCTCAAACTTTTGAACATTTCATTTTCATCCCCAAATTGTGATTTTCATTCTAAATTAGTCCCCCAAACTTTTGAATAATTCAATTATATCCTAAATTATATGTATACACTCTTGTTAAGAAAATCATTAGGTCATGTTGTATTATTACATGTTTGAAAATATAAATTTGAGGTTAAACTATGGTTTAAATGGATTGCATATTTGGATAATATGGGGATGAAATTGAAATATCTAAAGTTTCAGGATCAATTTAGAACAAGATTCATAGTTTGGTGATGAAATTAGAATGTTGAAAAGTTCAAGGACTTACTAGAATGAGAGTCGTAGTTTGATGATGAAATTAAAATATTTAAAAGATTAAAGACTAATTTAAAACGAGTCATAGTTTGAGGAAATATGATGCAACTAACCCTTCTTATTATCCTTGTAATTCAGTTTTTACAATTATGTATAAGGTCTTAATTCAATATTTAAAAAAAATTGGTACATAAAAGTTTAGGTCGGGTTTGCTCCCCCAGTTCAAGGTCAAGGCATACCTAAGACTCAATTGGGATTTACATAGGAATTTACAAATTGCCTATAAAGAGTTTTTAAATTCGAACTTGACATTACAAGTTCAAATTATTGAATTCCAACCATTTTTACCGACATTCATCATTTTTTTAATAGTAAAAATAGATTTCTTAAGAAAAATTGATAAATTATTGAATTCCAACCATTTTTACCGCTGCGACGGTTCTACGACTAGGGATCAAAGGGTACGAGTGGTGGTCGGAGGCTCTTCATGGTGTGTCCGATGTGGGTCTGGGAACGAGGTTCGGTGGGGCATTCCCTGGGGCCACTAGCTTCCCTCAAGTAATCACCACCGCTGCTTCTTTCAATACCACATTATGGGAAGCCATCGGACGGGTGAGTTTTTTTTTCTTAACCATTTTGTTGTCGTACGTGTAAAGATATGGCTGCTTCCACGAGATAATGTTCTCGAAATTTTTATTTCACGTGATAATGTACTCACATGTTTAATTGTTGAAATAGGGTGATGCACAGTTTGGCCGTAGGTCGCCATGCCTTCCGGGCGACCTACGACGTGGCAGCTTTCGAGAATAAACGACGACGACATTGCATGGCACATGCAAGCCAACCCATAGGTCGCCATGCACTCCGAGCGACCTTGTAGGTCGCCATGTACTCCCAGCAACCTTGTATTTTTTACATGGACACGTGATAACCTACTCCCTGTTGTATGTCGTCCCCTCCTACTCCCCGCTGTATGTCGCTGCAGCTATATGGGCTGCAATTGCAACATGAAATCAACTGTTTCATGTAACAATTATTGATGCATGCATGTGAACCATTTTAGCCTGTGAATTGTGCAATTATTGGTGAAATAATTGAGGCAACTTGTGTTATATATGGGAAGGTGGTTAACGTGAGAACATAAAAGAAAGAAAGGGAGAAGAGATTGCATCCGAAGAAAGTGAGAAGATAGTGCAGCCGAGAAAGAAAGAAAGGGAGAAAGGAAAGGAAGAAAAAGAAAGGGAGATAAGGCTCTTGTGAGGTAAACTTTTATTATTTAAATTAGTTTATTATTATAAATTTTTAGTTTGTTAGTTTAGGGTTTAGGGTAAAACAAAAATCAGTTAATTAGTTTGTTAGTTTAGGGTTATATGATTGTTAGTTTAAGTTAAATATATTATACAGAAATAAAAAATTATTTAATTAGTATGTTTGATAGTTATATAGTTAAAAATAATTAATTAGTTTGTTTTGTTATTCTTTAGTTATATAAAAAAATTATTTAATTAGTTTGTGTTAGTTAATTAGTTAAGTTATATTAGTTTGTTGAATTTATATTATATAAAAAATTAGTTAGTAATATTAGTAGTATATTATAATGAAAAAATAATTTAATAGTTTTAGTTATATAAAAAATATTTTATTAGTTGTTTAAGGGTTTAGTGTTTACGTTTAACTTATATTTTAAAAAGTTTACTTTATAAGTTTATTATATTATAAGTTATTATATTAATTTTTGTTGTTGTGTTGTAAATTAGGAAATTAGTTTATATTAGATTATATTAAATGATTTTTTAAATATTGTTGTTTAATTTTTTTTACAGATTCATTCCAATGGCTGACCAAATTCCACTGCCGATACTTGACAATGAACATATTTCAAGTCACTTAGGAATAATGGTGAATAAAATATTTGTTTAATAAATTATAATTAATAAATATTTGAATATTATATTTTATGATGATTGTGATAAATTTTTTTCATTATCTAATTGCAGGAGGACGAGCAGCGAGTCCTTCGTCTTCGGCTACATAAAGTGCCCAAGCCACACCCATTGATTGAAGAAAACTTGCAAGAGGCTGGATTTTGGTATGTAACATTTGTGCGAGATTACAAGTTGGTCCCAGGTTTGATCAGTTCGTTGATTGAACGTTGGAGACCAGAAACACACACGTTTTATTTACTGTGTGGCGAATGTACGATAACTCTGGAGGATGTGGCAATGCAACTCGGGGTCCAAACTAATTGGATGCTGGTGGTAATGTCACATGAGTTTAATAATGTGGAACAACTTTGCAGCTTGTTTTTTTGGGAAAACACTCGTACCACCAGAGTGTAGAGGGTGGCGTGTGAGGTTGTCATGGTTGAAGAATGAATTTCAGCTTCAACCAAATAGTACGGAGCACGAAATTATATATGCAACACGAGCATATATATTACAGTTGATTGGGGGAATTTTGATGCCTGATAAATACGGTAGTTATGTTCACACTCAGTATCTTATTTTTTTAAGAAATTTTGAGAATAGTAGGTAATATAGTTGGGGATCGACGATATTGGCGTTCTTGTATCGTGATATGTGCAAGGCGTCATTAGTCGTGAATGATAACCATTTTTGACACCGATTAGTCGGACTGCGGTTAACTTTCCATTTGCTGGAAGGTAATATGAATCATCAATTTTAATATAAAATATTAATTAGAAAATATTTATTTTGATTAATATTATTGAACAAAATGGTAATATTTTTGTTTTGATTGATATACAGATGGAGGCATAAAATTGAAGGCACGGGGTTGGTTCACAACAACATTAAAGAGTTCAGGCTGAAGATCGACATTAAGGCAAAAAAGGAGGTATATATAATTTGTTATTTTTAATTATTATTTAAATTAACTATATTATTTGATTTAAATCAATTTTTTTTTGTAATTTTACAGTTTAATTGGAGACCATACATGAATGAAGAAATTCTTGCGTTGATACCGCACGATATTCACTATAGTTTGAGACTTCACTATGGTTCCTGGGATAAATCGCTTAATTGCTTGTAGCAAATGTGGTAACTCATTGTACGATGTATCCCAATCTCCATACGTCGGCTTCATTGCCTTCATCTTCGCATTCCACACCTTGCCATATTTTACTTGATATCCAAATTGGCTTCGAATAGATGCAGCTAACACTGAACAAGATATCCTTGGATCCTTTTCAACCATCGCCTTCACGTATTCGCATATTACATCGGAGTCCAATAGTCGGTGGTCTTGTTCGATGGAGTTTCGCAAACATGTGTGCGGACCATTGTACCTCGTGATGACCCAAATATCTTTCCTTTGATTTTTCGACACTCTGATGCAGTACTCTTTAATCGCCAGCATAACTTCATTTTTTCCTCTGAATTGCACCCCAACTGAAAATTCACCAGAATTATCGAATGATTCAGTCATTTGGTACGGAGGTAAATGTGGCATGTCTGGGAATTCAGGTGTCCTCATCGCATCATAGTCTATCTCATACATGTGAGAAGTAGCTTCATACGGTGCCAGAACTTCATCAATTGTACCTCTACCAAAAATATTTTCATCGCCGCCCAAAACGGGTTCTTCGGTTTCTTCATCTTCGCTTGAATCATCATGAATTTCTCCCCATCGATTTTTAGCGCCAATATCAACAACCAATTCCGGTATGTTTCTCGTCTCATACTCTGCTGCTGCAGATGTCCCTCCGACTTCATTTACACTTTCCAATAGTGCCATAAAAATGTTCGGGAACCTGTATGTCGACTCCTCAAACTGACTATATAAAGCCATTTCAGATGGATTTTGAGCCACGCCTCTTGATGACCCAGGAACATCACATATATTACGCACATCAACAAATAACTCAATAACTGCTATATTGGTTGACTCATGTAAACCAACCATAGTTCCAATATCATCATCTTCTTCAAGTGGAACTGTAACATATCTGACTTGGTTGGGGCATATCATAAACCTATACCTCAAACCATCAACTCCGGTTCGAATTTTTCTTTCTATCTTATGCTTCATTTCTATAAATGTGATGTATTTTTTGAACATCATATTTATTGGTTTTTCAGACTGAAAAACTATTCCAACCTCATTTTTCATAATTTATCCATTATAATGGACAATCGTGAAAAAGTTATTGCTCATTTTCTCTACAAATAAAAAATAAATTAATTTAGATTAAAAAATTAGATAAGATAATTTCATAAATCATTAAATATAATATAATATACTATTATATTAATGATCAAATAAAATTTGTTATTTAACTTGATTGATTGATTACTAATATTACTAATAATGATTTAATTATTATTATTAATCTAATGATTTGATATTTAATGATTTAATAATAATATGATTTAGTCATGATTACTAATAATTATTTATTATAAATATTTAATGATTTAGATTTGATACTAATCATTTAGTAATTATTACTACTAATAATAATGATTAGTTTGATAATATTTTTTATTTTTTAAAAATATCAAACAAATTTGTTAGGCAAAACTGTCGAGATAATGTTCTCGAAAGAATTATTTCGCGAGATAATGCGTTGGCCGGATTATTTATTCAATTAATTTTTACTCCTTACTAATTTACACATACAATATAAATTAAATAAAATATTTTTTTAAAACAACACTAAATATTTTTAAACACAATATTTTTTTAAACGGAAATTATCTCTCACAAATTAGTTTATATAATCTAATATAAACTTACTAACAAACTAATTTACACATACACAACAACAAAAAATGAACAACAAAAAATAATAAATTACTCACGTATTTATGCCTTCTTCCTTTCCTTCCTTGTTTCTTTCTTCGAATCAATCTGTACGTGGGCATATATTGTGGAATAATGCCCTGTATGTGTAAACAAAATATTTATTTAAACAACAATAGCTCCCACAAATTAATTTTATATAATCTAATATATTATAATATAACTTAAACTAATAAACTATTTCTTTATTATAATATAACTTATTTAAAATAACAAACTAATTAATCACTAATTAATTTTTTTATAATACAACTTCAACTTCAACGAACAACCTAATATATGTTTAAAGACACTAACAAATTAATTAATATTTTTTTTATATTTAATAACTTAAACTAAGAAACTAATTAACTAATTTTTTATATAATATATATAACTTAACTAACAAACTAATATAATATAACTTAAACTAACAAACTAATAATTTTACTAACAAACTAATTAACTAGATTTTAGTTTTACCCTAAACCCTAAACTAACAAACTAATAATTTCATATAATAAACTAAATTAAACAATAAAAAATTACCTCACGAACTATGTTTGAGTCTTTATCTTCTTTTCTTCTTGTTCCTTTTCTTTATCTCGGCAAAGTTTATATGTGCTTATGCTTATGCTTCTGGTTCTGCTTCTGCTTTTACCCTAAACCCCATATCCTTTATATAAAGCAAATGAACGTCGGACAGAGTCATTAAATTTGACTGTTGAAGCAAATAATATTAGCATTGAATCGTATAACTATTGAGCATTGAAAGGCTGCAATTGAACAACAATATTTGCTGCATTTAGCAGCTAAATTAACGCTGCAATAATGCAGCTATGGATGCAACGCATGCAGCTACGGATGTAGGAATCTCCCAGCTATGGATGCATTGCATGCAGCTACGGATGCAGAAATCTCCCAGCTATGGATGAAACACATGCATGAGGCTATGGATGCAACGCATGAGGGATGCAGAGGGTTAAAGCTTGGTTGTGGTGCAGAATCTCCCAGGAGCTTGGTCGCCGAGACTCCATGTCGACCTACCATGTCGCCGGGACTCCATGGCGACCTACCATGTCGTCGGGACTCCATGGCGACCTACACCATTCGACGTGCATGGCCCATGCACAACTCTCACATGCATCCCACAGCTCCCACATGCATCACTCCTTGGTCCCACAGCTCCTACATGCATCATTCCTTGGTCGCCCGGATTGCATGGCGACCTCATTGGTCACCCGGAGTGCATGGCGACCTCCTTTTATCACTGTAGAATTCACTCTATCTCAGCAAATAATATGTCCAAAACATTATCTCGTAAAATATAAAGTTCGAGAATATTATCTCGTGGATTTTGTCGTAAAGGGTTGATATACTAGAATTTTGTGCCAAAGGGACACTTCGTCGAGTGGATGGAATAGTTGTTTGGGTAAATTATGCGTTTAGTATCTAGATTATATGTTTTGATTCGTCTTATTACTTAAATTTTAGCTTTTGTTTAATTTTAGTATTTGTCATTAAAAAAATTATTTTTATTTCATTTTAATATATCGTTCAAAATATAATGTTAAATTTTGAAAAACTAAAAGTTTACATATTAAAACGAATCTAAAATAAAATGAAAATTAAATGTTAGATACGATTTTAAAAAAGTTAAAAATTTAAATATTAAAACTGACAGTTTAGATACTAAATGTATAATTTACCTAGTTGTTTTTATGAGTTGTTAAGAGATAGAGATGCAGCCTTTAGTACTACTTGTCTCTTAGATTTGTCTGCTTTGCCAACTGCCGGTTTGCAATTAGGTTGAATCCGTTGGTCGGTTTTTCACACGGTTTGAAGTGATCATTCTTATTGGGCTATCCAATTTAATCTCAACACATAATAGACAAGGGGTTAAAATTGGATACATGTTTTAAAAAATTCTTTTAATATAGAGTAAATTACGCGTTTAGTACTTAAATATTAGTTTTGGTCTGTTTAGTATTTTAACTTTCAATTTTTTTAAAATCATACTTGAATTTTTTTAAAAAAAAAACTGAAAGTTTAACTATTAAAATTGATCAAAATTGATATTTTAAGCACTAGATGCTTTAAATAAAACATAAACTATACCTTAAGTATTATTTAAAAAAAATTAAAAGTATAAGTATTAAAACGGATGAAAATTGACAGGTTAGGTGTTAAATGTGTAATTTACCCTTAATATAAGATAATGGTATTATCCATAAAGCTACAATCATTATCTAGATATGTCAATTTTCGTTATAATAGTTTATAATAATCACACCGCATAACTAATTAATTACAGAAAAGCCTACCTCTTTATTCGCTGTACACCGATTGTTAACCATGACTTTATACTGAAAAGCTCCCCATAGGGTTATGCAAATAGAATCATCGTCACTGGAAACTATTCCATTCAACTTGCGAACATAATTTATTACAAAATCTAACAAACGTATGGGCACGAAATGGGCGGCGGCAGGTCGTGTCGGATGAGGCCAGGGCCATGTACAACGGGGGAACGACTGGACTCACGTACTGGAGCCCTAATGTCCATGGTTTTAAGAACCGGATCGATCAGTGAACTGGTCGTGCTATCGATTTATTGGTTCAATCGATCGAATCGGTCAGACTGGTCGTAAGAATCGAACGACGTCATAATTATTTAAAAAATTAAATAAAAATACAAAAACATTTAATAAAAAATAAAAAAAATTAAGTTGAACCGGTTCACGGTCCGGTCCGATTCGAACGATTCCTTACGATTCTCTAGAACCGATTGAACCGAGATAGAATAGACCGGACAAGACAGCAGTTCCCGGTTGAACCGGTTGAACCGGTCGGTTTTCAAAACAGTTCATGTCAACATATTTCGGGACCCGCGGTGGGGCCGTGGACAGGAGACTCCGGGTGAAGACCCGGTGCTCGCCGGTACGTATGCGGCGTTCTACGTGAGGGGTTTACAGGGAGGTGACGGTGATCGGTTAAAGGTGGCGGCTTGTTGCAAGCATTTCACGGCCTATGACCTCGATAACTGGAATGGTGTTGACAGGTTCCACTTTAATGCCAAGGTTAGTTCTTTTTTTAATATTGTACGGGACCAACAGCTTTTTCGTAGGATAAAATATAAATAATTATTTAAATATAACTCTGTAATCTATTCTATCCCTATTTGGATAAATTAACATTTAATATTTAAATTATTAATTTTGTTCTATTTTAATATTTAATTTTTTAATTTTTTCAAAATCATACTTAAAATATTATTTTTATTTAATTTTAATAGTCACCGTTAAAAACTTTAGTTTTTGGTACATTTTAATACTATTGTCTAAAATTTGCGTTCAATTTTGAAAAAAAATTAAAATTTAGGTAAAAAAGACTAAAATTAAAGTTTTTGTACTAAATGCATTAATTTTTTAACAGCGAATACGAAAATATTAAAAATCTAAAAAAATTAGATATCAAAACTAATAATTTAGGTATATTATGATTTTGATGGGTAATGTGCAATTATGGATAATATTGCATTCTCAGTTGTCTTTCGTGTTAAGATAATGTTAGAAAAAGTAGCTGTATAGCCTGTACTTTTCAATGCATAGGTGATTACAACTTGGAATTTTATATCAGAAAAGGCTGGATTAATCAACCATTCCGCTTCGTTTTGAAATTTACCATGACATATTTTAAGTATTTCTTTTATTTATTATAGTTTAACTCGAATTATTAAATTTATATTAATTATATTCTATAGTTAATTACAATGATTTAAACTAATTTATAAATAAATCGGACCAACATGTTACATTAAAAATGTTTCTGAATAAAGAATGTTAAATGTCGGACCGCTATGTCATTCTCACGTGGGTGTTTCGCACGTGTGTGCAGGTAAGCAAGCAGGACATCGAGGACACATTCGATGTACCAATCAAAATGTGTGTACAAGATGGCAATGTAGCCAGTGTAATGTGCTCTTACAACGAAGTCAACGGCATTCCTACCTGCGCCGATCCGAATCTTCTACGTAACACAGTACGAGGTCAATGGAAACTCGATGGGTAACCATTTTAAGATAATCATCTCTCATCAATTCCATGATCTTTGATTTTTGTTTTCGATGTAATCGTTGATTGTTGCTGGCGTGAGCCGTAGGTACATTGTTTCGGATTGTGATTCGGTGGGGTCTTTTACAATACCCAACATTACACGGCGACGCCGGAACAAGCGGCGGCCGATGCCATCAAAGCAGGTTTGGACTTGGATTGTGGGCCGTTCTTGGCGCAACACAGTGAAGATGAGGTAAAACAAGGGTTGTTGAAGGAGGTTGACATTAACAATGCATTAGTTAATACACTCCGAGTTTAAATGAGACGTGGCATGTTCGACGGCGAGCTGTCTGCACAACCGTATGGGAACTTAGGGCCGAAAGAAATTTGCAGCCCGTCGAGCCAAGAGCTCGCCCTTGAAGCCGCAAGACAGGGCATTGTTCTGCTTAAAAACCATGGTCCTTCGTTGCCTTTGTCCCATCTACATCACCGAACAGTCGCTGTTATTGGGCCTAACTCCGATGCCACTGTTAGCATGATTGGAAACTATGCTGGTAAGTCCCATGATGATGATTTTCCTTTTCCTTATATTGGTGATTGGATGTTAACAACGAAAGTTTTTTGTTGTTTGATGATTAGGTGTTGCTTGTGGATACACATCTCCTTTGCAAGGAATAGTACGCAAAAACAATTCGCCAAATCGGATGTGCTGATGTTGCTTGCCGAGATGACATGTTATTCGGTGCTGCAATCGATGCTGCACGTCGAGCAGATGCAACGATTCTAGTAATGGGACTCGACCAATCAATCGAAGCAGAATTCAGAGACAGGAAAGGGTTGCATTTGCCAGGGCGTCAACAAGAACTTGTTTCTCAAGTAGCCAAGGCTTCCAGGGGTCCATCATACTGGTTTTAATGTCAGTCGGGCCTATCGATGTTTCTTTTGCGAAGAACACCCTCCATTGCCTCCATTTTGTGGCCCGGGTACCCGAACAAGCAGGAGGAGTCGCGATAGCCGATGTATTGTGTGGGACAACCAACCCAGGGGGCAAGTTGCCTATGACATGGTACCCACAAGAGTATGTTACGAATTTGGCAATGCGTTCGAGCTCGAGCCCGAGGAGAAATTATCCAGGAAGAACCTACAGGTTCTACAAAGGACCCGTAGTGTACCCTTTCGGCCACGGATTGAGCTACACCAACTTCGTTCATACCATTGTCGGTGCACCCAACGTCGTCACCATCCCTCTAGATGGCCACCGTCATTCATGAAATGCAACTGTTTTAGGCAAGGCAATCAAAGTTAATCATGCAAGATGCAACAAGCTGTCGGTAGGCCTTCAAGTAAACGTGAAGAACACGGGATCGAAGGACGGTACTCATACGATGCTAGTGTTTTCAACTCCACCTGCCGGCCATGGGACTCCTCATAAACAGACAGCTGGTAGCCTTTGCAAAAGTGCATGTCCCGGCAGGGTCGGAACAGCAAGTCGGAATCAGCATCCACGTGTGCAAGTTCCTAAGCGTCGTGGACATGTCGGGGGTCCGAAGAATTCCAATAGGAGTACATCATCTCCACATCGACAACATTAAGCATCCCGTATCCCTTCATGCAGAAACATTAGGGGTGATCAAATCATAGTACGCCATTGCTAAACAATAGCAAAATTCATTTTCTTAGTCAATTTGCAAGTGTCAAGTGTTACTTAAATTGTACGAGGAAGAAGTACACCAAACTGGTTGCTTCTACTATTACAGCAATTAATTAAATCAAATTAAAAAAAACATTTTAGTTATACCTGTTCAAATCATTTTAGATTTAATTTAGCTTTAGATTAAACGAAATAGACTGGAAATTGAAGTTCGGAGTTGTGCCTCGAGAAGGTAACAAGGCGGTCGATTGCTTGACGAGACTGGCGTGGAGCTATTCACATGGTCCAGAGCCCCCTGCTGCTGCAGAAAGTGTAGTTAACATGGAGGCTGGTTTGCTTTGAAGCTGCATGGTGATCGCTGGCTTCTTTGGCTTTTTTCCTACACATTCAAAAAAAAAAAAATTCATCCTATTTTAAGCTGCTGTCCTTCGGCATGACATAAGATTTAAGCCCATACTCATTTTGTCCAATCTAATAATGACTTGTTTTACCATTTAAAGATCCATAACATATTAAAATAGAGTAAATTACGTGTTTAGTATTTAAATTATTAGTTTTTGATACGTTTCAGTATCTAAACTTTCAATTTTTTCGAAACATATTTAACGTTTAGTTTTTGTTTTGTTTTAGCATCTTACCGTTAAGTTTTTAACGGGTGATTTGCATGTAGCACATTTTTATGGGTAAATTGCATCATTCATCACTCAATTATCTTCTCACTCCTATTTTGGTCATTAAAGTTAATTTTTTAAAATTTAATCACTTAACTTTCAAATTACTTCTAATTTGATTAAAATAGGAGCAATTTGCAAGTTGAGTAGTAAATTGAATTTTTTTTAACTTTAATACCAAATAGGAGTGAGAAGATAATTGAGTAATGAATGATGTAAATTGCCCATAAAGATACAATACCATTAAGTTTTTAACGGCGATGTACTAAAATGAAATAAAAACTAAACGTTAGATATGATTATGAAAAAAAAAGTACTAAAACATACCGAAACTAATAGCTTAGGTATTAGACACGTTTTCTTAGTCAATTTGCAAGTGTCAAGTGTTACTTAATTGTACGAGGAAGAAGTACACCAAACTGGTTGCTTCTACTATTACAGCAATTAATTAAATCAAATTAAAAAAAAACATTTTAGTTATACCTGTTCAAATCATTTTAGATTTAATTTAGCTTTAGATTAAACGAAATAGACTGGAAATTGAAGTTCAGAGTTGTGCCTCGAGAAGGTAACAAGGCGGTCGATTGCTTGACGAGACTGGCGTGGAGCTATTCACATGGTCCAGAGCCCCCTGCTGCTGCAGAAAGTGTAGTTAACATGGAGGCTGGTTTGCTTTGAAGAAGCTGCATGGTGATCGCTGGTTTCTTTGGCTTTTTTCCTACACATTCAAAAAAAAAAAATTCATCCTATTTTAAGCTGCTGTCCTTCGGCCAGACATAAGATTTAAGCCCATACTCGTTTTGTCCAATCTAATGACTTGTTTTACCATTTAAAGATCCATAACATATTAAAATAGAGTAAATTACATGTTTAGTACTTAAATTATTAGTTTTTATCCATTTTAGTATTTAAACTTTCAATTTTTTCAAACTATACTTAACATTTAGTTTTTGTTTTGTTTTATCATCTTACCGTTAAGTTTTTAACTGGTGATTTGCATGCATTACATTTTTATGGGTAAATTGCATCATTCATCACTCAATTATCTCCTCACTCCTATTTTGGTCATTAAAGTTAATTTTTTTAATTTAATCACTTAACTTTCAAATTACTTCTAATTTAATTACTATAACTTTCAATTTTTTATTTTTAATTATATAATAATAATAATAATAATAATAATGTCATGTCACAAAAATTATTAATAAAATAAATTAGAGTGATTAAAATAGGAGCAATTTGAAAGTTGAGTAGTTAAATTGAATTTTTTTAAACCTTAGTACCAAAATAGGAGTGAGAAGATAATTGAGTAATGAATGATGTAAATTGCCCATAAAGATACAATGCCATTAAGTTTTTAACGGCGATGTACTAAAATGAAATAAAAACTAAACGTTAGATATGATTATGAAAAACAAATTAAGTACTAAAACAGACCGAAACTAATAGACACGTAATTTACCCTTGAAATATGTAAAAACTTCATTTATTCCAACTTTATGGTAAAGATTTAAAAGGAATAATTGGGATCAAATCCTTGAAACATGATTGGATGATTTATATGTTAGTAATAACTTGAGGTAAGATTAAAGATCAAATGATGCCACAACTTGGTGGAAAACAACAATTTATTATTCATGCTATAAGAATTTGATTAATCAAATGATCCCGTGATGATGCTACAAGGATTGCCAAAGCGTTAGTCAATTTTAGTACGATGCAAAATTTTATATTAGGGGAGTCAACGTAAAATTTATAAAATTATAGAAGGATGAATTTAAATTTATAAAATTCTATGAAGGTAAAAATAGATTTTTAATGAAAAAACACATTGAAAAATCTAAAATATATCATTATCTTAATTTTTTAAGGAATAATCACCGGTCATATTCTTTTATGCATCCAAAGAAAATAAGCATCCCTTATACCAACAATCAGTTTGTCTAATGGGTTGAGGCACTAGGTCCCTTAAGCAAGGTTAGAGGTTTGAATCCTAGCATTTGCGAATGGAGCAAATTGGGTTGGGAGAGTCGCCCTCACCTCTGCAGTACCCGATCTAGATTAATCTGTTAATAGATCGGATATCAGTGATTAATTAAAAATAAGCATCCCTTATGTTAATTTTTTATTTATTTTAGTGTAATGTGTCTCGTTTAGGGTTTAGGGTTTTATTGTTTGGACTTTATAGTTAAGGTTTTTAATTTTTGAAATTCGGAATTAAAATAATCCTCTTGAATTCTAAACTTAAACTTTAAATATTATACGTTGAACATATTTTTATGGATTAATCATCGATACCTGATTTATTAATCGATTAATTTGGAATAAATATTACATAGGTTCGTTTGAGGTTTTTCTTCCAACTCAATTTATTGTATTCACAATATTAAAATTTGAAGCAATAATATATTCTGAAAGATCTAGTATTTCATCCAACCACGTATCATAAGAGCAAAAGTGTATCCAATTATAGCAACAACTAAAACTTTAACTCCAATGGACCCCTCCAGAACGCCAGTGGCTCAAGCTTAACTCCGATGGATCGTGCTGTTGCTCGACTAGATTGGCCAAATGTGGTGGGGTTGCTAGGAATGAAGTAGGAGGTTAGTGCTTTAGGTTCTCCGAATTTCTCGGTATTTGTTTGGTACTGGATGCTGAACTTTGGACCGCTTTCTATGCTCTCTTTTATGTTTGGGAATACGATTGTCGGAATGTGATCATTGAGGTGGACAGTCTGAAAGTTATTACTGTGTTAATGATACGTACAAAGGGAATCACTTTCTTAAATGACATTTGGATGAGCTTCGACGTCGTGATTGGAATGTGGTTATACAACATGCTCGTCGCGACGGTAATAACGTGGCTGATACGATGGCTAAGAGTGCGCTGGAGGAAAACTTGGAAGTTGATTACTATGTAGTCCCTCCAAGATGGATACTTGTGGCTTTGCATGCGGACCTATCCCATAATTAATTATATGTTGTTGATTTGGTCCATTCAAATACATAAACTTTCAATTGTTTTCAAATTTTATCATCAAATTTTGAACAATATACTAAAATTTAACAAAAACTAAACTTTAAGTATAGGTTTGAAGAGAAAATAAATGAAAGTTTATGTATTAAAACAGGCCAAAACCGATAGTTTAGACGCCAAACTCACAATTTACCCTAAAAATAATTGTGAATACATGAATTAAAAAGGAAGTAACTACATATTTTTCATGTAGACTAAACGAGAGAGTAGGAGGGATCCACCCCGAATATTAGCATCAATTATTGTGTAGTTTTATAATCAAGACTGTTGTAGTTTAACATGAATTTGTCTGGGCAAACAAATATGAAGGCAAAAGCATTAAAAAGGGTGAGACATAGCAGTGTGTCTTTTCATGGAGTATAGTTGGGTACATGATTAAGTTGTTCATCCGATGTACATCTTACGGTATAAAAGCACTGAACTCTTTAGTTGCTCCTATTTTGATCATTCAATCGTTAATGTACATCGTACGTTAATAATCAGAACAGTTAATAAAAGCGTACAAATTGATAATCAAATTATATATGAATTTAGATTAGAATAAGTTTATATGAATTTTGTGTTTTTCAGTGAATATCTTATCATTTTTTACTGTTAATCGCAGTCTTTAACTTTCTCATTCAATGGTCACACTGTGTAAAACTCTTATAGTTTTACACATTTTTATGATCATTGAATGAGTGAAATCAAAGGTTGAGATTAACAGTGGAAAATGAAAATATATTCACTGAAAAAAAATAAGGAATTAATCTCAGCCTTTAATTTTCCTCCATCCAATGATCCTAAAAAGGTGTAAGACTAAATGAGTTTTACACAGTATAATTGGATATTGTCTATATATATATGTCTCAGGATCCACTTATACAGTGTAAAACTTTTAGTTTTACATCTTTTTATGACCACGGGATTGAGAGAAATCAAAGACTGAGATTAATTTTTGTTTTTTCTATTTATCTTTTCATTTTCTACTGTTAATCTCAACATTTGATTTTTCTTTATCTAATGGTCCTAAAAAATGTAAAACTCTTAATTATATATTAGGTGTATACGGATCATGTCCCATATATATATATATTAATTTGTCGTGTTACAAAAATTTAAAACTATACATGTGAGTATTATTGATTTTGGGGTTTTCATGTCGTTCGTGGTTGGAAATGACGAGGGGAGTTCACAATTCAAACATATTTGAGATTAATTGTTGGAAGCATTAAAATCATTGAAGCTATAATTGCATACATAACAATAACAATAATAATACTGTCATAGTGGGGGTGTCGACTCTTGCTGATCTGGCTGCCAAGTAATATGGGACCCACTCTAATGTATATGGAGCCCACCACAGTGAATCCAGTGATGGATGGACGGTCAGGGATGCTCCAGATTGCAGGAACTGCTCGATTTTTAAAACGAGGGAATGTGGAGTGGAGTGGAGTGGAGCCAAAGGAATGATAAGTTCAAGATGCTCTTATGTAATGATAGAGCTTTAGTTTTTAAGCTCAAATCATGAGTGATAATTTTGGTGTCTAAGTTTTTAACGGTGAAATGTTAAAATTAAATTTTAGACATGGTTTTGAAAATAAAATAAAATTTATGTACTAAAACGGATAAAAATGATAGTTTAAATATTAAATGTGTCATATACCTTTATTTTTATGGATAAATTACACATTCAGTATCTAAATTATCAGTCTTGGTATATTTTAATACCTAAACTTTTAATTTTTCAAAATCATACATAAAGTTTAGTTTTTGTTTCATTTTAATATATTGTTCAAAATTTAATGTTAAGTTTTAATTTTTTTTGAAAGTTTAGGTACTAAAACGGGCTAAAACTAATAATTTAGGTACCAAATGTGTTAAGTTCTTTACGGTATGATACTTAAATAAAACAAAAATTAAACATTAGGTATGATTTTAAAAAAATTAAAAGTTTAGATACTAAAATAAACCAAAACTGATAGTTTAGATCTTAAATGTTTAATTTACCCTAACTTAATTTGTAGTTTAGTCGAGCTCTTAAAAATACTTATTTAGAATAATATGGGTTGATTCAAGTAGTAAGCAGTTTGATATCGTTTAAGCAAGGTCTCGAGTTCGAGTCTTTGTATATGTAGAAAATCTCAACTAGAAGATTCACCCATCAAAATTAGATGTACGACACAAATTAATCTGAATTAGTCAAGATGAAGTCTTATAACCCGAGTAAAAAAAACTTATTTAGAAAAAAGAAAAAGGAAAAGTTAAGAGTTCGGGTAAAGAAAAATAAACCCATCCGGCCATGTGGCACATATATCCATCTTCATGTACCAATGTGAGATTGAAACAAAAAGCAAAATATCCCTCCTCCCAAAGCAAAGAAAGTTAAAATCATTGACCAGGTGGCGTACAAAGGAGAGAAGGTTAACCTTTTGGGTTAAATCCTGATTTTGGTCCTACTTTATTAAAGTTTGTAAATCATGTTCTAATTGACCCGGTTATAAAAATTCGTAATATAGTTTAGGTACTAAATATGTAATTTACCCAAATTAATAATATGAGAATCATAGTAACGGTAGCTTCAGCTTCACGGCCTGAGAATTTGTGGTGACCACAATGGCACCAACCACTGCCACTGCTTCCTCCAACCAAACCTCACAAATACCCTGATGGAGCTGACCATGAAATTAAATAATGTCGTAATGACAAATTCAAACCACCGTTTAAAATCACGAACCAATTCGATTAAGTGAGAAATGAATTATTGTTATTTTTTAAGACTCGAGTTCGAACACCATAGATGTTGGGAGTATAAACGTTCAATATCAAAAGATAAAAAGTTATATTTAAACATATACTACTTTATATTTACCTAAATTAATAAAAAAATCTCCATTTAGAAATGTGGGGTTTTAAGGTAATTTCAGATGTCACCAGAAAATAAATAACTGGAAAGATGATTCTCTTACACTTTCGGGGCAAGCAATTCGCAATTGTTGCAGCCGCAACCCGGTAGTTGAACCCGAGGACCGTCATTGTTCATCCGATAAATATATTTATAAAATGGATAAATTATGGTTTGGTCCATATATTGTACTAAAGTTTATTAATCTTCCAATAGATAAGGATAAATTTGACCTTAGAACAAAAATATTCATGGGTAAAGTACACAGATGATCCCCATTATTGCTTTATTAAGTCCCTACCATATTAAAAGTTACAAAATGGTAGTTAGACTATAGAATATTGCTTTGTTGAGTCCCTCGACTACTAAGAATTATAAAATGGTCACCAGACTATTCATAATGCTTCAAACTCATCATTTTCGTTAAAAAAATAATGTTAATCTAAGCTAAACGTTAACCTTATGACTATGTTATGATAAAATTTGATCACAAAATATCAAATGACTAACATATCACAATCATCATAACAAATAGTCGAATGACCATTTTATAACTTTTAATAATTGAATAACTTAACAAAGAAACACTATATAATCTAAATACCATTTTGTAACTATTAATAGTTGAAAGATTTAATAAAAATAATACCTTATAGTCGTGAAACCATTTCCGTACTTTACCAAATATTATTTTACATTTTTTGTTAATCTGGAGTAAGTACAATATAATATTTGTTGTAAAATATATTCTTATCTTTCAACATCAAACGTTCACACTACTTATACCTACGTTGTTCGATTATAATAACATACCCTTTATCACGTAATTCGCTTAGTTCGTACAATATTATTATACTTTGATAAATAAGTTTTAAGTATTTATTTAGGGAGGTTTGGGTAGTAGTCTCATAGACCACATAGCATAGCGAGAGAGAGAGAGAGAGAGAGAGTCTAAAATAGTGCGATGCCAGCTATGAAATTGAAGGATCAAAGCATTCCCTGATGTCAAAGCTGGCACTCCTCCATTTTAAATCAATCCTCCATCTTTCTTCAACTCATCCCGCTCTTAAATCCCATTTTCCCTCTCATTTTCCCATCCTTCATTTATCCCAGAAAGTGAAAAAGGAAAATGTGCATGCTTTGAGTGCAAGGAAGAAAAAAGAGAGAGGTGTTAATGGTTGATTGAGTTTTAAACGTTTTGATTCTTTCTCAACAAAGATTATATAGCTAAGAAGAAGAAGATATAATCAACCCCATGGCTGTTTCTCCTTGTTTAAGTGGAAATGATCAAAAGAAACTCTGGTGGCTTACCAATCGAAAGGTAGAAAAGAAAAATGGCGAAGCTTTGATCTTTGATCCAGTGTTTGTTCAAGTTTCCGTTTCTGTTTTTCTCATGTTTCTGCATTGATCTGGGCAGGTTGTCGATAGGTACATTAAGGGAGCGAGGAGCCTCATTGCGACGCAAGATGAGAACGACATCGTTTCGGCTCTGAGTCTGCTCGACGCGGCGTTGGCTCTGTCGCCTCGTTTCGAGATCGCCGTTGAACTCAAGGCGAGATCTTTGCTGTACCTGAGGCGTTTCAGGGAAGTTGCCGATATGCTCCAAGATTATATCCCGAGTCTCAAAATTTGCATCGACGAGTCTGGCTCGGTTTCCACGGATAACTCGTCACAACGCTTGTTGAGGGAGCGAGTCAAGCTTCTCCCTTCCGATAACTCGTCTTCCGACTCACCTGGCCGTGACCCGTCTTTCAAGTGTTTCTCTATCTCGGAATTGAAGAAGAAAGTCATGGCCGGGTTGTGGAGAAACTGCGAGAAAGAAGGCCAATGGAGGTAATTTCTTCAAGCATTTCCGGGTAAAAAGTTTTCCAAATTGATTGAACTCAAACTCACTTGAAACTCAATTTCGAAACAGGTACTTGGTCCTAGGCCAAGCATGTTGTCACCTAGGCCTAATGGAGGACGCCTTGGTTCTCCTTCAAACGGGCAAGCGCCTCGCTTCCGCCGTATTCCGCCGCAAGAGCGTTTCCTTGTCCGAAGACAGCTTCTCCCTCCCCAACGCTATCGCCGCATCCGACATCTCCTCCGTCTCCATGACGCCTCCTTCAACGCCGCCACGCGACCCCACTCCTTTCTCTGAATCCGAAAACATCTCTCAGCTTCTATCCCATATCAAACTCCTCATACGCCGTCGAACTGCCGCCGTTGCTGCATTGGATGCAGGCTTACACTCGGAAGCCATCCGCCATTTCTCCAAAATAGTCGACGGACGACGCCCTGCCCCTCAAGGCTTCCTTGCAGAGTGTTATATGCAACGAGCCTCGGCTTACAGGGCCGCCGGACGCATTGCCGAGTCGATCTCCGATTGCAACAAGACTCTCGCACTTGATCCAACATCCATTCAAGCTCTCGACACCAGGGCCTCACTCTTCGAAACAATACGATGTTTGCCCGATTCTTTACACGATCTCGAACACTGGAAACTCCTTTACAAAACCATTTTGCGAGACAGGAAGCTTCCGGGACCTGCCTGGAAGCGTCACTACGTGTGTTACCGGGAGATTCCCGGCAAGCTTTGTGCATTAACCACTAAAATCCAACAATTGAAGCAAAGGGTTGCTTCTGGTGAGACAGGAAATGTCGATTACTATGCATTGATAGGCTTAAGGCGAGGGTGTTCAAGGTCCGAATTAGACAGGGCTCATTTGTTACTATCTCTAAGGCACAAACCCGATAAAGCTACCAACTTTATCGATCGATGCGAGTTTGCCGACGACCGTGACCTGGTTAAAGACCGAGCCAAGATGTCGGCATTGTTTCTTTACCGATTACTTCAAAAGGGTTATTCCAGCATGATGGCTACCGTTATCGAAGAAGAAGCTGCCGAGAAGCAACGGAAGAAAGCTGCGGCCGCATTACTAGCAGCACAGGCAGCAATTCAAGCGCAGCAAACCCAATATTCCAGCACTAAACAGGAACCCGAAACAAATTCATCGAACATTTCTAGCTGCAAAACCAGGGCTAAATCCAGTGAAAACAAAGCCAAAACAACTAGTTCCAATCCGAATGTGTTCCAAGGTGTATTCTGCAGGGATCTGGCCGTGGTTGGGAATTTACTATCACAAGTTGGGTTTAATCGACCACTTACACTGAAATACGAGGCACAAAGCTGCTGATTTTGCCATTGAGAATCGATAAAAGATATTTTTACCGGCCGTGAATCTCTGTTTCACTGTCCCCATTTGTACAAATATGATTAAATTGTCTGCCGGAAATTTGTCACCCTATTTCTTTCATGTCATCCAGTCGCTGTATATAACTTTCATTATTGAAAATTTTCTACTTTTGGTACATTTTTTTCTTCATATTTTGCATTTCATTAGCCTTAACTTTATTTTCCGTAAAGTTTTCTATTTCAATTGATTTTTTTCTGGTTTGAATGGGACAAAGTGGTACTGTAATGGCCAGGAAACAAAAGATTGACAGAAGCTACTGTGGTTTGGATTCTTGTAATTGTTTTGGCATTTAAAGTTTCTCTGCTTTGTTATCCATGAACTAGCTTTATCTGACATTCTGCTAGATTGCATTTTTGCTATTTCCACCACCCAACATTTTCCAAAATAAACTGATAATTTTATGAAGGGTAAATTACATAGTATAATTGATAATAATAGTTAGGGGGAAAACATCAAGGCCCATATGCTTTTGAAAAAAATAAATGTGGTTATCGTATTTTTTTTAATGTGGTCTTTTAATTCTGAAAATATATCTAATGTGGTCATTTGATAAAAAATTTCTGCCATTGACTGTTATAATCTTGGTGTGTCAATTCACGGTACTTATTGACTATTATATCAATATCGTAAATTACCACATTAGTATAATAATTGACATGTCAATATTTTAGCGGTTAATGATGAAAAAAAGTTAGTTAAAGAGATACACTTAATTTATTTAATGAGTTTAAGGTCTATATTGAGAGAATATAATACGAGACATTAATTTTTTTTAAATAGTATAGGTACCTCTCATACATATTTGTCTTTATTGTTTAAATATAACATTCCATAGGGAAGCTAGATATTGGGAGAAGGGATGTGATTGGCATTGGAAAACACCCAAACACTTTGATGGAGTTGTGTGGGCACATGGTGGCTTTGAGTGTAGCTTAATCATTATTAAAACCTATGAAAATTATAAATAAGAGGGCAGTGTAAAGTGGCTTAACATAGAGGGAAAGTGTCTGCAATTTTCAGGTCCCTCTGTACCCTAATACAACCAAAAGAGGGTCTAAATCCAACACTCAATTCAAAGGAAAACACAAATGGATTTAGAAAGGGTGATGTCATTTCAAAGCTTACAACTTTACCATCATTTGGGCATAGATTTTCATGCAAACAAAACCCACCAATTGCAATCCTCAATGCAATAATTGCATATGATGAGTAGTGGGTGAAAGAAATAACTCAGTAAGATTTTTTTGTTAGGGAGTAAATTTAAAATTAAGAAGATAAACTTGAATTTATAAAAAATAAATTAAAAAATAAAACATATTTTTAATATAAAATACATTAAAAAATTTAAAATATATAATAATTATAAATTTTTAGAGGACAGCAACCCTCATCTGTCACCCTTGATCTATCTCTAATCATAAATTTAAATTATTTTAGTTATCGCATGATATTTACTTTATTCATATGTTGGGTTTTACCCTTTTTTTTTTTTATATAATTAATATTTTTGATCACTCAGTCGTTAAATATATTTTTAAGTAATACAAAATAAACCGAGATTAGCTCGTTGATTGTTTGTCCTCCGTAACTAAAGCGGAACCTTCACAAGGAATGTCTTGGTGAAACTTCACTCTAACCGGTTCTCCAGTAGCCATGGATGCAAGCTTGTCGGCTACTCTATTCACCTTTCTACATATATGGTGAATCGTTCTTAAATATTTAACATCGTTAAAATAATGTCGTTTTAGAAAAACAAAATTTTCACTAATTGTATTATTTATAACGTCGTTTAGTGAAAAAATAGTTGAGTGACAAAAAATATTAATTGTATTAAATTCAATGAGCGAACATATTTAATGTATATTAAATGAAATAGGAGAAAAATTAAGGTTCAATGATGATTTGTATAATTTACCTTACTTGTTAATATTGGATTCATGAGACATTGGTGTATCATGTGTGTACATATATACTTATTTTTGGTACGTCATATAAAATTGGTATACCAAATGTGTTCGGTGGCGGATGCAAAGTATAGTTAGGGTTAGAGATATGTGTTCACTTTGAAATTCGATTTTTTTTTAATCTTAAAAAAGTATTTTTGAATCTGTCACTGAGGGGGTGTTTGGTTCAAGGATTGTGAGATTCCCATGGGATGGAAATCCCACATTCCCATGTTTGGTTGGCCGGGAATCTCATTCCCAATAATGTTTTATTACCAATAGTAGATTTTTTGGGGTATATTACCGGGAATGTCATTACCTCCATTCCCTTAGTTATTGTAACATTACCGGTGTTTTGGACTAAAATGCCCTTAAATTTTTATTTTTTTCAAAAATATCCTTCTTCCCTCATTGAATAATAAAAATTATACGAATGTTAAATTACAAATTTATCCTTAAATTATTTTAGATTTACAAAAAAAATCAATAATTAAAATTTTATATTAAGTTCAGGGGTTAAAAAAGTTTACCCTTTCATTAAACCTTTTTTATATTTTTAATTTTGTAAAACAAATTATATAAATATTATGAATTTAATTTTTTAAAGAAAATATATATATATTTTACATTTTGTAATATTATACAAATATATAATAAGGACAATTTGGTCAAATATATATTCTAATAATCTTTAATTCCTTTAATCAAACATGATAATCTTACATTCCTGCTAAACCAACCAAACACAAAATACAACATTCCCAGTAATCATATTCCCTGGTAATCTTTTATTCCCACTGATAATCTTACATTCCGTGAACCAAACGCACCTGAATGTGTTAAATGTATAATGATGTGGTGGATAACCTGGGACGGAATCATACGCTTTTCTTAAATTGGTAATCTTTTTTTTATCCGGGTGTTTATATACGATTTTATATTTATAAACACAAATTTTAGTATTTTTCTTAAATTGTTAGTTACAATAAAAATTAAAAATATAAATCCACGTTGTCTAACAATAAATATAAGACAATTAAAAAAATTGATGACAATTTTAATTTAACTAGTAAAAGTTATAAAAAAAAAAGAAAATAACATCAGTTATCAAAAATCCCAAATAATATACGATTTTGATCAATTTTTTTTGGATTTACGAAAATGACCAACAAAATCACAATGCGATCTTTAATTCGCATTGCAATATCCACTATCGCAAATTCGCGTTGCATTTCGCGTTGCGATAGTTGGAAATCGCGTTGCGATTTTCCATTTCGCGTTGCGGTAGTTGAAAATCGCGTTGCGATAGTCTACAGTTGTTGTTGCGAAAGTCTACAGTTGTCGTTGCGATTTTCTAAATTCGTTGCGATAGTTAAAAAAAAGATTTTGTTTCTTAAGAATTTTCTCTAAAAAGATAGTATCCGCGCGGACGTGTCGAAGACACCACGACCACGACCACGAGACGAGACGGCGGCGGCGCGCGAGAGTCTCCCTTGTTCTCTATCACTCAACAAGGAAGTGGGAAAACTAAGCCTTAAATACCATTCCCAATAGTATTTCCAATACTATGTGGGATTTGAGCATTACCAACACTTGTTCCCAATACTATGTGGGATTGAGCCTTAAATAGTGATATTATTTTTGAATGTTTTGCTTAAAATTGCAATAATCGCGATTGATTGTAGATTGACTTTTAATTAAGACATATTTAATCGTATAATACTAATGCAATTGGTTGTTGATTCAGTTGTTTTAAGGTGCATGATTGTTAATTGTTTCATGAATAATCACATTGTATTGGAAACAAGTGTTGGTAATGCTCAATCCCACATAGTATTGGAAACACTATTGAGAATGATATTTAAGGCTTGGCTTTCCCACTTCCTTGTTGAGTGATAGAGAACAAGTGGGACTCTCGCGCGCCGCCGCCGCCGTCGTCTCGGGTTGGGTCGTGGTCGTGGTCGTGGTCGTGGTCATACGTGTCTTCGACACGTCCGCGCGGATACTATCTTTTTAGAGAAAATTCTTAAGAAACAAATTTTTTTTTTAACTATCACAACGAATTTTCGCAACGACAACTGTAGACTATCGCAACGAATTTGGAAAATCGCAACGCCATTTTCAAATATCGCAACGCGAAATGCAACGTGGAGATCGCAATGCGAATTAGAGATCGCATTGCGATTTTGTTGGTCATTTTCGTAAATCCAAAAAAAAATTGGTCAAAATCGTATATTATCTGAAATTTTTTGGCACATTCAGAGGAATCAAATTCAACAACCATTACAAATTAAATATGAAGCAATGATGCATAAATGTGAAGAACATTGAGGAACTTCTAGTGTAGTTCTACCATGAGCTAAAGAAAAAACCACACCTAGTCGTGTACAGTTGGAAATATATTACCTTCCAGATGCAGCTGCAGCAAAGAATTTTTCATTCCTACGAATTGGATCTGGGGCAATGAAATGGGTTGCCTGATATGACCATTGATGAGAATATCTACAAAACTTGCCTTTCAATCCCCGAATGACTTGCTGAAATTCTTTTCTCTGCAGTCTGTGGCCACTCAATATAAAACATGAAGGCTCGTTTTTCATTCTGTTCAAAACCTTCTGCAGCGGTTGCCTGGGCTGTTAGAATCAACCTTCTGCGATTTTTCATTAGTCCTCGATGTTTTGCTATTGGGTTTACGAACAGATTTCCCAGCAATCTCCCCATGATGAACAGGGCTGCTCTCGTCTGCTGCCCCGGAGATTTCCACTTTCGAAGTAGTGCTGCCTTTTGGTTCGGCAAAATCTCGTTGATAGTGCGTTGAAATTTTTTTATTCGTTAAATAGTGGGATCGCCAGATTAATTGCTAAAGTAGTGTCCTCTACAGTACCGGGGGTAGGTCGCCATGCACGCCCGGCGACCAACAAGGTCGCCATGCACGCCCGGCGACCAACCAGGTCGCCATGCACGCCCGGCGACCAACCAGGTCGCCATGCACGCCCTGCGACCTACCCCACGACCTCCATGCACGCCCATGCACGCCCAACGACCTCCATGCATGCCCAGGCACGTCCAACGACCTCCATGCACGGCCATGCACGGCCAACGACCTCCATGCACGCCCAGCTCGCCAAAGGTCACCATGCAGTCCATGCTTGGACTGAACAACGTTGGGCCATGCAGGATAGGTAGCCATACAATCCTCTCCACTTGCAGCTGCTCAGGAGAACCTATTCAGCTTTACCAAATCTTTTCTTAAACCTCAAAAATTGTCGCCTCTCTACTATTGTTGTGAGGAACGGCTTTCCATTATCCAAAAAATAAGCAAGGTAAGCCGAAGTCTCAAAATTAAAGTCGTCGTCTTGAATGGCGTCAAGAGTTGGCATGAATGAAGCCCTATTGTTCCAAGCATTAATGTAGGTTGCATGCTTCTCAACCCAATTAACGCTTTCTTTACGACGACCATCAAATCTGTGCAGGTCGTCATGCGTCTCAACCCAATTCACTGGACGACGACCATCTAAGTTTTGGAGGAGGTCATGATCCCATGGACTCCGCGGAATAGGTTGGTGGAAGTGGAATTGCCTCAGCACTCTATCCCCAAATTGGATCTCAACAAAAGCAAAATTGATCAATGGTGTAACAGCACACCAATATTGAAACCCATCTAAAATATCGTGCGGTATCAACGCAAATAATTCTTCATTCATGTATGGTCTCCAATTAAACTGTAAAATTACAAAAACAATAAAATTTATTTAAATTAGATAATATAGTTAATTAAAATAATAATTAAAAAATACAAATTATGCATACCTCCTTTTTGGCCTTAATGTCTATCTTCAACCTGAACTCTTTAATGTTGTTGTGCACCAACCCTGTGCCTTCAATTTTATGCCTCCATCTGTATATCAATCAAAACAAAATAGAGACATTTTGTTCAATAATTTTAATCAAAATAAATATTTTTAATTAATATTTATATTAAAATAGAGGATTCATATTACCGTCCGGCAAGTGGAAAGTCAACCGCAGTCCGACTAATCGGTGTCAGAAACGGAAGTCTATGCCAAGCCCATGATTGTAGAAGCAACAGACATCCACCGATTTCTACTGTATTATTATCATTCACGACTAATGACGCCTTGCACATCTCACGATACAAGAACGCCAATATCGCCGAACCCCAGCTATATTGCCTACAATTCTCAAAATTTGTTAAAAAAGAAGATACTGAGTGTGAACATAACTACCGGATTTATCAGGCATCAAAATTCCCCCAATCAATTGTAATATATATGCTCGTGTTGCATATATAATTTCGTGCTCCGTACTATTTGATTGAAGTTGAAATTCATTCTTCAACCATGACAACCTCACCCGCCACCCTTTACACTCTGGTGGTACGGGCGCTTTCCCAAGAAACAAGTTGCAAAGTTGTTCCACCTTATTAAACTCATGTGACATTACCACCGGCATCCCATTAGTTTGGACCCCGAGTTGCATTGCCACATCCTCCAAAGTTATCGTGCATTCGCCACACGGCAAATGAAACGTGTGCGTTTCTGGTCTCCAGCGTTCAATCAACGCACTGATCAAACCTGGGACCAACTTGTAATCTCGCACAAATGTGACATACCAAAATCCAGCCTCTTGCAAATTTTCTTCTATTAGTGGGTGTGGCTTGGGCACTTTATGTAGTCGAAGACGAAGGACTCGCTGCTCGTCCTCCTACAATTAAATATTTCAAAAAAATTATCACAATCATAAAATAATATTCAAATATTTATTAATTATAATTCATTAAACAAATATTTTATTCACCATTATTCCCAAATGACTTGAAATATGTTCATTGTCAAGCCTCAACAGTGGAATTTGGTCAGCCATTGGAATGAATCTGTAAAAAAAATTAAACAACAATATTTAAAAAATCATTTAATATAATCTAATATAAACTAACTAACTAATTTACAACACTAAACTTTAATATAATAACTTATAATATAATAAACTAATAAACTAACAAACTAACAAACTAAACTTTTTAAAATATAAACGTAAACACCAAACCCTTAAACAACTAATAAAATATTTTTTTATATAACTAAAACTAACTAATAAACTATTTTTTCATTAATATACTACTAATAAACTTACTAACTAAACTAACTAATAAACTAACTAATTTTTACATAATATATTCAACAAACAATATAACTTAACTATTTAACTAACAAAACTAATTAAATAATTTTTTTTATATAACTAACTATTAACAAAACAAACTAATTAATTATTTTTAACTATATAACTATCAAACATATACTAATTAAATAATTTTTAATTTATGTATACTATAACTTAAACTAACAATCATATAACCCTAAACTAATAAACTAATTAACATTTATAATAATAAACTAATTTAAATATAAACAAATTTACCTTATCTCCCTTTCTTCTTCTTACTTTCCTTTCTTTCTCCCTTTCTTTCTTTCTCGGCTGAATCTCTTCTCCCTTTCTTTCTTTCTTTTATGTGTGATCTTTCTTCTTGCAATTTGCACACCCCATATATAACCGGCTGCCTCAATTATTTCACCAACAATGGTTCAATTATTGTTCATGCATGGTCTCGTCTCGTGAGCTAGGATCACATGTCATGCTGTAGGCATGCAGCGGGGAGCAGGAGCACGTGAAGTTATCTTGGCATGCATGCAGGCATGCAGCGGGAGCAGGAGCACGTGAAGTTATTTGGCTGCATGTGCATGCATGGTCTCGGGAGGCAGTGGACGCCGGGGCGACCTACAAGGTCGCCGGGACTACATGGCGACCTACAAGGTCGCCGGGACTACATGGCGACCTACAAGGTCGCCCAGACTGCATGGCGACCTCTCTATTGGCTGGCTCGTTTGCATGGCGACCTCTCCGTTGGCTGGCTCGTCTGCATGGTGAGTATATGGCTTGTATGGCTCGTCTGCATGGGTATGGCTCGTCTGCATGGTGAGTATATGGCTTGTATGGCTCGTATGTCACTCGTATGTCTCCCGTATGTCGCCTGGATTGCATGGCGTCCTACGAGTTCACTGTAGAATTCACCCCATACCAGCAATTAATCTGAAATGTGCATTATATCGTGAATAAAAAAAATCGAGAACATTATCTCGTTGAATTCACCTTTTGGTTCGGGAGCGGGATGCGGCGCTACATTCTCCTTTTCATTTTCCGTCTCCTCAACATTTTTCCGGACACTACTATTTTCCCCAACCAAATCATTTTTGGAGTTGGAAGGATCAGCCTTCATTATGGCGCTACTGGAAGTCTGTTTCTTCCTCTTGTTTGCTCTCTTTTTCAAGCCACCACATTTGATAGTTGGTTCATCAAAGTCAGAATTCTTGCTACCAACTGCCTTCCCAGGATCAGTTTCATTTGTTCTATTCTCCGAGGCAGATGGACTCCCATGTTGAATGGAATCATGGCTGACATGTTCCACTTCTACAAATGTTTCTGCTTTACAAGCCAATTCAATCAACTCAGACTTCTCATTTTCAGCTGTCTTCTTACTATCATTGTCATCTTCCTCGTCTGGAGCTGCTGAGATTTCCACTTCCGAAGCAGCAGTACTGCCTTTTGATTTGGCAGCAGGATGTAGCATGGCATTCTTCCTTCCATTTTCTGTCTCCTCAACATTCTTCCGGATACTACTATCTTCCCCAACCAAGTCAATTTTGGAATTAGAAGGATCAACCTTCATCATGGCTCTACTGGAAAGTTGTTTCTTCCTTTTGCTTGCTTTCTTCTTCAAGCCACCACACTTCAACGTTGGTTCACAAAAGTCAGAATTCTTGCTACCAACTGCCATCTCAAGATCAGTTTCATTACGGCGAGTACTGAAATAAAATGAAACCTAAATGTTTGGTAGGTTTAAAAAAATAAATTATAAAAACGACTAAAATTGATAGTTTAAATATTAAATACACGGTTTACCCTTAATTATATAATCGAAAGTCGTTTGAATATGATTCAAAGTAGTAAAAGATTATAAACTCAAATCCTCTGTATCTACAAAAATTACAAAAAGCCTCGGTACCGTAAGATCTCTCGAAGAATATAATGAACTTAAAAAAGGAATCGGAGATTCAAGCAATCAGTAACTGGCTCCTCTCCTAAGCATTTCAGAGTATTCCAAATCAGAAGTTTGTCGTTGTAACTTGATCTCCTCGTAGAACTTGGCTATAAACTTCTCCGCCTTGGAATCGATCCCTTCTTCCTCCGCCGGAAAAGTATAAACACACGAACTTTTCTCGTCACAGCCTTCATATCCCCACTCTTCTTCGTCTTCGTCTTCCACGATATTCGAACACGTCGAGTAACTCTTGCTGGTGTTCCCATCATCGTATTCATCGATGCCCAAATCATCGTATCGATCGAAGTCCACCGCCTCGGCGCTAACGCAAGAGAGAAGGAACCGCATCGAAGCGGAGCGCTGCACGGCCTTGACGTCGATGATGGGCGTCTCGTTGAAAGAGAACTGGCGTTCCTTGTAATGGAGTCGGTCGTTACAAGTATGAGCCGCCGCCGCAGTCGACGAATGGCCGAGACCCTTTAGGAACTTTGGCACCAATCGCAGCTCCGTCATGAGCCGCCGCTTGAACACTCCGCCTTTTCTTTTCCATAATAATGCTAGACGCAGCAGTCTCCATGCTCTCCGACCGAAATCGCCGTTCTTCTTCGTCAGCTTCATAATAAGTTTTTTTTTTTTTAGCTGAATTGTGAGTGAAGGTTGGCTATTTATATGTAATTATGTTGGTCCATTTAAAATGGGTACGCGGAGAGAGAGAGAGAGAAAAACAATGGTTTTTGGTAATATTCTGTAAGAAGTCCTTGTATTATATACTTTTAACGGTTTAGTCTCTCTTATTATTTGATATTTTTTAATCCATTAATTTTTCAAAATATGTCGAAATGCTATGTACCTTAATCTTTTTCAATATAATAGGATTAATAATATCTCATTTAATCTCTTTTTACCTTTTCTAATCTATAAAAAAAGGTTGTAATATAGGTAGAAGGATAATTTTTGTCAATGTAGTAGACTTAATTTATCACTTTTACACATATCGTATTTTCACATTAATTTAGCCATCGAAGTTGTTTAATTGCATCATTCTATACACTATCCCTAACTTAAAACCCTAAATTATAAACACTAAACCCTAAACCATACCCCCATAACATATAAATCATAAACCTTCAACCGAACTTAGGTTTTATAATTTATGGTTTTAAGTTAGGGTAGGTATAAAATAATATAATTAAACAACTTTAAAGGCTAAATTGATTCGAAAATACAATAGCGACGAAAATGATAAATTGAGTCTATTACAAGAACAAAAATGACCCTTAAGGTTATAATATATATTACTTCATCATACTTTTTTTAAATATAAATCACATCAAATTATCTTAGAAAATTAACGGAAAATGGTGTCATGAATAAAAATACACATTTTAAAAAATTAAAACCGGTCGAAATATAAAACAAGATGACTAAATCGATTAAAAACACATGGTAAAGGGCTATTTATAAACAATTGCCCATTTGTTTTTGTTTGGTTAGAAATATTAGAAGCAATTGGCGGTGGAACTTCGTGGGAAACACGGGTTGTACGCGAGCCAAATAGAGCTGTCGCCGGTTTATTTCCAAATATATCCCTGTCTCCTTTATTACTTAACCAGAACAAGCAGAAAATGCTAACAAAAAAAATATTGGACAAAAACAATTGTAAATTATAAAAATAATCAGAATTATTTTTTTATTAAGTTGAGGTAAGTATAAGATAATATTTGTTTAAAAATAATTCTTAATTATTTAACACCGAATACTCATACTCTTTATATTCTTGGAGTTTGAGTCTGAGACATAAAAAATAACAATAATTCATTTACTATTGAATTTACTCGCTTAGTGAAAGTAAGAATTAATAAAGTATTTCTCGGATGTTTTTTTTATAAATAATATTTACAATTAGATTTAAAGGTCATCTTTACCCCTGTAGTAGACTTAATTTATCATTTTTCTATCTATCATATTTTCGCATCAATTTAGCCATTAAAATTACTTAATTGCATCATTTTATACCGTCCTAACTTACAACACTAAATTATAAACCCAAAGTTATGATTTAGGGTGTAAGGAGTATGATGTTACGGTCTAGGGTTTATAGTTTCTAATTTAGTGTTTAAAGTTATAGGTAAGATATAGAATGATGTAATTGAGTAATTTCGAGAGTTAAATTGATATGAAAATACGATAAGAGCGAAAGTAATAAATTATAACTATTACAGGGGTAAAATTACCCTTTTGCCTTGCAATTAAATTAGCAATTCTAACAATGCGAAAGGGTGTTATAGTCATTGAAATTATATTTAGAAGAAAACAAGAAGAATAAGGTAAGGCAAATGATTGAAGTGTAGGCCCCTTGTGGTTAGAACTTAGATGGACACGCGTTTTGTCTTATTATTTATTTAAAGATTTTAGTTAGGTTAATGATTAAGGAAAGAAAGAAAGAACATATTATTTATTTAAAGATTTTAGTTAGGTTAATGATTAAGGAAAGAAAGAAAGAACATATTATTTATTTAAAGATTTTAGTTAGGTTAATGATTAAGGAAAGAAAGAAAGAACGTCATTGAACCTTGCGGCAAGGTAAACGCTTTCCGTATCGTTTAACGGTACGTGCAAATAAAGAAATCGGAGTCATAAACTCTTCCGACAACCGATTATACACACATATTTTACTTTTAGGGTAAAATAATCCGACTATAAGATACTATTTTATTAAGTATTTCGACTATTAAAAGTTATAAATAATCTTCTGACTATAGAATGTTACTTTATCTTATCGATCATTAAAAGTTACAAAACGGTCACCTTACTATTCGTCGGCCACCTTACTATTCGTTAATCTTTATGTTCTATACTCGAATTTTTGCGTTAAAAATTTTGGCGGTTATCTAATATGAACGTTAATCTAATAAATGGGATATACTAGTCATTTGAGATTTTGGCGGTTATCTAATATGAACGTTAATCTAATAAATGTGAAGAACATTGAGGAACTTCCAGTGTAGTTCTACCATGAGCTAAAGAAAAAACCACACCTAGTCGTGTGCAGTTGGAAATATATTACCTTCCAGATGCAGATGCAGCTGCAGCAAAGAATTTTTCATTCCTACGAATTGGATCTGGGGCAATGAAATGGGTTGCCTGATATGACCATTGATGAGAATCTCTACAAAACTTGCCTTTCAATCCCCGAATGACTTGCTGAAATTCTTTTCTCTGCAGTCTGTGGCCACTCAATATAAAACATGAAGGCTCGTTTTTCATTCTGTTCAAAACCTTCTGCAGCGGTTGCCTGGGCTGTTAGAATCAACCTTCTGCGATTTTTCATTAGTCCTCGATGTTTTGCTATTGGGTTTACGAACTGATTTCCCAGCAATCTCCCCATGATGAACAGGGCTGCTCTCGTCTACTGCCCCGGAGATTTCCACTTTCGAAGTAGTGCTGCCTTTTGGTTCGGGAGCGGGATGCGGCGCTACATTCTCCTTTTCATTTTCCGTCTCCTCAACAGTTTTCCGGACACTACTATTTTCCCCAACCAAATCATTTTTGGAGTTGGAAGGATCAGCCTTCATTATGGCGCTACTGGAAGTCTGTTTCTTCCTCTTGCTTGCTCTCTTTTTCAAGCCACCACATTTGAACGTTGGTTCATCAAAGTCAGAATTCTTGCTACCAACTGCCTTCCCAGGATCAGTTTCATTTGTTCTATTCTCCGAGGCAGATGGACTCCCATGTTGAATGGAATCATGGCTGACATGTTCCACTTCTACAAATGTTTCTGCTTTACAAGCCAATTCAATCAACTCAGACTTCTCATTTTCAGCTGTCTTCTTACTATCATTGTCATCTTCCTCGTCTGGAGCTGCTGAGATTTCCACTTCCGAAGCAGCAGTACTGCCTTTTGATTTGGCAGCAGGATGTAGCATGGCATTCTTCCTTCCATTTTCTGTCTCCTCAACATTCTTCCGGATACTACTATCTTCCCCAACCAAGTCAATTTTGGAATTAGAAGGATCAACCTTCATCATGGTTCTACTGGAAAGTTGTTTCTTCCTTTTGCTTGCTTTCTTCTTCAAGCCGCCACACTTCAACGTTGGTTCACCAAAGTCAGAATTCTTGCTACCAACTGCCCTCTCAAGATCAGTTTCATTACGGCGAGCACTGAAATAAAATGAAACCTAAATGTTTGGTAGGTTTAAAAAAATAAATTATAAAAACGATTAAAATTGATAGTTTAAATATTAAATACGCGGTTTACCCTTAATTATATAATCCAAAGTCGTTTGAATATGATTCAAAGTAGTAAAAGATTATAAACTCAAATCCTCTGTATCTACAAAAATTACAAAAAGCCTCGGTACCGTAAGATCTCTCGAAGAATATAATGAACTTAAAAAAGGAATCGGAGATTCAAGCAATCAATAACTGGCTCCTCTCCTAAGCATTTCAGAGTATTCCAAATCAGAAGTTTGTCGTTGTAACTTGATCTCCTCGTAGAACTTGGCTATAAACTTCTCCGCCTTGGAATCGATCCCTTCTTCCTCCGCCGGAAAAGTATAAACACACGAACTTTTCTCGTCACAGCCTTCATATCCCCACTCTTCTTCGTCTTCGTCTTCCACGATATTCGAACACGTCGAGTAACTCTTGCTGGTGTTCCCATCATCGTATTCATCGATGCCCAAATCATCGTATCGATCGAAGTCCACCGCCTCGGCGCTAACGCAAGAGAGAAGGAACCGCATCGAAGCGGAGCGCTGCACGGCCTTGACGTCGATGATGGGCGTCTCGTTGAAAGAGAACTGGCGTTCCTTGTAATGGAGTCGGTCGTTACAAGTATGAGCCGCCGCCGCAGTCGACGAATGGCCGAGACCCTTTAGGAACTTTGGCACCAATCGCAGCTCCGTCATGAGCCGCCGCTTGAACACTCCGCCTTTTCTTTTCCATAATAATGCTAGACGCAGCAGTCTCCATGCTCTCCGACCGAAATCGCCGTTCTTCTTCGTCAGCTTCATAATAAGTTTTTTTTTTTTTTTAGCTGAATTGTGAGTGAAGGTTGGCTATTTATATGTAATTATGTTGGTCCATTTAAAATGGGTACGCGGAGAGAGAGAGAGAGAAAAACAATGGTTTTTGGTAATATTCTGTAAGAAGTCCTTGTATTATATACTTTTAACGGTTTGGTCTCTCTTATTATTTGATATTTTTTAATCCATTAATTTTTCAAAATATGACGAAATGCTATGTACCTTAATCTTTTTCAATATAATAGGATTAATAATATCTCATTTAATCTCTTTTTACCTTTTCTAATCTATAAAAAAAGGTTGTAATATAGGTAGAAGGATAATTTTTATCAATGTAGTAGACTTAATTTATCACTTTTACACATATCGTATTTTCACATTAATTTAGCCATCGAAGTTGTTTAATTGCATCATTCTATACACTATCCCTAACTTAAAACCCTAAATTATAAACACTAAACCCTAAACCATACCCCCATAACATATAAATCATAAACCTTCAACCGAACTTAGGTTTTATAATTTATGGTTTTAAGTTAGGGTAGGTATAAAATAATATAATTAAACAACTTTAAAGGCTAAATTGATGCGAAAATACAATAGCGACGAAAATGATAAATTGAGTCTATTACAAGAACAAAAATGACCCTTAAGGTTATAATATATATTACTTCATCATACTTTTTTTAAATATAAATCACATCAAATTATCTTAGAAAATTAACGGAAAATGGTGTCATGAATAAAAATACACATTTTAAAAAATTAAAACCGGTCGAAATATAAAACAAGATGACTAAATCGATTAAAAACACATGGTAAAGGGCTATTTATAAACAATTGCCCATTTGTTTTTGTTTGGTTAGAAATATTAGAAGCAATTGGCGGTGGAACTTCGTGGGAAACACGGGTTGTACGCGAGCCAAATAGAGCTGTCGCCGGTTTATTTCCAAATATATCCCTGTCTCCTTTATTACTTAACCATAACAAGCAGAAAATGCTAACAAAAAAAATATTGGACAAAAACAATTGTAAATTATAAAAATAATCAGAATTATTTTTTTATTAAGTTGAGGTAAGTATAAGATAATATTTGTTTAAAAATAATTCTTAATTATTTAACACCGAATACTCATACTCTTTATATTCTTGGAGTTTGAGTCTGAGATATAAAAAATAACAATAATTCATTTACTATTGAATTTACTCGTTTAGTGAAAGTAAGAATTAATAAAGTATTTCTCGGATATTTTTTTATAAATAATATTTACAATTAGATTTAAAGGTCATCTTTACCTCTGTAGTAGACTTAATTTATCATTTTTCTACCTATTATATTTTCGCATCAATTTAACAATTAAAATTGTTTAATTGCATCATTTTATACAGTCCTAACCTACAACACTAAATTATAAACCCAAAGTTATGATTTAGGGTGTAAGGAGTATGATGTTACGGTCTAGGGTTTATAGTTTCTAATTTAGTGTTTAAAGTTATAGGTAAGATATAGAATGATGTAATTGAGTAATTTCGAGAGTTAAATTGATACGAAAATACGATAAGAGCGAAAGTAATAAATTATAACTACTACAGGGGTAAAATTACCCTTTTGCCTTGCAATTAAATTAGCAATTCTAACAATGCGAAAGGGTGTTATAGTCATTGAAATTATATTTAGAAGAAAACAAGAAGAATAAGGTAAGGCAAATGATTGAAGTGTAGGCCCCTTGTGGTTAGAACTTAGATGGACACGCGTTTTGTCTTATTATTTATTTAAAGATTTTAGTTAGGTTAATGATTAAGGAAAGAAAGAAAGAACATATTATTTATTTAAAGATTTTAGTTAGGTTAATGATTAAGGAAAGAAAGAAAGAACATATTATTTATTTAAAGATTTTAGTTAGGTTAATGATTAAGGAAAGAAAGAAAGAACGTCATTGAACCTTGCGGCAAGGTAAACGCTTTCCGTATCGTTTAACGGTACGTGCAAATAAAGAAATCGGAGTCATAAACTCTTCCGACAACCGATTATACACACATATTTTACTTTTAGGGTAAAATAATCCGACTATAAGATACTATTTTATTAAGTATTTCGATTATTAAAAGTTATAAATAATCTTCTGACTATAGAATGTTACTTTATTTTCTCGATCATTAAAAGTTACAAAACGGTCACCTTATTATTCGTCGGCCACCTTACTATTCGTTAATCTTTATGTTCTATACTCGAATTTTTGCGTTAAAATTTTTGGCGGTTATCTAATATGAACGTTAATCTAATAAATGGAATATACTAGTCATTTGAGATTTTGGGATATGATTTTATCATATCACAGTCAATAGGTTAGCGTTCAGCCGAGAATAACGTCAAATTTTTAATAGAAAATGATGAGTTTGTAGCATAATGAATAGTCGGGATGATCATTTTGTAACATTTAATAATTGAGAGACTCAACAAAGTAACATTATATAGTCGAATGAACTTAATAAAGTAATATCCTATAGTTGGAGACCATTTGTGTAATTAACCCTTTAACTTTCAAATGTCTGAATACAATGTCCCCGGAAGCTCTGTTACTAATCATATTATTAATTCTTTAATTGGGATCAAACTGTAAGCAACTTCCTGTAATTTACTTCGAAAAGTTATGTAGATTCTCACACCAAATTAAACAAATTATATATGGGAATAGTTATAGAACGATGGATTCAAAATTGTAAAATTGTTATATAGTCCCTTTAAAATTTGTAGGTTTACAAATTACTGTAATGGTTAGATTATATTTTGAGTTTTTGGCCTCTAAAAATTTGAGTTTCAATATTTGTCCCTGCAAGCTGCAACGTGGTTACATTCAGATAGGATAAAAACATGTAGTCCCTGAGCTTTTCAACTCTTATTATTTACTTCCCGAATATTTTTTCTTTGCCTACATTAGTTCTTATACTCGACAATTCTTTTTATTCATGTTAGTCTCGAAAATTGACAAATTTTCAACTTGGTCCATGAATTCAAACTCCATTGAAAAGCTAAAATGTGTGACGGAATCTAAATTTAGGAAGTAAATAAGGAAAAGTTGTCCAAATTCAGAACTAATGCAGACCATAAGGTTCAAATGGGAAAAGCTGTAAAAAAGAATTAGGAACCAAAGTTAAAAACATTGTTAAATTAAAGGATTAAATATTGTTTTGTCCCTTTAAGATGAAACCCTCACCCAACGACAGCTTGTTGGGAACATAAAATATATATTCTAGGAGTCCTAGCCAAGGGCATTTCTGTGTTTCGGTTAAACTACAGAGTGCCCACATGCTTCAAACTGTTGGGTTGGTGTCCCGGTTTACAGCTTGTCAATATGTCAACACAGATGAATGCCAGAAGTGCATTCATCTTTTTATAAATTGTACAAAGAAATTTCCCCTTGTAGGTAATCTGTTCAAGCAAGCCACCAAAGTCTAGGTATGGACATAGGACACCAAACAACCCTACACCATTAGAGATGAATATTCAACTCGAATCTGACAGACAGAGTCATCTTAAATATTTTTGGACCCCCAATGAAAACTAAAAAAATAAGCCCCTATAGAATGAAATTATAATTCATTACTTTGAACGGTTAATTTAATATTATATTAATAAACCATAAAAATGATTAATTTTTATTAAATTTTATTTTTATTATTTTGTTAAAAAAACACCTTAAATATAACTAAGAGATAATAAATATAAAACATTGAATGTGAGTATGATATGAAGTTTGATTTTGAATAATAAATAAATAATGATATTTTCCATAAGAGTCGACCTTGCTAACAAGTTTCGATCCAATTAAATCTCATAAGGTCAAACCTTTTGTTGTTCAAAATTTGAGTTCGAGTTGGATTGAATTTGACTTTAGGATAAAAACACGATTCAAAAAAAGATAATAAAATAATTTCCCCTATATATTTAAAGATAATTAATATAATAAACATCTCTATATTGTTTTTTCGATTAAGTCTTTAGTTTATCTGATATGTATATAGATGGGCTATGATCCAATTACAAAGTGTAAAACTAAAAAAATTTACATTTTTTTAGGATCGTTAGATTATGAAAAATCAAAGGTTGAGATTAACAATAGAAAAAGAGAAGATACTCATTAGAAAAAAAGAGAGTTAATCACAACTTTTGATTTCCTCTAATCCAACGATCCTGAAAGGATGTAAAACTTTTCGACTCAACCGACCCATGAACATTCCTATTCACCATGGCAACTTCTTCTCCCTTGGCCTAAGCTCTCTCCAAACTTTGCTCATCGGGCACTTAATTCCCTGCACAGGCCAGACTTTAGCTTGAAAATTTTGTAAAGCAGGTTCTTCCATTCCCAACTGTTGCCTTGAGATAATGGAACCTGCACTATGGATCTACCTTTGAGAACATATACATTGCTACACTCTACCCACAAATCAAAATTGCCCACAAGTTTTGTTCCAACTGAGCAAGTCTTACAGCCCCAATCCTCCACCCACAAGTTTTGTTTGGGCCTGCACACTTGCTCTCAACTTGCAGGTAACAGAGCACTAGCTATGGATTGAGGGGCAGGTGGGGACAATCACCCCTGAAAATTTAAAATGACAATATATTTTAGATTTTTCCTATTTATTTTTTATGAAATCTATTTTAACCTCTTAATATTTTTATAAGTTCAAGTTAATCCCCCAACATAAATATTTTAGATTTTATAAGTTTAAATTCACTCCTACTATTTTAAAAGTTCAAGTTAATCCCCCAACATAAAATCATGAATCCATCCTTGATCACCATGCACTTAATCACTAATGCCCTTCCAATCCATGAAAACCTCATACAAATATGATTACTACAATCAATAAACCCTAGAGCTCGTAGAAATTCCCTAGCACACATTTCACCACCAACAATTAAATCTACCGTTCCCAACCAGCAAACCATATGTGAAACAAAGATGTGTGAAAACTTTATCTCGAGTGTTTTAGGGCGAAATTGAATGACCTCATAGGCAATGGCAGAACAAAAAATATTTTTCAAAATCGGCATACATATATTAATCATGTAACTTTTTTATACAAGGTAAGCACAACTAAATTTCCAGGTGGACAAAACTATTAAAATATGTAATCATGTAACCGCTTATAGGCAATCAAGCAAAGGATACTGTTCTCAGTTGGAAGCCTATTAAACTAAAAAGAGAGTTGGGCGACCGGTAACTCTTGCGCACCAGGCCGAGATGGTACCTACAAAATGCTGGCCAAAATCATTGCTGGTTGCCCGAGACATCATATTGGGAAACTTCTCATTAGCGGCTAATGGGGTAAATAGCATCATTTACCTCTAATTTTGTTACAACAATAGTAATACTAAACTATCATTTAATCTCAAGATTTGGAACTTAAATCAACCATTAAACCAAAATCTATAGCACTAATGCTAATGTTCTTCAAAAAAAAATTGAAGGTTAGATCAACCATGAACCTCGAGCACATATCATTAATACCAATGTTCTTGAGCATATTCAACTTTCTTGGCAAACGATTCTCATTCCGATCATTAATAGAGATAATGAAGTTACAATAATATATATAATCATATATTCCAAATTGAAAGAGAAAATTTGTCATAAAGCATTTATATAAATGTGCTATCTTCTTACTTGCCCAGTTTCTTTGTTTCTAGCCCAAAAATGTCTAAACCATCGATTTCATCGGGTCCCACTCTCTATCCGACGTGTACACAATCTGAGCCGTGCTTCCGCCGCTTTTAATATCCACGGACGATCTGCGAGCACTTGTTCTTGATCCAACGAAAACCTTTCCTCAAAGAGGCCTTCATTTTCCCTTCCACGGTGTAAACCTTGTACTTGGCTATCCTCTTCTTCCTCTTCATCTCGGGATCCGTAAAACCCCACGGCTTCGAGTTCGACGACGCTTGACTCGTCCGAGCCGGAACAGGCGGTAAATCAGGCGAGCCGGAGAAGATCTGATTGGATGCGACGACGCTCGTGTTCTTCCCGCTAACTATTTCCATCCGCCGCCCCGGCCCGCACGGCGTTTGACCCGACCCGTAGCCCTCCATCGAGACAGCAAGACGAGAAAAATGAATATGGGAAATGGGGAAATCGACGGGGTTAGGGTTTGGGAACTCGAGATTACTCTGTGGAATGAATTTGAAAACAGATTTTAAAGCATCTTTTTCTTCGCTTATTTTTAGCTGAATTATGACGTGGTTTCAGTACGGGATGATTCTCTTTCCTGAAATTCGTCACAAAAAATCAAACAAATCAGGGTTTAATCTGAAAATTAAAGATGCAGCCTCGAGTTTGGTGCTTGGGACTGTCTTCTCTCTGATTATTGGAAAATGTTCTGCTCGGCTAACTTCCTGTATTAATTACTTAATTAATTAATCAATTGCATTAAATTAATTACGCATGTTTAGGCCAAAAGCTTGATGATCGGATCAGATAGACGGAAATCTATATTTGATATGATATTATATGTGATTTTATACATAAAAAATATCATTAAAAATTAAAATTAAATTAACATAAATTCAATTTTTAAATTTCCCAGAGATCAGATTGCCCTTATGGTAAGGCAAATCACCTTTAAACGTGAGACACGAGACGACTCACGGTCTTCTTCCCATGATCGAGTACGAGAATCTTGTGCTTTGTTATTTACCAATTTTACACATTATAAAAGATAGAAACTAAGGCCAAAGATATCGTGGTTCAGATTTTCTGAATCAAATCGATCAGCATTATCATCTCATTCTGATGTTTTTTTATATAAAAAAGATTAGGTCACTCCTAGTATAGGGTAGGACATACTTAAGATTCAAGAGTAATGTGATAGAATTTAAATTTAATCTTAAAAACTTAAATTCATTAATCTCAATCACTTGTATCAACACTCGTTGGCATCATCTGAGTCTGATCTAATATCTAATTTAGTTACATATAAATCAAATGTTTAATATAATTACTTATAAACTTAATGTTTAATCGAATATCATTGTTTATAAAACTTGTATATATATATATATATATATATATATACACTACAATGAGATTATAATAAAAATCATTGAAAAATTGATACCTTTCAATGAAATTGCGACTCATTCTCAAAGCTTCAACATATCCTAGCGTAAAACTAATAAATTTTACAGTGAAAAAAAATAATAAATTAATCTCTTTATTTGATTTCTCTCCATCCAATAATCATGAAAATGTTTAATTCTACATTACAGTGAAAAAAACAATAAAGTATATCTTTTTTTGATTTTTCTCCATCCAATAATCATGAAAATGTTTAATTTTACATTAGGTATAAGTAGGGTTTAGGGTTTTGACTTGATCCGACCCGATCGGAGTCGGATTTTTTTTTAAAATTTAGATTTGGGTCGGTCAAGTTGGATTTTTTAAGGGGCCAAGTCAGGTCTAATTATGGTGGAGGGTGAAAAAACTCTGACTCGACCAGATCTGATGATAATAGTGTAATTTTCATAAATTTTTATTATTATTTTAATTAAATCCTTAATTATATTGGGTCAAGTCGGATTTATACTCTAAAAAATCGGGTTGGGTCAAAATGGGATGAAGATATATATTTTTCGAATTGGTTGGGTTCGAGTGGAGGACATATATTTTCTAGTCGGGTCAGGTTCAGGTGGAGGGTGTTTATTTTGGGTTGGATCGGTTGACCAAAAACCCGATCCTAAACCGATCCGTTGCCATCCTTGGTATAAGGGTATCCTAGTCCCCCTCTCTCTCTCTATATATATATAACTACAACATTTGTTGTGGTGTTTGTTAATTATTAAAGGTGTAAATTTGTGTGTTTAAATTAGTATGGGGTCATTAATGTGTATTTTTAACGTACAATAAATATTTGAAGGCTTATGGTTGAGGTTAGGGGGTCACTTTGAAGTATTGTCGAACTAAATCTTTGAGTTTTTTAATATCAATTTTAAAACAAGACTCTTGGAAACCTCCAAAGTCACGACAACAATGAAATATATGAGAAGGCAGTGAAGATTCTTGAAACTTATTGGGTGGAAGAAGACGATGAGCCTTTACCCCCTGGTGACGCATCACAATCTGGGTTCCAGTTCGGAGGCAATTAACTTCCTGTTCCCTCCGGTGGATTCAATTTCAATTGAAGGTGCGAATTAAATTTCTGTTTTCATTGTTAACTTGCAATATGAAAGGTTGTAAGAAGCCTAGATCGTATTATTTTGTGCTTTGCATCTGGAATTGGTTGCGTGCTGTGTATGGCCATATCTGCAAAGCAATCCAGTTTTCCAAAGATCTAATATGCCAAAACTTATATTTCTTAATCGTGGCCGTCTCGACTTGTTTTTGAATTTGCAGGACACTTGTTGGAGTAGAATGAAGCTTGACAGTGAGTATTTTCTCGGTGCTACTCGGAACCTATAGTTGAAGCGATCCTAAAGTATGTCTCGGAACCGTGGCAACTGGTAAAAATGATTGAAGAGTCCGGACAGGGTTTCAAATCCAGGTCGCGATCGCATTTTCAGTCATTTCGGGTTTACCGTGATTGTGGCCGTCGTAGGCGCTATTACGGGTGTAGCAGGTAACTCGGACGGCGGCAAAACCGCTATATCACGGACGAAATCACGTTTTCGGAACGTCATTTGAAACCCTGGTCCGGATGTAATGCCCCGGAACCTGGGTCAGTACTTTTATGAAATCAAGTTTGATTTTAGGGTAAATTAAGCATTTAGTATTTAAATTATCAACTTTAATCCATTTAATATCTAAATTTTAAATTTTTTAAAATCATACCTAATGTTTAGCTTTTGTTTTATTTTAGTACCCGTCATTAGAAATTTAACGCGTTTAATACCTAAACTATCAGTTTTAGTCTGTTTTAATATCTATACTTTCAATTATTTTCAAAATTTAATGTTAAATTTGAACGGATACTAAAATGAAACAAAAAATAAACTTTAGGTATGGTTTTGAAAAAATTAAAAAATTTAGTTATTAAAACGGACCAAAACTGATAATTTAGTTACTAAAATGTATCATATTTTGTTTGTATTTTCATGCATTGCTCTTTTAGATTTGCTGCTTGCTACACATAAACAAACATATTCTTGTACCAATTTGGACAAATTTGAACGTATACTTCAATTATAAATGAATCGAATTTGAATGACCAGGTATCAGATTTTAGAATATATTTATTTTTATGTATAAAATCACGCTTTAAACTAAACGATTTATATTACTTTTATCGTCTCATTATGATAATATGATCCAATGAATATTGATCTGATCTTATAAAATTATATAATTTTTCTTTAAGAAAATAATCTAGGTCGATACGAGTTAAATTTTAAAAGAATGATAATCGAGTTTAAGATAAAAACTATTTTATCAAAATAAAATCTGAAATACTTTATCATTGAAGAACATATTTATCTTTTAGTTTTTATTTTTCGTTTTCATTCTCTCATCGTCATCAATCACATGTCATTGTACCGACCTTCATTTATCGGTTATCATTGAACTTAAAATTTTCTCAACAACCCTTTTCTGGTCTCTTAATTTTATCTGGTGTTCGTTTATCTGAAAATATCATGATGTCATGAATCTAGGTTAAAATCGGTCGTTTCTTTTATTTTTATCTTATTTTTCGTCGTCAGCTTAGCCCATATCAAATCAAATTCAAATAAAGATATATAAATCTAAAGTAAGACGATTAAAATCCAACTCATACATATCCTTAATCTCATGTTATTACTAATTAATTTATACAACTTGAATTTTTTTATATAATTTAATTTAATAAATTTTAATTAAATTTTAATTAATATAATCGTACTTACCAACTTAACTTAATAGGCCTTACTATATTCTCTCAGATAATCATATTATTAATCTACCTCGTGAACTGGATTCCATAACGGTATATGTACGTTAGGGTTCCCCAAAATTCAAATTCAAAATCAGCGGCACCATAGTTATTATCACCACATCTAAGCCCGATTTCCATAAAAAATAATAAAATAATTTCGAAATAGAAAGTAATCCCAATAAAAGATGAGGGAAAACCTCTATAAAACAACAGTATCTCGCCCGACCTAAGGCCCAACCTCCCCCGACCCAATAACCAAACCACTCTTTCCCCACTGTCATTTTCTCAGAACTATCTATCGCCGGAAATCGTACCCTCCCCTTATTTCACCTGCAAATTAATCGGCGATTCAATCAGATTAACTGAAAAGTAACACGAAGATGTCTCTAAGACCGAGCGCGAGGACTGAGGTTCGACGGAACAGGTACAAGGTGGCGGTTGATGCGGAGGAAGGCCGGCGGAGGAGAGAAGACGACATGGTTGAGATCCGGAAGAACAAGAGAGAAGAGAATCTTCTAAAGAAGCGGCGCGAAGGATTTCTCGCTCAACAAACACAACCGCAGCTTCTCTCTTCTGGCGCCGGTTCCGAGAAAAAGGTAGATTCTACTGATTAATCGATTTGATCCTTTGGCTCGTGAATGATGAGCTGTGTATGATTTTCCGATCTGATTGATGCTGCTTTATTTGGATTCGGTAGTGCCTCTTGCAGTGTTACGAATAACTAATTATTAGGTAGCAGAAGCTGCATTAATCAAACGGCGTGAAGTGTTTGTTTAATTTATTGATTGTACTTGACCTCAAGAAGAAAATATACGGATTTTTTTACTTATTTACTAGTGAATTAAAATTGATTTTAATATTTTAAATGTCTGATGGCAGTTAGAAAGTCTTCCTGCTATGGTTGCTGGTGTTTGGTCGGATGATAGGAATGCGCAGCTTGAGGCAACCACTCATTTCCGGAAGCTGCTATCAATAGGTTGATATTTTGTTTCGGTGTTTCTCCTAGTTGATATCATTTTTGCTTGAAATTTTAGGTTCACTCTTATTTTATCTGCAGAACGTAATCCTCCAATCAATGAAGTTGTACAATCAGGTGTTGTTCCTCGCTTTGTTGAGTTCCTTGCTAGGGAGGACTTCCCTCAGCTTCAGGTCTGATATTTCGTTTCTGAAGTAAATAGGATTTTGCTTAACCTCTTTGTTACCTATTTTTCATTGTTTCATTTCTTTGTTTTGTAGTTTGAGGCAGCTTGGGCTCTCACAAATATTGCTTCAGGGACATCAGAAAATACCAGAGTTGTAATTGATCATGGAGCTGTTCCTATATTCGTTAAACTCCTTGGCTCTCCAGCCGATGATGTACGTGAACAGGTAAGAACTGCAGTTTGTGTGTGATCTTCAATTCGTTAACACGGTTTATTTGCATTTCTCTTATGCTTTTCCATTCTTTTGGTATTATAGGCTGTTTGGGCTTTGGGAAATGTTGCTGGAGATTCTCCTAAATGCCGTGACCTGGTCCTTGGCCATGGGGCCTTGGTGCCTTTGTTGGCACAATTTAATGAGCATGCAAAGCTCTCTATGTTGCGAAATGCTACCTGGACTTTGTCAAATTTTTGCAGGGGCAAGCCACAACCTTCATTTGAGCAGGTTATACTTTCTTGTAATCTGAATTGTTGTAGTTGTTATGACTCTTTTGCTGATGATGACTTTTTCTAAATTGCGCTTTTGAAATTTAATAAGCAGACAAAACCTGCTTTGCCCACTCTTGAGCGTCTAATCCATTCAAATGATGAGGAAGTCCTTACAGATGCATGCTGGGCCCTGTCATATCTCTCAGATGGTACTAATAACAAAATCCAAGTTGTTATTGAGGCTGGTGTCTGCCCTCGACTTGTTGAGCTCTTGCTGTAAGTGAAAACCTTCATTCCCTTTTTGAAATCTATGTATTTGTTTTTCTTATGTTTATTTCTTCTAGCAAATGCATTTAAAGTCTAGATGTATTGGATATTTTCTCATTTATCCCCTCTTGTTGTTAGTCATCCGTCCCCGACAGTCATCGTCCCTGCTCTTCGCACAGTTGGAAATATTGTTACAGGGGATGATACGCAGACTCAGGTATTGGATATTTCATTACATATTTATTACTTACTCAACAGCTATCTGAATTGCATTCCCTTGAGATATGGTTTGTAGTTATCCTTTTTCTTGTACACATCTTATTACGATGTATTTTTGAATTATCCTAATGCGTCTTTGTGCCTAAACCTTGTGGATGCAGTTCTGTTATTTTTATTAGGATTATTTTGACAGTGTCTCTACTTAGTTGTGCTAGATGGTTATATCTAACTTTTTTTTTTCATAAATACAGCATTGATACATAACATTATAATGTGGCTGTATTCATTGCAACTCTGATTAGGGTGTTGTTTCTTCACGTGTTCATCCTATTTGATAATTTGGCCTTTGTAATAAAGATTACTTTTGAGTATTGGTCTGAGAGCTTGAAACCTCATCATGGTTTTCAAATGACATTTGGCATGCTTTCCATCTGCTTTTCTTTTGAATACAAGGTTTTTTCTTCACCATGTCACTGCTTTAGGTTGGTTCTTTCTGCAGTACTCTTATTATTTATGTTGTTACTCCATTCAGTGCATTATTGGCCACCAAGCGCTTCCATGGCTGTTGAACCTGCTGACACATAACTACAAAAAGAGTATCAAGAAGGAAGCATGCTGGACCATCTCAAACATCACTGCTGGAAATGTAGATCAGATACAAGTAAGCAATTATATACTATGACGAGCCTATAGATTGTGATGGTCTACTGCATAAGTTTGGAAAGTAAAAGTTTTTTTTTGTGTGTGGCATTTTCCCCGATTTGAATGGATGTCTAGTGGATCATGATTGAAAATCTTTTGCAGGCTGTAATTGAGGCTGGGCTTATTGGCCCTCTAGTCCATCTACTTCAAAATGCTGAGTTTGAGATCAAGAAAGAAGCTGCTTGGGCAATATCAAATGCTACATCCGGTGGTACCCATGAACAAATAAAGTACACTCCCTTTGCCATTATCACTCAATGGGTTCTTCGTGGCACAATTTGCTATAAGTTTTAAAGTCTGTCTTGTTCATCAGGTTTTTGGTGAGCCAAGGTTGCATTAAGCCACTGTGTGATCTTTTGAACTGCCCTGACCCAAGGATTGTCACTGTTTGTCTAGAAGGTCTTGAAAACATTTTGAAGGTTGGCGAAGCAGAGAAAAATCTGGGTCATGCTGGAGATGCAAATCTCTATGCTCATTTAATTGATGATGCTGAGGGATTGGAAAAGATTGAAAACCTCCAAAGTCACGACAACAATGAAATATATGAGAAGGCAGTGAAGATTCTTGAAACTTATTGGGTGGATGAGGACGATGAGCCCTTACCCCCTGGTGACGCATCACAATCTGGGTTCCAGTTTGGAGGCAATCAACTTCCTGTTCCTTCTGGTGGATTCAATTTCAATTGAAGGTATCAATTTATACATCTGATTTCACTGGTATATTGCAGTATTTGTTGCTCTAGTCCGACAATTGCATTTAGGCCTGAATTGCTCTCTCACTATCTCTTCTTTATCGTTTACTCTAAATGGGGACTATCTGAGAGAGTGAATTAAAAGGAAATACTTTGGTCTGATCGGAGTCCCCTGACAACCCTTCTTATTGAGGAAGGTTGTAAAAGTGAGCTTTCATCGTAACAAGCCGAGATTGTATTATTTTGTGCTTTGCATCCGGAATCGGTCACATGCAGCGTGGCCCATATTTGTAAAGCAATTCAGTTTTGCTGCTTCCCGGCCTAATTGCCTGTCCCGGCTTATTTTTGAATTTGCAGGACACTTGGTTGGAGTAGAATGAAGCTCAGTGGTCATTATTTTCTCGATGTTTCTTGGAGTTCACATATAGTTGAAACAATGCTAAAGTATGTTCTTATGATGCCATCCAATAAAAGACAAGGTCTATGACAAACCATGGTAAAAACGTCTGAAGTGTCCGGTAGCCATACATGTATTCTTTTTTCAGCATCCTAATACCAGGATTCAATGGTTGAGGCATGCAGCTCCTGCATATGTGAAAGATCCCCTTTTTTTAAACCGTGATAGTTGCGGAGTCTTTATTTTCACTGGTCTTCCCTATCAGTTTCGATGAGGAAAAATTATCTTTTCCGGTAATGTATGATTGTCGAAAACCCGAAGGATGTTTTGGAGTTACAGAGTTAAACTCCACGGTTCTTCTATATAGAATTTAATTTGTTACCATATTTCTTGTTTGTTTTTCAATGAATTGCACTTGATATGCCTCTTTCATTGCATCCCGACAATGACTTAGAGTCGCTAGGACAAAGGGACCTTCCATTTATTGTACTTTCTTTGCATTACCAGTGGCACCTTTCCCTGCATATTAGGACAAGTATGCGGAAAGTGCGGTGATGGACAAATGCTTTCCATGTACATGTTTAAGGCAAACTTGATACTAAAAAGTGCGGAAAGTACGGTTACATGTGATTTAAAAAAATGAAAGTATAAATATTAAAATGGACTAAACTATAGTTTAAGGTAAAAGGGTAACTTTTGTCCATGTAATAAACTTAATTTATTATTTTTGTCCTTATTGTATTTTCGCATCAATTGAGCACTCGAAGTTGCTCAATTGCATATTTTATACCTCACTTCTAACTTAAATCCTAAACCCTAACTCCAAAATTCGTAAACCCTACCTTAAGGTTTATAATTTAGGGTGCATTTGGTTCATGGAATATAGCATTACCTCCGGGAATAGGATTACCGGAATGTAACATTACCTAATACATTATTGGGAATGTTGCATTGTTGTGTTTGGTTTGTTTAGTAGGGATGTAGGATTACAGTGTTTGGTTAAAGGAATAAAATATTACTGGAATGTATATTTTACCAAATTGTCATTGTTATATATTTGTTTTTTAAAACAAGTTGAATTCTAAATATTCAAATGAAAATATTTGTATAAAAGATCATAGAAAATATATTAATTTTATTATTTTTAATTTATATATTTTCTTTAAAAAATTTAAATTCATAAAACTCATATAATTTTTTTACAAAATTTAAATTAGTTTAATGAAAGGGTTTGATTTTATTTTAACCCTTGAACTTTATATATGAAATTCTAATCGTGGACTTTTTTTTGTAAATCTAAAATAGTTTAAGGATAAACTTGCAATTTGCCATTCGTAGAATTTTTTTATTCAACGGCTAAGAGAATGATATTTTGAGAAAAAAATTTGTTTTAAGGGCATTTTAGTCCAAAGTCATGGGAAAAGATTAATACCTAAGGGATTGGGGGAATGATATTTCCAGTAATAAGCCCCCAAAATATCACTATTGAGAATATCTTATTACCCCTATTGAGAAACTTTGCAATCCTAACATAAGTATCACATTCCGGAAAAACTTTTCCTCCCGATAATCTTCTTTTCCCCATCCAAACGCTCCCTTAGGGTTTAAAGTCTAAGATATATAATGATGCAATTAAACAACTTTGATGGCTAAATTGATGCGAAAGTACGATAGGGGCGAAAATGATAAATAGGTCTACTACAGGGACAAAAGTGATCCTTAAGCTATAGTTTAATTACTAAATGCGTAATTAATCACTGATATTTGATCTACTGACTAATTAATCTAAATCGGGTACTGTAGAGGCAAGAGTAACTCTTTAAACATAGTTTTCTCCATTCTTAAATGTTAAATTTTAAACGCCCAATCTTACTTGAGGAATCTAACACCTTATCCTGTTAAACCAACCGGTTGTTTATCCCGCTAAACCAATCGATTGTTAGAGTAATTGATGGATTTCAATTGTGTGAAATTATACTCTAGTAATCAAATATTTGTAAGATTTGTGAGCATTTAATTATTATCAAATAGTTGGATTTTTTATAATCACTCAGTGAATTTGTTCTAAATATTAAAGGATGTGTTTGTATACAATTTAAAAAAAGTATTAGAAGACGATAAATAGTTACATTTAAACAAATTATAAATTGTTTTTTAGATATAAAATATAAATATGAATAATTATATTATACAAAATTAAAAAAGTTATCAATAATATATTATTAATTATATAATAAAAAACAAAACCATTTTAAATGATTATTATTAGAAATGATTATTATTAGACTAACTTTAAACATTTTTATTATAAAAATTACTTTAAACTTTTTACGCAATACCCAAATAAGTGGTTCAACTAGAAACATGGTACTAGGAACATTACTAAAACGTATTGACAGAAGTACCCATATAATAGCAATTATAAAGAGTTTGAGACAAGGGCAATTCCGTCAAACCGACCACGGTTGGAACTTTCCTAAAAATGTATCATCTCATCAGGAAGGAGCCTGGAAGTCGGACCACGAATCCAGACACATGAAAAAATTTGTACATGTTTGGATTGGGATTCGAAACACTGTTTTTCAGAATGCCACCATCTCTCGATCACCTTAAACCTTGCCCCCAACAGTACAATTAAAGCCGCTGCCACCACCACCACCATTGTCGTCGTCGTCGAATTGTTTCAAGTCCTGATCGAACGTCGAGTGATGAAAAGCCAAGTGTCTTGCGTCGTCGACGAAGACCACTGCGAGTCATGTACGTTGGAGCATTGTTGGTGGCGAACAGCTGCGAAATTCGATGAATGCCTGAAGCTGAAACTGGACTTTCCGAACGTTTCCATCCTAACGCCTAGGCTCAGATTGCTGAGAGAGTTGGAGAGATTGGCTTTGATTGCACCGATGGACTAAACGAGCTTCGGCACAAGCTTATTGGGTATCGTTCGGGCGATTTCTGGGTACCTACCGGAGGGATCACCAAGGAAGATATGGACATTCCCCCAGTGAACACGATTCTCTTGGTCGGACTTTCGGGTTCGGGCAAGAGTTCGCTTATAAATCTTATGTACAGCCTTCTCGGTCGCGCTGGCCTAATACCCTTTGCTCGAACATCATCAGGTATGTTTCAGTTTGAATAATTTAGTAACTTCTGATGCAGCAAAAATTGATTTTTATCTAAACTGAACTTCTCATTGTAGGAAGTTCCGGTTACACAACAATGTACCTGGAAGAACACAATGTCCTAAGATCGATGCAAAGCGGCTTCTGCGTTTACGATTCGAGAGGGTTCGATTACGGTAGAACGAGAGAGGCCTTGGACGAATTGTCATGTTGGATGAGTGAAGGGATTCATCATAATCAACCATGCTTTAGATACGGTGACTGCACAATGATGATGGCGGACGATGCAGAGAACATCGGCACGAGATCATCTGCTCAATTCGTGCAGAGACGAGTGAATTGTGTGATGGTTGTAGCTAACATAGCACACATTTACAAAGCTTTAAAAGCAGGAGACTTCAAGCCATTAGAAGCCACCAGGCAGCTCTTCTGCTCCCCTGCCTTGCGTAAAAGCAGTAAGTTTTCTCTCCGAATACCATCTTCAATGGCGTGAAAAGCAAATTTAAAGTGTCTTTATACAAGTAATTTCCTGGTTCAGAACCTTGAATTATACGTTTCTCCACTGTTCATATGTCCTTGTAAAGAAACTGACATTTATACGTACATATACGTGTAAATATACATATACTTTTGTGAATTGTATAGGCCTAACCATGCCTCCATGTCTGCAGACGAAAACCCTCTATTGATCTTAACACACGGCGACTTATTATCGACCGAGGAGAGGATTGACGGCAGGCTGAAGATATGCGAATGCCTCCGGATATCGGAGACGAACGGAGTTTACGACGTAATATGCCTCAATGAGTATGGATTCCCGGTAGAAGAATCGGACCCAGTTTCGGCCTACGCCTTGACCGAAGCCGTCTACAGGGCGGTGCTCATCTCGGATAGAGGCCACTACCCGAAGAAGAAATTCTGGGACGTGGCGCTGTTGATGCTGCTATGGCTGTTGCGGTTCATCGGCTTTTGCTTCTCCTTCCTGGCCGATGTTTTTTCCAACCTTGGCAAACATAAACTGAAGACGTGATCCAAGTGATTACAAGCTTAGCTTAACACAGTGTTTATTTGTTGTAATAATAATAGCAGTGTTATGGTCACTAGAAGAGTGTGTTTTAGCTTTAGGAGAGTGAGGCTAACTTACTTAACAATGATTTTTGCTTACTGATGTATTGATTAAATTCTCAACATAATAAAGAATAAAATGATTTTCTATTGTAAACGAATAGTTCATTTACGTTTAACCAATCGTTCGTGAAATGTTCGACAGAAAATTTATTTATGTTCGTTTATTTATTAAATAACGAACACGAATAAAGGATTTGTTCGTTCATCTATGTTCGCAAAGTTCATTAATCCATTCATTTTTGTTCTTTTATTTATGTTCGTTCATTTATTATATTCAGCCCAATCCTTAAACTCGTTTAAAATATTAAGATCTAATAAATTTTAACCTTAAACTTATTAATATTTTAAAATCTAATTAATTTTAAATTCAAATCAATTAAATAAAATATAAACCCTAAAATTATTTGAAAAGAAAAAAAGTCTTCTCAAATATAAATCCGATTAATTTTATATTCGTTCATGTATATTCATTTACATTCGTTCATTTGTGTACGTTTATCATTTTAATGAACGAAGACGAACACACACAAAAATCGTTAATTAGTTGTTTGTGTTTGTTAGTTTATTTGATTAAAATTAAGCGAATAAACATAAACACACCGTTATTCGTGCTGGTTGGTTTCGTTTATAAACCTAGATGGAGGTGCAACAGAGATGGAAGATGGTGGTGAGAGAGAGGAAGAAGAAGCTGCTTTTCTTTTGATGGCTTTATCTAATGGCTATGACTCTGGTGCCTATAATACATGACAGATTCTATATTTTTAACCTTTTATAATATCGTTTTATGTATCCAATTCTAAATTAATTACCATCGTAAAGCAGAGTGAAGCAGTTTTAAGTAGGAGTGTTCGAGTTTGAGTATCTGAAATATCGAATATCTGAGATTTTTGAGTCACAAAAATTCGATTCATAATCTGACTCGTAAGAGACGGATACTTGTTATTGGGGTATTTAAAAAATTTGAGTGTTTGTATTTTTAGGTCACCTGTATCCGATTAATATTTATTTTATTTTATTTTTAATTTATATTTTTTTTAAAAAAAATCTAAAGAAAAACATAAAACTTAAAAATTTATAATACATAACATATGAAAACAAAATTTAAAAGTTACAATTAAATTTAAAATAATTTAAGATTAAAAGAAATAATTTAAATGTTAAAATGGTATAATTTTAAAAAATAAGAATGTTTAGGTAAAATAATTTTGAAATTAAAAATGAAAAATAATTTAAAATAAAAATAGTAATAAAAAAAAGAATTGGGTAGATGGATACCAGATTAAGAATAATTTTGTGACTCGGATTCAACCAAAAACTTGTTAAATATAACAGGTCGGACAGTCGATCAATAAAATTAATACTCAATAATTTTATACCGAATTAGTGTATCGACGGGTCGGATAATTCAAATGGAGTGTTTTTAAACATGCCTAGTGCTAGCAGGGTTTTAATTATGTGTAAATTCTGGAGTAGCCTCGAAGTTCAAAACGAAAGGCACTAGAGATGGAGTTAAGATTAAATATTGGCAAATACTCAAATATTAAATTTTAAAAATATATATAATGACTTATTAAGTATTTAAACTCAAAATTCAGAAGATAATATCAAATTGTTTAATATTTAAATTTACAATGACCTAAATTGTTATTAGAGAAAAAAAATTAGAATATAAGATTATTCATTTTTAGTTCGATACTTATTTAATTAAATATTTAATATTTTTTATTTATTAATTTAAATATTTACTTTTATATAAATCAAAATAATATTAAATAATATTTACTTTTATATAAATCAAAATAATATTAAATATTTACTTATTTAATTAAAATTCTAGGTGCGTCTTGTACCATATACACGTAATACCCATTATCAGTAAAAAAAAACACGACAGTTCCACGCGGCATTATAAATGGATGCCACCTCAACTCCCAAATACACGCTTCCTCGCACATACTTCTCTACTCCATCTCATTTGTTCGACCACCTTGTCCATTCCCAGCAACTCGATCACACAGAGAAACGGGAGACCCTGAACCCCTAAAAAGAAGGAAGGCAAGGATGCAGTCAAGATTGGAAACAACGGCATCGAGAGCGTATTCGGCGGCCGGAAGCCAGGCTCCTGTTTCGAAGATTTGCATCTGGATCAGCCGTTAAAGGAAGAACAGCTGACCCTGAAATCCACTCCGGTGAACTCGAAGCCGTACCGGAGGTTCAAACCGGTGAGACTCTGGTATGAATTACAAAGTCTGTATCTGGTTGATTTGTTAAAGTTCTGACGGTTTTTTTTACGTTGCAGGGCACAGAAAACCATCGAGATGATGACCATAAAGTTAATGACTACCGATCACAGAAAGGGCCCAAACTCGGTTCCGAAACGGATCCGCTGAAACAATCCAATCTGCCACACGAAAGTTCTCCGAGATGAGTTCACCGGTGAACCATCCCTTGGATCCCAACTTTCAACAAAGGCATACCAAAGTCAGTGCTGCATCCATAGAAGAAGTGAGCTGTGTAGGTGTCAACGGCACGCCCTCGCCGGAGAGCAAAGAAATGGAACGAGGGGACAAGAGAGAGAGCAAACAAAGGATGACAAGGAGTACTTCAGGGACCACAAGGCGTCTCCTTTGTCGGAGATCGAGGTGGCGGATACGAGGAAACCGATCACGAGAGCCACCGATACGAAACATAGCGGGGGAGATGTGATCGGGTGGAAGCCGGTGCAGCTTCTGACGGCTGAAGAGACGCTTTTGAGGGCATCGGAGATTTGGAAGGAGAACGCCATGCGTGGGATTCCCGAGCTACCGCATTCTCGAAGACTGAGCGAACCGCGTGGTGAATGGTTTTGATTGCCACTGTATACAAAGGCAAATAAATGAAGTTCATAGGCGTTGTTGAAGGGCAACAAGTGCAGCCCAAGATCATCAGCAGGCTCAGTTGTAGTAATTGATTACCTCAATTAAAACGATACGATATAAAATTTATGAAATTATACGTATCTATCGTCCCTACCGAAACTTGTCACAATGTAATAATCAAAGAAATATTTCATTAGCTTAATTTTTAGGAGGATAAAAGAAACTCTTTGATCTCTTAAAACCTATTATTAATTTGGTACATTTTTGGGATGTCGTTGCCGTGACGTTGAGTGATTCAGATGGTTTCATAAAAATGGTTGTCCCTTATTCCTATATGTACTTTTTCCTATATATATGGAGTAAGGGGAGGTAAGATATTAGGCTATTCCCAACACTAGATTGAGAGCAGCTTCCGTAAAAGACCTCCGAATTATTAAATGACCTTCGTGGAACTCGATCCCACGACATCAAAGTTAAGAACCTTATATCTAACAACTGAACTGGATGGTCTCTTACAATAACTGAAATCTTGGAAAATTGTTTCCCGATCCTAGAAACCTAAAGATCCAATCTTGAAGTTCGGCAAATAGTTTTAAATTCCCCGTACACTTAACTGGATCATTTCATCAAATTATTATAGTTTATCCTTTTATCGGCAAATCTCTTTTTTATATATATTTTTTAAATAATATTTTGGATCATAACATTGGCAGATGCATTAAGGTGTGTTTGGTTAGGGGAATGTAAGATTTTCATGGGAATGGATTTCACATTTCCCGTTTGGTTGGACGAGAATGTCATTTCGGTAATCTTACATTACCAATAGTGGATTTTTTGGGGTATATTATTACCGGGAATGTCATTACCTCCATTTCCTTAGGTATTGTTGTATTACCGGCGTTTTGGACTAAAATGCCTTTAAATTTTTTTTTTCTTTCAAAAATATCATTATTCTGTCATTGAATAATAAAAATTCTACGAATGTTAAATTATAAATTTATCCTTAAACTATTTTAGATTTACAAAAAAAAATCTATAATTAAAATTTTATATGAAGTTCAGGGATTAAAATAAAAGTTTACCCTTTCATTAAACTTTTTTATATTTTCAATTTTGTAAAAAAATTATATAAACTTTATGAATTTAAATTTTTTAAAGAAAATATATAAATATTTTTCAACTTGTTAAAAAAATAAATATATAATAAAGACAATTTGGTCAAATATACATTCCAATAATATTTTATTTCTTTAACCAAACACGATAATCTTACATTCTTACAAAACCAACCAAACACAAAACACAACATTCCTAGTAATCATATTCCTTGGTAATATTTTATTCCCACTGGTAATTTTTTATTCCCACTAGTAATCTTACATTTCGTAAACCAAACGCACCTAAGGGTCGGGAGTATGGGTATGCGTGCATCTTAAAATTCATTTTTTAATTAATCATTTAATTTATTTTGTTGATGGTGTATATTTTGAAAATTTATTGTGCTATTATGAAATTTTAATTATGATTTATTTTATTGATAATGTTCATTTTGATATTTTATTTATGTCTACCTCATTCAAAAAATTTATATTATCCATCTTAAAAATTTATTTCTAGATATTATAAAAAAACCCAAAAGTTAAAAAATAAAAAGAACAGATTTAAACATTTGTACTAAACACGCGGTGTTATCTCTTTCATCTAAATAGTTGTCTAACCTATAGACAAACAAAATTTTGGCAGTAACCATTCTTCTTTTTATTTTGGGTAATTTATTTTAATATATAATTTTTTAATTTTTTAAAATTATATCCAATGTTTAGTTTTTATTTTATTTTAACACTTTATCGTTAAAAATTTAACGTAATTAATAAATACATTATAAGTTTTGATCCATTTTAATACTTAAACTTTTAATTTATAACGATATAGTATTAAAACAAAAAATAAATAAATTTTATGTATGATTTTAAAAAATTAAAAGTTTAAGTATTAGAATCAATTAAAATTGATTATTTAGGTATTAAATGTATACTTTTTTTGACCTTTTATTTTAATTTTAATTTTTAACAATGTTTTGTCGGTGGGATAATTCAAACATTGTACGTTTATATTGAGCTTCCACGAATTAGAGTGGTCCATCATTTACTTTTGTTCTTTGCTAGTGCTTGTTTGCATGCACATTTATAGTTTAGTTCATTGTACCCTGCGGTTATATTTTTAAAATTTATATGATTTTTATAAAATAAAATATTTTCTCAAATAAAGTATATTAATGAAAAATTAAACAAAAATAAGCAAAATATAAAAAGGACTCAAATATTATTTTACCTTTTTTATAATTATTACCTCAATAATTAATAGTTAATTTAATATAAGGGTAAATTTTTTAAAAGAAAAAATAATACACAGACTCAATAATATTGAATTTAGTAAACTCGTTAGATTTTTCTAAACAATTGTTGGGTAAATTTCATGTTTAATACCTAAATTATCAATTTTGATATATTTTAGTACCTAAATTTTTATATTTTTAAAATCATATTTAACGTTTAGTTTTTGTTTCATTTTAGTATCTCATCGTTAGAAACTTAACATCATTGTATTTTTTTCACTCAACTAGCTTCTCACTCCTATTTTGGTACTAAAGTTTAAAATTTTTCAATTTCACTAATTTCTCCTATTTTAATCACTCTAATTTATTTTATTAATAATTTTGTGACATGAAATTTATTATTATTTTATTAATATATAATTAAAATAAAAAAATTTGGAAGTTGGAGTGATTAAATTAGGAGTAACTTGAAAGTTAAATAATTAAATTTAAAAAAGTTAAACTTAGAGACCAATAGGAGTGAGAAGATAATTGAGTGATAAATGATGTAATTTACCCATAAAAAAGTGTCACACGCAAATCACTTGTTAATTTAATGGTGAGGTAAAAAAAACAAAAACTAGACGTTAGGTATGGTTATGAAAATTTAAAAGTCTAGATATTAAAACAGAACAAAACAGATAGTTTAGGTACTAAACATGTAATTACCCTTCTACCCCATTATGGCTCCATAGAAGATAAAATCCGAAACAATGCTGCGGCCACGAATGCACATGCATTTGTTTCACTCTATCTTCTTCTTCATATACCCTTAAACCTTAGTTTCTAATAAGCTTTCCTTAGTTCTTTTTTCCTTTGATCAAAGTATTTCAAAAATGGCAATGGTTTACTCCAAGCAAATGCTGCCTTTACTGGCTGCTTTCACCTTACTTCTCGTGTTCCCTTCCAGTTCATCTACTACCATAACCACAGCAATATCCAAAGATGAAGTGAAATGCGATACTTGCACCCCCGTTGTTCTTCCACCGCCGCCCCCAGCCCCCGTCGTAATCCCGTGTCCTCCACCACCTGCTCCGCCTTCTCCACCACCGCCATCACCGCCACTACCGCCGCCTGCATGCCCTACGTGTTGCACCACGTGTCAGACTCCATCTACTTCAGAACCTACTAATCAGCAGCCGGGAGTTATAGGAGGCGCCGTCTATCCACCGCCGTACTATCATTGGGCCGGCAGCTCCAAGCACTCGGAACTGAAGCCTTTTGTTTCCATCGTTTTCATATCACTATCAGCCACATTCAGCTTCTTCTAATCGAAGGAAAACATCAAGAAATGCTTCTTCCGGTTTGCGTTTCAGATTTGTATTAACAAATTTCGTTTGCTCATTTCTCTAGCTACATTTAGGGTTCCCAAATCTCTAGAAAAAAGCATAAGTAGTTTCATTAAATTAAGGAATAATATCGCTTGTAGTAATTTCTGCTTTTGCCAACCAACCACAGTATTTGCCCATGCAACGTCCACTTTGAACATTCAATTCGTTTCACCTTTGCAAGGCTTTCTTTCCTTTTCCGTAAGATGTAGCTAAGATAGCATAGAATGGGAACAAATCAGAGTCATGGGACTTGGGGATTAATTAACTAATTAATTAAACATGTACATTAATGATAGGCACTGATTCACATGACGAGCGAGATCTGTACGTTTTTATGGTCAAACGATGCCGTTAGTACTCCACATGCATACGTGAACTTTCATGGGATTATTGTATATTGAGATTTTAGGGTGGGGTGAGGCATTTGATGACTCACGTTACCTTAAGCTCTTCTGTTTTGTTTTTCACCCCTTCAGTACTGAGGTTAGTTATAATGTAGATTTAATTGGAAGGTTGTCGATTGAAATACTCAACTATAGTCACCGCACTATATATTTAATTAGAATTAATTAGAAGTTTCGTCGTCAAATTATTAAAAATATTTAAACATATATAACATTATATTTACTTGAGATGTATAAAAGATTTCCTCCGCCTTATATCGAAATTAATGTTTAATATTCAATATTTGAATTATCATTTAAACTAATAAAAAACTTAGTTAATATAATATTAATAATTAACCTGAATGAAATGTTGGTAATTAACCTGAATGAAATGTTGCAAGTCACGGTCCTGAACCTAAAGTCGGACCAAAATTCTGCTGGCCGAACTAACTATCATACAGATCCGTAATAAAAGATGTTGAAACCTTGATTTAATTTTAAAAATAATATTATAAAATATTTTATAATAAGATAAAGCTATAAAATATAAAAAATTATAAGATTATTATTATTTTTTATAAAATAAAAAAATCAAATATATAAAATTCAATTTTTTCACTAAATATTTTATGTGTATGTACAATAAATAATTAGATAATCAATTTTTCTTTCAAAATATATAACCCTTAATTTTAGTACCATATAATATATTATAAATTAAACATACTACTCGACGACCTCTATCATATTGGCTTATGCCTCAACTGTCGTAAGCCACCTGCCCCCGTCCTATGTGTCAAATCCACTCATCACTGTCCAAGTGCTTTGGCAGGATGCCTAACAGTTCTCAGCTCCCTAGTCCTTTGGAGAAACTCTTTGATGGATAAATGGTAAAAATTCTCTATTAGTCCCTATATTATGTGAAAGCTATGGATTTAATCTTTGTATTCTAATTGAATCATTTTAATTCACATACTTTTCAAATCTTAAAGTTTCTGTATTGACCAAATAGTAATCCTAAATTTGTTAAGTCAAATTCTACTATATGTAATTATTTGTATCACCTATAAATTCTAGATATAAATTTACTCTCTAAGTTGATTGATTATGTCTCTATAATCTGATCATTTATCCCTATATTATTTCGATTAAAACCGAAATTTAAAAATTTAAAATGTACGTAAACAAAAATTGAGCAATTAAAGAGACTTATGACAGAATTCCCGGTTGGATAAATCAATTGTTCATACATGTGAAGAAACTAGGAAGACTAACAGGACTGATTCAAATGATAAACAGTTTGATATTGCTTAAGTATATCTCAAGTTCGAGTTGTTATGTAGAAAATTCATGTTAAGATACTCATCCATAAAAATCCAAGTGTACAATTTGAGTCGATCCGAATTAAACAAAACGGAGCATTAAGAATCGAGAAGGTAAAAAAACTAGTAAGTAGATCAAATTTATGATGTTAAAAGGAATTTTATACAAATATTTAATTTGAGCACGAATCAAGTGAGTAAATAAATTATTTTTATTTTTTGAAGGTCTTAAATTCAAAAATCATAAACATTAAGAGTATAAGCATTCAATAACACGTGGAATGTGAATGGCCACGCACACATTTATTTCATTTGCGCCTCTGGCATTTACCACCGCCACCCTCTACTACTCTATGATATATTAATTTATATATGTGTATATAAATATATGTATACGTATCTTCTCCAATCTCCCCCCACTTTCTTTCTTCTTCTCTCTCCGGAGGAATACGAATATTCAGAAACGGTGATGGAGGGTGTTTCTACGACCATGTACAAGCGTTTTAGAGGGTACTGGCAGAGGAGAGGATATGTCAAGCTAAACGGTGGTTCGAGAGGAGGAGCACGGCGGAGCAGAGTGGAGCTCGGCGGAGGCTCCTCGCGGCAGATGCGATTCTGGAAGATCAGGGTCAAGGCAAAGGTGAGATTACCTTCGCCGACGAAGTTCTTTGTTTGGCTACGCGATGCGTACGTGAAGATGATGCTGGGGCTAGCCAACTCCAGGGCGGTTACCGGGTACGGCGGAGCCATGGGGGATCATGGGGTATCGGCCTTCGGGAAGCGTCCGATTAAAGAGTACGACGAGAAAATGATCGTCGAGATCTACAAATCGTTGGTGATGGCGCAAGGTCAGCTGGTGCCGAGAGAAGCGGGGAAGCTCGGCTCCGCCGTTATTTGTCAACGGTGATATAAGCAACGACGTAATCCATGAAAAAACCAGCGGCGCAAAAGGAATCAGTTTACAAAAACTATCGAGGTATCGATTCTCAAAGATAAGCAAGAACAAAAAAGAAACTTATACAATCTTCTGTTGTTGTTCAAAATGATTTGATCTTTGATGCTGTTCTTCTTTATCTTGCGATTGGATCCTCATTTTGGCCTAACAAATTAATCATCCGGGACCGGGACCAGATATAGCCGCTGAAAGTTAATTCATTAAGCTTTCAATTAGTTAAACTAATTGCAATTAAATTTAATCGATACCACACCCCAGTACACGACTGAACTGAATGAAGGTAACTAATTAAAAACCGTTGACTTAATGGGAAAACCAAGCGAAGCTCATTCGACATCACGATCATTCATGTGGGTTAAGAAATAATTTTAATTTCTTTTATTTTAAAATATGTAAAAATATTATTATACTATATTATATATTTAGATAAACTTAATTTAATATAGTTTAGTTTAGTTGGTGTATCATTTTTAGATATTAGAAATAAAATCATTTTTAAAATACGATTATAAATTGCTTATTATTAAAATCTATTATTTTTACTATTTTTTATCAACTATTGTTTTTTTATTAAACTGTATAAATTACTCTCAAAAATAGGAAAGACTATTCGTTATCGTTCATGACAGATAATAAGACAGATTATACCAAATACCAATCCCATTATACGTGTCCGTTAATAAAATATTACTACGTCACCGAAAGCCTGCTAATGTCAAAAGTATTATGATAAATTGTGTGTTTAGTCACTCAATTACTTTTATAATTTTATTTTAGTCAGTCAATTATTTTCTTTAAATCATATTTATTTAATGTTATAATTTTATTTTAATCACTCAATTATTTTATTTAAATCATATTTATTTAATCTTAGGTTTTTATTACGTTTTAATAATTTTTATAACTCTTTCTTTTAAAAAAATTAATGATAACTTAACTAAAGATTTAAGAGATAAAGAATATAATTTTTTCCAATTGAATAAAATAGTCTATTAACATTACAAATATTAATATTGCTAATAAAATACTCTAAAAATAAATTTGGCAAAAAAACATATGAGGTTGTTGTACATTTGAAAAAAAATCAATGTGATCATTGTATTCTTGTTTTCAATGTGATCTTCCAACTCGGAAAACAAATATAATATAGCCCTTCAACTAATTTTTTGTCGTTTGACCGTTAAGATCAGGACCGGTCTAATGAGTTTTAATGCCCTGTGCGAGAAAATAATTTTATGCCCTATACCTGTACCACATAATAGACAAAACATAAATAATTTTTTTTAAAACAAAAATGTAATAGAAATTATAGTCAAACAACATCAATACTAATACAAACCACGTACAAGGCTACAAATATCACCTAAAACAATACATTCGTACATTTTTTTAAGCAAAAACCTCTATTATTTTACGATAATCAAGACTTTGTAAAAATTGACTTTCGATGCTTAGAATTGCTAATCTGTTCAATCTATTTTGAGTCATCGTGCTTCGAAGATAGGATTTCAAGAGCTTCAATTTTGAAAAATTTATTTTCGCATAAGCAACCGTAACGGGATTTATAATGTTACTATAGTAATTCAATATTTTTAGTAATAAATAATTACTTTTAACAAATTTAAATTATGGGCCAATTTGATTTGAAACTAGAAAAACATTTAAGTCTAATTTGATTTGATACTAAAAGCTAGAAAAGGTCATTACGAATAAATTACGAATAATGATAAACTAAATGTGTTTATATTATAAACTGATGCCCATGCCCCTACATGCTGCCCTTAAAAGTACATGTTTTCCCCCTCAAAATAATACTAATGAGTTTTAATGTCACAGTATGATTTGAATTGATACTATAGTAAAAAAACTGATGTCCATACCCCTACATACTTCCCTGGGCCATCGCCTATCTGACACATATATTAGGTTAGCCCTAGTTAAGATGTTAAACTGGCAATTCACGGTAATGACATCACTGTCCACGCGTCATTTTCACCCATCCAATCAAATCAACTACCAATACCATGGTTTTTTATTGTACTTTTATTTTATGTTTATTTAGTAATATATTAAAAATTGTCACTAAAATTTGGTATTAAGATAGATTAATAAGCCTTCCACATGTCTCATTTATCATTAAATATCAATTAAATAAAGTTAATAATTACTTAACTCGATACCAAAATCATTATCAATAATAATTTCACATAAAGTTATTTGAGGTACCAAGAAGAATGATCTTAGAACTATTATGGGTCATATTACATACCCAAAACTGAATCCGACCTTGCGTAGTATGGAACTGGAAACCCAGATGTTCAGCCGAAACTATAAACGATTCAGTCCAATTGGACCATTTGATTCATCGTTCGTTTCGGCCTACGCCTTTCCCATAAACGATTAGGTCCAAAAGAACTTGCTTCCCTTACCTATAACCCACTTAAGATTATTGTATGTGTTAAACAAACATCAAGTAACGATGTCCATATATATTAAGCGGTAAAATAATTAATAATATTGATGAAAATACATATTATGGCGGTTGCAAGTAATTTATCTCTTTTGATTCGGACGAAAACTATAACCGATGGTTCTGATGAATTGAGGAGGAGGAAGAAGATGAAAGGAATACGAGAAGAGATTACGAGAGAGCGAGAGTTCAAGCTTCTTTCTCCAGTCATGTATGGTGGTTTATATATTGACTCTTAGTGTTAGTATCCGATCTAATATCATGATGAGTATTCATAAGCTAATAAGATTTACAAATATTACTCACTTATAGTAGATTTGACTTCGATAGATAATATAGATCAATCCGTGATCATTTCAATAGATTGTAGCCTTTCCGAGGATATTGAACTATATTTTTTTCTTAAATTCCAGAAAATTCAATAACTAAAAGGTTAACAGTATAAGTACGCATAGAAAAAATACATTTGCTGTAAAATCTTCAAATGAATCTTATAAATAAAGAAAATATGGATCAAATCACCTTCAGTTTATTCAAAAGTTGGTCGAATAGAACATGCTGCTGCCCTGAAACTATTGTATTTTTTAAATTAATCATATGGTATACGATCTATTGACTGATTGATCGAAATCTAAACACTCACCGTAGAGAAGATTCTCTTAATTTAGTTTACTCTAAATACAATCGTCATGATTCCCTAATCTATGGTATTTAGATTCAAGGGCTTTAGCCTAAATTTGATGCATTCAGTATGTTTCCACTAAGGATCAAACAAGCTGTTATATCAACAGGGCACTCTAGTGGTTTTTAGCCCTATTTTTGTACCACAACCGTTCATGAAATGTAGCAACTAGCATGGTATTCTGTAATCATTTGAAGAAAATTATATATTTTATTTGGTGACAATATGTTTTACCTTTTTCTCAATTGCTACATTTAGTATGAAGAATTTAATTTTTTTTACACAAGACATCATTAAATTAATGCTTAGATTCCAAATTAGTTTATAAACTTTAAAACATCATAATCCAGTCCTAAAATTCAAATCTTATATTACAAAGGTAAGGGTGATCCTCCCAACCTAGTTTGTTATATTCGCAATCGCCAAAGTTCAACTCCTGACCTTGTTTAAGGGATCTAATGTCACATCCCACTAAACTAACGGGTTGTTTGTTGGATTTTATATTATTTTTAACATATGCAAACGTGTTTAAAATTTAATTAAAAAAATTATATCAAACTTAAATCGATATTTAAAACTCAAATAATTTACTAAAACTAACAAAAAAAACATGTTTTAAAGAGTTAATTGCATCAAATATCACTAAATTATGACCCTCATTTCAAATAGGTCATTCAGGTTTTAGACATTCTAATTTCATCCCTAAACTATTACTCTCATTGTAAATTAGTCTTAAACTTCATACCATTACAATTTCATCCACAAAGTATGACTCTCATTCTAAATTGGTTCCCATACTTTTAAATCTTCTAATTTTACCGCCAAATTCGTACAAATATGTGATAAATTTCAACCACAACTTAACCTAAACTTTATTTTTTTTCAACATATAATAATATACATGGCCTGATAGTTTTATTAACCAGAGATGTGATTAGTATATACGTTTAATGTGGGATGAATTTTAAATGTTCAAAAAGTTTAGAGATCAATTTAGAATGAGTATCATACTTTAGGATGGAGGATTAATTTAGAATGAAGATCATAATTAAAGGACGAGAAATGCAATTAACTATGTTTTAAATGATAATAATACTTTAAACAGTTATTTATAAGGCCTCAAAATTTGACTAATATTAGATCTAAACATGATTTGAGAACGCTTAGTGCAATTAATCATTAAAACTTGATAGAAAGAATCCAGCAAAATGGGGATGTATGACTCGTACAACAATCCAAGTGTTGTGTTGTACTTGTACGTGCAGGCTTTATGGCTTTAGGATACAATCGTCATTCTAGAAAAAGACGACGACAGCTGGTTGCTTTCCCCCTTCGAAGCATTGCCAGTTTATGTTTCCAAATTAAAAATTATGTTCGGCCGTCGATTTCTAAGGTGGAAAACGCCAAGCTAAGAGAAAATTTAAAACTTCTATCACCTCTATCCCTCTCTCTCTAGTCTTTGCCTCTTATCCCTCTTGTGTGCTGCCATCAGTTTGAGGAGGAGACAGAGAGAGGGAGAAGTGAAAGGGAGTGAGAGCGTTACGCCGGCGGCGCACGGTAGCACTGGGCCCTGCCTCATTTTTTGCCGATTCTTCCGGTCCTCAATGTCTGCTCTCTTAGCAGATCGGCTCGATTTCAAATCTAAAAAGAAGAAGAGTGTGGGTATTTACAGTAGTAAGATGCTTTGGATAATGCGATTCTCGGGGTTCTTCTCAGCCGCGATAGTGATGATCATTCTCTCACCGTCACTCCAGTCGTTTCCTCCCGCTGAAGCCGATCGTCTCACCTAGACAGCTATCTCTGGTTACGGTATCAGGCGTCTACGTCACAACAGTCGTCGAACGATCGGTCTTTATTTTCGGAAAGCCACCGGATTTCGTAATGCGGCTCCGCCGACAACGAAATCACAGGCGTCTGCGATCGTTCTTTGGTCCACGTGGCTGTCACTCTCGATGCCGTCTATTCCGTGGGTCAATCGCCGCCGTTCACTCCATTCACCAGCATTCGTTGTGCCCGGAGAACATTTTCTTCCATTTCTTCGCGTCGGAGCCCAGTCTGGAAACCCTCGTTCGGTCCACGATCCCCCAGTTGAAGTTCAAGGTTTATTATTTCGATCCCGAGATTGTACAGAACCTAATATCGTCATCCGTTAGGCAAGCGCTTGAACAGCCGTTGAATTATGCTAGGAATTACTTAGCTGATCTGCTAGAGCCGTGCGTACGGAGAGTGATTTATTTGGACTCTGATCTGACGATATCTATAAGCTGTGGAGCACAAACCTAGGTCCACGTACAATCGGGGCACCCGAATACTGCCACGCGAATTTCACAAAATATTTCACGGGCGGTTTCTGGTCGTACCAGCGGTTCTCGGTGACTTTCAAAGGGAGGAAGCCGTGTTATTTCAACACGGGGGTGATGGTGATAGAGCTGGTGAAATGGAGGCGCGTCGGGTACACGAAGCGGATAGTAAGATGGATGGAGATTCAGAAACATCACCGGATCTACGAGCTTGGTTCGTCACCGCCGTTCCTGCTGGTTTTCGGGGGACGCGTGGCGCCCATCGAGCATAGATGGAACCAACACGGCTTGGGTGGGGACAATGTGAAGGGAAGCTGTCGAGACTTGCACCCCGGTCCGATAAGCCTCTTGCATTGGTCCGGCAACTGTAAGCCGTGGCTTAGGTTGGACTCTGATCGGCCGTGTCCACTGGACGCATTATGGGCGCCTTATGACTTGTACGTGGCAAATTTGGCAAATGACAGTTGTTTGTTTATTATCTGTAAAATAAAACGAGTCTGTGTCTTATGGTTAATGTGGCAAATTTGGTTTTGTGGCATCAACTTTCCCATATACTACACCTTAATAAATCAATTAAAATTATAAAAAAAAGTGACTGACATGCTAACAGTTACTGGACCTACATAAAGAATGGTTTGATGTGACAGATTTCCATCTCAATTATTCTAATCATATCTTAATGAATAGTGTCTCTTTTTCCATATGTATAGAATAAAGAGAGGTAAGATAGTAGGTTACCTTCAATACCAGGTTGAGAGTAGTTTCTGTAAGAGACCTCCGAATTATGAAATGCCCTCCGTAGGACTCGATCCCACGACCTCAAAATTAAGAACCTTATGCTCTACCAACTGAGCTGGATGGTCATATCTTAATCCAATTATTTTTTAAAATTTTGGGTGATTCTAGTAGGGCCGAGGCCATTTCCCTGTAGTGCCATAAATATGCATTTGACAATGATTTTTGTAACGATTAATAGGATGTTAATTATACATGAATGAATATGTATCAATAATCGGTTGATCTAGTAAGATAAATCATTCAATTCTTTAAGTAAATTTAAGAACCAAAATTTTCAATGATATCTTGGATGGTAATGTTAGACAGATTGTCAACTAAAGACAGGCTTGCAATGTTTGGTATAGCTGTTGATAGTGGTTGTGGTTTGTGCAGATCTGGTTTTGAGTCTCGTGATCACATTTTTTCTGATTGTGCCTATGCTGTGGGAGTTTGGCATGCCATCTTGCATGCTTGTGCACTTAATCTGGGGCCTTTATGCTGGAATGACCTTGTCTGCTGGTTGCTACTGAACCTTAAAGGGAAGTCTCTATTGGTTCATATCTTTAAGCTGGCCTGGTCTGGGTTCATTTATTTCATCTGGGAGGAGCGTAACCACAGGCTATTTAGAGGTAAGACTCGCTCGATCGATACCATTGTAAGTAGAATTAAAGAAGTTGTAAGTATTAAAATGTATGGATGCCGCATGAATAGTGTCGCAACCGTCTTTCGGTTGGGCCCCAGAATTGGGCTTCGACTTAGGAAAATGAATTAGGAGTCGCCACCGATTATTTATTTAAAAATAAATAGGTTAACCGGATACCTTATTTCTTACCTGATCTGCGTCTTACCAAAGATATGTCTGATTCGGGAGTCGGTTACAGTCAAGGAAGGATTAGCACCCTTGAACTGCCCTTTCGGTACTACGTGATTTCCAGTTGTCTTAAATTAAGAAAATTGTAATTTAAATTAAAAGGTAAAATATTGATCCGAAGCTTACCTCTGATTGGTGAAAATTCCCCTTAAGAGTTAAAAAATGTTAGATAAAAAAAAGCGAACAAACGAAATAAATAAAATATAATGTACACAAAAAGAAAGAATGAAATACGAATAAATATGAATAAAATATGCAAGGAAAAATACGAAAATTCAAATGAGGAAAAAGGAAAAGAAATGGAAAAAATATAAACAAATAATAAAAATATATGTGAAAAAATGTAAAAACAAAGAAGATGAAGAAAGACATGAGTAGTATATATATAATAAATAACATATAATAAAGGAAAATAGTAATGTATATATATATATATATAAACATAAGAATATAATACAATATAGCGTAAACAAATAAAAATTCAAATATATGTAAGTAAATAGTAAATACGAAAATTCAAATGAAGAAAAAGGAAAGAAATGAAAAAAATATAAACAAATAAATAAAAATGTATGTGAAAAAATGTAAAAACAAAGAAGATGAAGAAAGATATGAGTAGTATATATAATAAAATAACATATAAATAAAGGAAAATAGGTAATGTATATATTATATATAAACATAAGAATATAATACAATATAGCGTAAAACAAATAAAAATTCAAATATATATATATATATAGTAAATACGAAATATAATAAAATATATATAAGTATAAAGGAGTGAAATGAAACGAAATAAAGTCAGGTGGCCGAATTAGAAGATAACCAAGGGAATTAAACCGGTTTGGGGACCAATTAAATGTTTTTTTAAAACAGAGGGAGTCAAAACGGGTTTACCCCCTTTTAAATAAAACGCACGGATCCTCTGATGATGGATCGGGTCGCGCGGGTCGTGTACGGGTCGCATTTATAAGTCAAATATTTGTTTTAATATTTCATTTCTCCCCTCTCTCGCTGAAACCCCCTCCCTTTTCTCTCCATTCTCTCATCAGTTCTTAGGCCATGAAGAACACGCCGTGAGTTCCCAGAAACCGGCCTTACGCCGTCCCATGCCGCCTCGCCGCTGCCGTTGAACGGCGCCGGTCGCTGTTCATCGGCGGCAAAAATAAAATTTTTTGTTTTTTATAAAGCTCTTCGAAATTTCTTTCCAAAAATCACCATAAATCTTTCAAAAAAATCGCCTCGGGAGTAGATCTAGCAATAAAGTTTTGGAAAACTTTACCCCAAAGTCATCGGCCGCATCTTTTTGGTCGTTTTCAAGCCAAACCACAAGCATAAACCGACATGCAAAGGAAGAGATGAACGAACAAAGGTAAAAAGAAATGCTACCTTTTTATTTCTGTGCGAATCGTTTGCAAATACTTTGAGTTTGTTTTGATTTTCTGTGGTGTTTTCGTGACCTCTCTCTCTCGTCCTAGTATCTTTGTGCGTATTTTTGTGCCTAACCTCTGGTGAAAAAAAAAAAAAAACCCCTTGATGGGTTCTGATTACATCCATTTATAGTTTATTTACATCCTATTTTTAGTCATAGAGTCCTAAACAAACTGAAACTCATTGTTTGAATGCTTGTTAGTTGCTTGGAACCCACGACCGTTGCTTGTGACCGAGAGAACCGGGTGTGTTGAGCGGCTGGCGAGGCGTGAGCATGGGGAGTCCCTGGGTATGCGGCGCTCAGTTGGGAACCATGAACTAGGGTTACTGCGTAAACTGGGCCGAACATTGCGCCTGTAGATAAACTTAACAATGTTACAATATGTAATATTATTTAAAACATAAACGAAATTAAGTGTCTTCAGCTGCCCCTCTTTGCTCATTATCGTGTAATGATAATAGATCAAAGATTAAAAGACACAAATTTCGGCCATATCAAATATCCCCTGTCGAAGAGTTGAAATCCGATACGGAAACTGATTCGTCAATACGAAATGACCCCCTCGTCGTGAGGTTGAGTCAAAACTGGAAAATTCTGAGTCTGAATCCTTTGTTATGAAGTTGAAATCGAGCTCAGAGTACTGGAAGTATTTCATGGATTGTCTTCTAGCCAAAGATACTTCGTTGTGAAGTTAAAATTGAATCTGAATGAAATTTTGTTGACAAGCAGCGGTCCCTTCGTCGTGAAGTTGAACTTGCGTTGTCTGGAGTCCAATATCCTTCGTTGTGAAGTTGAAATTGGCTCTGAGATTGGGAAGTCGTTGTTGACAAGCAGCGGTCCCTTCGTCGTGAAGTTGAACTTGCATTGTCTGGAGTCCAATATCCTTCGTTGTGAAGTTGAAATTGGCTCTGAGATTGGGAAGTTGTTGTTGACAAGCAGCGGTCCCTTCGTCGTGAAGTTGAACTTGCGTTGTCTGAAGTCCAATATCCTTCGTTGTGAAGTTGAAATTGGCTATGAAATTGAGGAATGTTTGTTGACAACCAGCGGTCCCTTCGTCGTGAAGTTGAACTTACGTTGTCTGGAGTCCAATATCCTTCATTGTGAAGTTGGAATTGGCTCTGAAATTGAAAAATGTTTGTTGACAACCAGCGGTCCCTTCGTCGTGAAGTTGAACTTACGTTGTCTGGAATCCAATATCCTTCGTTGTGAAGTTGAAATTGGCTCTGAAATTGAGAAATGTTTGTTGACAACCAGCGGTCCCTTCGTCGTGAAGTTGAACTTGCGTTGTCTGGAGTCCAATATCCTTCGTTGTGAAGCAGAAATTGGCTCTGAAATTGAGAAATGTTCGTTGACAACCAGCGGTCCCTTCGTCGTGAAGTTGAACTTGCGTTGTCTGGAGTCCAATATCCTTCATTGTGAAGTTGGAATTGGCTCTGAAATTGAAAAATGTTTGTTGACAACCAGCGGTCCCTTCGTCGTGAAGTTGAACTTACGTTGTCTGGAATCCAATATCCTTCGTTGTGAAGTTGAAATTGGCTCTGAAATTGAGAAATGTTTGTTGACAACCAGCGGTCCCTTCGTCGTGAAGTTGAACTTGCGTTGTCTGGAGTCCAATATCCTTCGTTGTGAAGCAGAAATTGGCTCTGAAATTGAGAAATGTTCGTTGACAACCAGCGGTCCCTTCGTCGTGAAGTTGAACTTGCGTTGTCTGGAGTCCAATATCCTTCATTGTGAAGTTGGAATTGGCTCTGAAATTGAAAAATGTTTGTTGACAACCAGCGGTCCCTTCGTCGTGAAGTTGAACTTACGTTGTCTGGAATCCAATATCCTTCGTTGTGAAGTTGAAATTGGCTCTGAAATTGAGAAATGTTTGTTGACAACCAGCGGTCCCTTCGTCGTGAAGTTGAACTTGCGTTGTCTGGAGTCCAATATCCTTCGTTGTGAAGCAGAAATTGGCTCTGAAATTGAGAAATGTTCGTTGACAACCAGCGGTCCCTTCGTCGTGAAGTTGAACTTGCGTTGTCTGGAGTCCAATATCCTTCGTTGTGAAGTTGAACTTGGCTCTGAAATTGAGGAATGTTTGTTGACAACCAGCGGTCCCTTCGTCGTGAAGTTGAACTTACGTTGTCTGGAGTCCAATATCCTTCATTGTGAAGTTGGAATTGGCTCTGAAATTGAAAAATGTTTGTTGAAAACCAGCGGTCCCTTCGTCGTGAAGTTGAACTTACGTTGTCTGGAATCCAATATCCTTCGTTGTGAAGTTGAAATTGGCTCTGAAATTGAGAAATGTTTGTTGACAACCAGCGGTCCCTTCGTCGTGAAGTTGAACTTGCGTTGTCTGGAGTCCAATATCCTTCGTTGTGAAGCAGAAATTGGCTCTGAAATTGAGAAATGTTCGTTGACAACCAGCGGTCCCTTCGTCGTGAAGTTGAACTTGCGTTGTCTGGAGTCCAATATCCTTCGTTGTGAAGTTGAAATTGGCTCTGAAATTGAAAAATGTTGGTTGACAACCAGCGGTCCCTTCGTCGTGAAGTTGAACTTACGTTGTCTGGAATCCAATATCCTTCGTTGTGAAGTTGAAATTGGCTCTGGGTAAAACCTGCAAAGATATGCATATATGTGATGTTATGGATGTCATGCTCTTAGGTATGCCTAAAATGCATATGCAACACATGTTATTCTGGGCTCTGGAGAGTAATCTCGATCTCCGGTGGCCTGTCGTTGTTGACTCTTGAGCTTGGAGTTCCGATCTCTGATCTTGAATTCTTCAAATGTTTGATGATTTTTTTTTTTTTTGAAGATGCTCCTCAACCATCTCAAGCATGTGCATGAGCCTTGATCGGCTTCTGGATACCTGTACTTTTCAATGAATCTTTGTACAGTAATATGCGATTATCTTTCATAAAAATAAATAAATCATTAGGTTTAAATCTAATTCAAGATGCTCAAAAGGAATTGGAGGAAAGATGGTCTTTATTCATAAGGGAGGAGAAGAACAAATAATACATGGCAAACATTCTAGAAAACGAATACACAATGATGTGTAAATGAATGTCTTAGATCTCGATAACGTGGGCACTTCTGAGTTGAAAAGCCGTTTGGTGACTTTGAATGCAGCCTTTGCCAAAGGATCTTTGAAAATGCGACAACGTTTGGGAGGGTGCAACATTTCTCCGATTTGTTGAGTTCGTAGAAGATTCATGTGCCGGGATGTTTCCACCGTTGATATCCAAATTGCCCTTTCCGGGTTTTCAACTTGGACCCATCCTTAGTTGCAAGACGCCCTTTTGCGGGTTTTCATCTTGAACCCACCTTATTTTCTCTTCTTTTTCCTCTTTTTTCTTTTTTCAATTTAGGGCGCCTTTTCGGGTTTTCACCCCAAACGTTTTTCCTCTTTTTTTTTTTTTTTTTTTTAACTTAGGACGCCCTCTCGGGTTTTCATCCTAAGCGAAGTATTTCTTAACTGCGTCCGAGTTAATGGGATGTGGCAGTTCAGGTCCGTCCATTTCAGCCAGGATAAGGGCTCCTCCGGAGAAAGCCTTCTTCACGACATAAGGTCCTTCCCAATTTGGCGTCCATTTTCCTCGGAAATCTTTCTGGACTGGCCAAATTCTTTTTAGCACTAGATCCCCTTCACGGAATATTCTCGGGCGCACCTTTTTGTCGTGTGCTCGGATCATTCGTTTCTGATAGATTTGACCATGATGAATGGCTTTCAGTCTTTTTTCATCTATCAGATTAAGCTGATCATATCTGGATTGTGCCCACTCTGCATCATCTAGTTTGACTTCTGATAAGACCCTGAGAGACGGAATCTCGACTTCAATGGGTAGCACTGCTTCCATTCCATAGGCTAGTGAAAATGGAGTTGCCCCAGTCGATGTACGTACCGAGGTTCGATAAGCGAACAAAGCAAAAGGCAACTTCTCATGCCAGTCTTTGTAGGTTTCAGTTGTTTTCTCCACTATCTTCTTAATATTTTTGTTTGCTGCTTCTACTGCTCCGTTCATCTTTGGTCTGTAGGCAGTGGAATTGTGATGTTTTATGTTGAACTGTTCGCAAGCAGCACTCACCATCTTGTTGTTCAAGTTTGTTGCGTTATCGGTGATAATCCTTTCAGGTAGACCATACCGACATATAATTTCTTTCTTCAGAAACTTGCAAATGGTGGATTGAGTGACACTGGCGTATGACGCAGCCTCTACCCATTTCGTGAAATAATCAATTGCTACGAGAATGAAACGGTGACCATTCGAAGCCTTCGGATGAATTTGCCCGATAACGTCCATGCCCCACACAGAAAAAGGCCATGGTGACGTCATTACATGAAGTGAATGGGGTGGAACATTTATCTTGTCTCCATAAATCTGACATTTATGACATCTCCTAGCATAGTTGATGCAATCGCTCTCTAGTGTGGACCAAAAATATCCGCATCTCATTATTTGTCTTGACATCATATGCCCATTTGCATGCGCTCCACAAACTCCATCATGTACTTCTTCCACTATCATTTTTGCCTCTTCAGCATCGACGCACCTTAACAGAACTTGATTACGGCTTTTCTTATACAAAACCTCTCTGTCTAGGACGTATCCCGCTGCCAACCTTCTAAGGGTTCTCTTATCGGTTTCGGTGGCTTTTTCTGGATAACTCCGATGCTTGATATACTGCAGAATGTCGTAATACCAAGGCTTAGTATCTTTCACTTCTTCAATTTGGTAACAATGAGCTGGATACTCATACGACTGCATGTTAATTGGCATCATTTCAGACTCCCCGCCAGCCTTGAATGTGGCTGCCAAGGTAGCTAGAGCGTCAGCCATTTGATTTTCTTCTCTAGGCACGTAGTGGAAGGTGACTTCGTCGAACTCTTCGAGCAGATCCAACACTAGTTTTCGGTACTCTAACAGCTTTATATCCTTGGTTTCCCACTCTCCTCGGAGCTGATAGACTACTAAGGCTGAGTCTCCATACACCCGTAGAGTCTTTATATTTTGCCCCAGTGCAGCCCGAATTCCCAAGACACATGCTTCATATTCTGCCATGTTATTGGTACAATCAAAGTTCAGTCTGCTGGTAAATGGGTAGTGACTCCCTTCTGGGGAGACTAGAATTGCTCCGATGCCATGTCCTAGTGCATTTGATGCCCCATCGAAGTGCATTCTCCAGGAACCGTCCGTTAAAATACTTGTTTCCTCTAAAGATATGGCCATTAAGTCCTCGTCCGGGAAATCAAAGTCCAGCGGCTCATAGCTCTCATCAGTTCTGCTTGCCAAAAAATCGGATATGGCGCTGCCTTTTACCGCTTTTTGGCTCACGTATTCGATGTCAAATTCAGACAAAAGCATCTGCCATCGAGCTAACCTTCCGGATAGAGCAGGTACACCCATCATGTATTTTAGTGGGTCTAACTTGGAAATCAGCCAAGTGGTGTGATACAACATGTATTGTCGAAGTCTTTTTGTAGCCCATACCAGGGCACAACAAACCTTCTCAATAGGAGGATATCGGACCTCGCAATCGGTGAACTTCTTGCTTAAGTAGTAGATGGCTCTTTCCTTCTTCCCAGACTCATCGTGTTGACCCAGAACACACCCCATGGAGTTCTCGAATATAGAGAGATACAAAAACATAGGTTTTCCTGGGATAGGGGACATCAGGACAGGAGTGTGAGACAAGTACTCTTTTACCTTCTCAAATGCAATCTGACAATTTTTATCCCATGCTCCAGGGCTATTTTTTCGGAGGAGACGAAAGATGGGGTCACATTTGTCGGTTAACTGAGAGATGAACCGAGCTATGTAGTTTAGTCTACCCAGAAAACCTCGGACTTCTTTTTGGGTTCGTGGTGGAGGTAGATTCTGGATAGCCTTAACCTTATCTGGATCGACCTGTATGCCTCTCCTGCTGACTATAAAGCCTAATAGTTTTCCAGATGTTACCCCGAAGGTACATTTGCTAGGGTTTAGTCTCAGTTGGAACTTTCTCAATCTCTGGAAGAGCTTCTTCAGATTCTTGACATGTTCATTCTCGGTTTGTGCCTTAACAATCATGTCGTCGACATAAACCTCGATTTCTTTGTGCATCATGTCGTGGAATAGGGTCACCATAGCTCTCTGATATGTTGCCCCAGCATTCTTTAATCCAAAAGGCATCACTTTGTAACAGAAAGTTCCCCACATTGTGACGAAAGTGGTCTTCTCCATGTCTTCGGGATGCATCTTGATCTGATTATACCCCGAAAATCCATCCATGAATGAAAAGTAGGCGTTCCCAGCCGTATTGTCCACCAGAGTGTCTATGTGTGGCAGAGGAAAGTTGTCCTTGGGACTGGCCTTATTAAGGTCCCGGTAATCGACACACATGCGTACTTTCCCGTCCTTCTTCGGCACAGGCACTATGTTGGCCACCCACTCAGGGTATTTGGCCACTTGGAGAAAACCAGCATCAAATTGCTTCTTGACTTCTTCCTTGATCTTAAGGAGCATTTCTGGTCGCATTCTTCTCAGTTTTTGCTGCACTGGTTTGAATTCTGGTTTGATTGGCAGTTTGTGAACTACCATATCTGTGTCTAGTCCCGGCATGTCTTGATACGACCAAGCAAACACATCTTCGTACTCCTGAAGTAAGGCTATCAGGTTTTTTCTTGCTTCAGTCGAAAGAGTTGTACCGATTTTAACCTCCTTTCGATCTTCCTCAGTGCCCAAATTTAAGACTTCGATCGCCTCCTCATGTGGCAGTATTTGCTTTTCTTCTTTTTCTATCATTCTCAACAATTCGGTAGGCAAGTTGTACTCTTCTTCATTATCGCATTCTTCAAATTCCCCAAGACAAATGGTTGATTCAAATCCACCTCCGGATCAGGGTCATTAGTGCCCACATTATCGTTATCTGGGAACCTGAAAGGAGGAAGATGTGTATGTGTGAGAGGATAATATCCCACACGGAATGGTCAAGAACTAACTTTGAGAGTAACTGGAAATGAAGTACTGGAATGAGGGAGATAGATAATAAATAAAAGAAAATTTTGTTTGCCATGGAAAAGAAAAAATGCATCCTTTATTAAACTTAAACAAAATATTTATTCACCCTTACAAAAGATCACCTATTGCCCCGGGTATAGGCAAATAGGGATAGTTCGAATATTACTCTGAAAGATTCTTGTAAACCACAGGTAGTTCTTCCACCGACCAACTGCTAGGCACGAACCCATGTGGCAGAAGGCATATCCCAGATCTATCTCCGTTGTCAACATCTTCTGTGGTCACGGCATTAACGTACAGATCTTCCAGAGCCGTTTCTAACTCGGATGTGGTGGTCTCAAACACATAACCACCTGACTTGAATGTTCTGAAAAGCGGCGGGAATGTCATAGGCTTCCATTGGAGTTCGTTTCCAGTCAATCTAGCTAACCTTCTCTCCCGGTTCTTTTGGATTTCCTTTCTCTTTTCATGATAACCGGGCTGAAAACCGAGCCCAAATTGGTCTGATTTTGGGATAGGAATGACAGGATTGATCATCCCTTGCAAATATTTCCCAAAACCTCTCCCGGTTCTGGCGCCTCGACCTAGGGTTTGCTTGATCTCCATCCTTGTGCATTTGGAGAGTCGAGGTCTTGGGATTCTCTTTCCTTCTGCCACAAATGTGGCATTCACAAACTCCAAGGAGCGGAATGAACATTCTACCGCTTCCTCGTCTACTTCGATGTATGGAGCCTCCGTGGTCACGCTTGCCACGATATCTTCCTCAGCGTTGATAATTACCAAGGCCCCGTCAATGACAAATTTAACTTTCTGGTGCAACGTGGAGGGTACTGCACCTGCCTGATGAATCCACGGCCTTCCCAAAAGACAGCTATAGGACGGCATGATATCCATCACAAGGAACTCGACATTATAGGTGGCTGGTCCGATGGTCAATGGTACCTCAATCTTTCCGATTACCTCTCTTTTGGTCCCATCAAATGCTCGGACCACATTCTGACAAGCCCTCATATGAGAGGTATCTATTGGTAGCCTCTTCAATGTAATCGAAGGCATCACGTTCAGGGCTGAACCATTATCGATTAAGACACTTGGTAAAGCGTGCCCCTTACAGTAGGTAGTAATATGTAACGCCTTTGTTCGGCCTCTTCCTCCGGATGGAATCTCATCATCTGAAAACGAGATGAGATTATCAGCTTGAATATTGTTCACCAGTCGATCCATCTTGCGGACTGGTATGTCTTGTGGCACGAACGTTTGATTAAGGACATTCAACAACGCTTCTCGGTGTGCTTCCGAGCTTAAAAATAGTGCTAGCATTGAAGTACGTGTAGGTAAGTTGTGGAGCTGTTCTACAATGTTGTACTCGCTGTGCTTCAAGATCTTGAGGAACTCTTTAGCTTCTTCCTCCTTTATAGGTTCATTGACGACTAGCACATCTTCTTTGAATGGCTCCAGTGGTCTTTGCCCCACTTTACTATTACTTCCTCCGGAAGTGCTCACCTGACACTCGTACTTCCATGGCACTTGCCGATTGTCCTTATATTGAAAAGGCCGCGGTGCGGAGATTACCACCTTGGCTGGTGTTGTCACTATCATGCTTGCCTTAGGGGTAATTATCAAAGGACTACCCCTACCAAATTTTCTATCTGATGATTCTCCGGTGGCACAAACATCTGCTTCCCAAGAATCTTGAATGTCTTCGTAAAATTCCAACTCCTTTCGATCCATCATGAGCTGGACTAACAATCTGAATTCTGGGCAATCTTGCACTTTATGCCCTTCTTTATTGTGGTAACAACAATGGTTACCATCTTCATTTTCTATCGTATCTGAATATGGTGCAAGGAATCCTGCCTTTACCATTTGGCTCCATACCCAAGCCAAAGGAGATTTGATTTCCGAAACACTCGATTTAATTCTCCTTCCCCTTTCAGTAGTAATGGCATTGATTCCTGTCTCCTGATGATTGGGCAAGGGATTCTGAGCGACGTTTGGTGCTCCGGAGTTGAAAGTGATCCAATTCTTGTTTCTCATTCTTTGCACAAGTCTCTTGAATGCGAGACAACTTTCAATCGAATGCCCCTGCACACCGCCATGGTATTCACAATGAGCGCTCTCGTCATACCATTTCGGGTAAGGGGGATTTATTGGATTCATAGGATAAGGCGACACTACATGAGTGTCGAAGAGCTGTTGGTATAATTCTTTATACGTCATGGGAATGGGGTCAAACTGCTCCCTTTCCCTTTCTCTTCTCGGTTCTCTCTGGTTCTGTCTAGAAGTACCGGATGGTACAGCTGCTGTGGAATTTGAGCTTGAGATCGTAACCCCCTTGTTGACGTTGTAGGTGTTCACATTGTTGATCTCTCGCTCCTTGTTTTTCGTGGGAGGCTTTTTACTGGAGTCTCCTCCCTCAATCCTTCCTTGTTTAATGGCCAACTCGATCATTTCGCCGGCCATGACTAAAATCTGAAAAACTCCCCGACGTGATTGCTACCAAATGCCCGAAGTAAGGTGCCCTCAGGGTCTGTACAAACAGCTTTCTAGTTTCCTTTTCATCCAAAGGTGGATGAACTTGCACAGATAAATCCCTCCATCTCTGTGCGTATTGTCGGAAACTCTCATTGTGTTTCTTCTCCAGGCTTTGTAACATGACCCGGTCTGGTCTCATATCGTTGATATGCTTATACTGCTCCAGGAAAGACTTGGCTAAGTCTTTCCACGTCTTGATATGAGTTCGGCTAAGCTGGTTGTACCACCGAATAGCTGAACCGGACAGGCTCTCCTGAAAACAATGGATCAGGAGTTGATCATTCCCTCCATATCCTGTCATCTTTCGACAGAACATAGTGATATGGGCTGAAGGGCAGCTGTTCCCGTCGAACTTCTCAAACTCAGGAATTTTAAACTTTGGTGGAAGCACCAAGTCTGGAACTAGGCTTAGCTCCATTGCGTCCACTCCATAATAATCATGGTCTCCCTGGACCATCTTTATTTGATCTTCTAATATTTTTATCTTTTCTTCCATCTTTTTGGCTTTATCCTCCTCGTCAAAGTCTGGGACATTATAATCATCCGGATGATCATCAGGGATGATTGTAGAAGTTTGTATCTTCACAGCAGGTGTAACTTTCGCTTTGGTAGCGAATGAGTCCCCGGGTAGTGCTGCTTTCCCTTTAGTAGCAGATGCGTCCCCGGTATTCCGGGTGAGAGAACCACTTGCGGGGTTGGTGGTATGGCCACCCCCTCGGAAGAGATGCCCCCTGATGCACTAGCTTGCTGTAGACCTGACAACTTGGCTACGATTTGGTCGACCAAGGACTCCTGATTTTTCTTGATGGACTCAAGAGTACTTTCACTGTTCTGAGCCATCTTATCTTCTAGCTCCTTTTGAATCTTGCCATGTGTTCTTCGATCTTCTCCATTCTGGCTTCCATTTGTCTCTTTTTTGCTCGAGTATTGTGCGGGTGATGTGTATCTGATGCTTGCGGTGGTAAGCTCGTGTCTGAGACATGTTCTGTTAGTTAATATGAATGTAAAAACATGGAAAATATAAAATAAACAAACATGAAATAAAATGCAAGAAATGCAATGTATGATGTATGCAATTGGAGGCATTGATCCAGAAAAGTGTTCATTATTATAAATAATCCTTATTCAGACAAAATGTTTTATCTTTTAGAGACATAAAGACAGATTAAAGGTACATTCGGACTAAATCCTCTAGACCCCGAACAGCTTCCAGTAGGTTGACAAGTCTTCTGCCTTCATCTGTCACTGGTTGAATGCCTTGTCGAACCACACCAGCTTCCCTTGCTAGGCCGTGAAGATGACGGGCTGCTTTTTGCATTTGATCCAGGAAATCTCGGATGGTTGCGTCTCGGGCCCTCACCCTTCGTTGTGCTTGTTCCCAACGGAAACGCCATTGTAGTCCTCCGTCGAAGGGCACCATCTGAAGCTCGTTTGCTTGCCTGTTGAACCCATCTATAATAGCTTCTAACTCAGCTATCGTCTTGCCATCTTTCTCATGTTGTTTCTCTAAGTCAGCTACCCGAATTCTCAAGCGTTGGTTCTGATATTGACTATCTGCCAAGCGTCTTTGGGCAGTCTTTGTTTGTTCTTTCCAAGCTCTCTCATCAGGCCCCTCGAACTTCCTTTTCAGGCTATGAGCTTCTTCTTTCCAGTATTCAGAGGTTACCTTCAGCTTGGAGTTATCCTTGACCTTATCTTGATACCCCTTTCTCAAGTCTTCGAGCTCAAAACGGACTCTTTTTTGTTCTTTTTCCAGTTTTTCTGCCCGATCTTTCTGAGAGTCAGCATCAAGCTTCCACTGATAACGTTCAGCTTCAAGTTCCTTTATCCTTTGCTTCAGCTCATTATTCACGGCTTCAAACTCGGTCTTGGCTATCTCGAGTTCAGAAGGGACATGCCTGAGATGTTCTTCCATGGTCCGGGTGTCATCACAGTCTGGCACCGGGATATTGTCATTCTTTCTCAATCTTCGCCACTCCATATAATCCGGAGTGAGCATGCTTCTGGCAGCTACAACATCCATCCGGAATACTTTCCTCCACGATTCGGCTGCCTCTTTGATCATCTTCTTATAGCTGTCGCCGTGATACTCAAACTCTGACCTAGCTAACCTGCATGTTACTGGGACAAACTGACGTGCTCCATACTGTCTAAGTGCTAATAGCGGAGCATACCCGACTGCTCCCCAAAGTCCAAGTAAGGTCACAGTGTCGGAGTCACCACACCGAAAAGAACATCACTGAGGAATAACCAAGGGGCTCTCCAAACAATATCTCGGTCTTGAAGATGCGTAAAGACCTTCATCCATTTTTCTTTCGAGGCGCCTTCATGCCATTTTAAGGTAATAAATTCACCTAGAGGTGAATAGGTGGTGCTGAAACGGCGGTAGGCAACTCCGTTAGTCTTCCAGAAGTGGCTGTGAATCCAGACCTGAAGGAGCTGAATACACCCGGTAAATCTTCCTCCGCCAGTTCTTCGGCAATGGTTGAGCGATCGAAAGGTCTCGGCCAAGATGGCCGGTGCTGGGTTAACTCGTTTAGAAAGTTGCTCAAATAGTTCCACCACGGCAACGTCAATGCACCCCAAAGCTTTCGGAAAGATAATCAAACCGTACAGACCCAGTGCAAAAAGGTCTATAGTCTTCCACTCATCAGGGTGGTTTTTCATTAGTTGCTTTATGTGTATCCATTCAATTCCTTCTCCACCGCCTCTACGCTGAGTCCGATCGATTACCCATTTCTCATCTACTCCTGCAACTTTGGCCAGTGCATTCTTGAAGGGCTGACTTTTGATGTGTTTAATGTAGGCTCGCTCAAGCTTGATGCTTTCGCAGTGTAGTAGAGTAGTATACTCTTCGATAGTAGGCACCATGTCTTCCTGGTTAAAGGTGAAACAACTATATCTCGGATTCCAGAATTGAATTAATGCTCGGAGTAAGGGCTCATCAGTCTTGACATGGAGCAAGAGGGCGATATCACCATATCGTTGGCTGAACTTCTGCTTTCTGTCATTTTTCCAACTGTCCCAAAGTTTCGCAGCTCCTGGACATTATTCTGTTTCAGGCTGACAGCGGCATAACTAACCAGTTCTGACACATAGTTTCCCTGAAGACTATCTCCCTTCTCTTTCTGAGCCTTCTCGGACCATAGTCGTGCCTCAGCGTTTTCAATCTCTTGTATTACAACACCTTTGTCCATTAACTCGAATTATTTTGTGTATAACAAACGTTTTTTAGGGATCAATAGCCTCTTGTAATGATGCAAATGCTAGAAAACAAACACAAAGGCAAAAACGTTAGTAAAATAGAAATAGATAAAATAAATAAAAATAAATGGTAAATGAAAAAACATAAAAAAAGGTTAGGAAAGAAATGTCCTAGGTTTGGAATGTGGTTTTGGGGTAGGCTCTATATATTCAAAGCCTCCCGGTTTGGGTTCTAAAAACGGTACTCGAGTTCTCCTTGCTGGCGTCCCCTTGGACCGACCAGACCCTTAGTCCGAAACCCATCACAGGCTTGTGTGGACTAAGTTAAACTCGAGGGGACACATTCCCTTATGCCCATACGGAGAATAAATTCACACGAAGGCATAAGGTATATGAATCCCGAAGGCTACTTGCTAGGCCCATACGGTGAATAAATTCACACGAAGGCGTCGCTTTCACCCCCACTTAAAACGGGTTCGGAGCTCGGGTTTAGAGCCTTAGATGAAAAATGTTTGGAAAGCTGAAATCATGAGAAAACGATTAGTACAACTATTTACTCGAAAAATATAATCAAAAGTAAGCAATAAGGATCGAAATTTTACCTTAAAATTTAAACTTACCCTTTTCGTTAAAAAGACAACTGGAAATTACCTTAGCCTGACTCGCTTACCTTGTCCCCAGCGGAATCGCCAAACTGTCGCAACCGTCTTTCGGTTGGGCCCCAGAATTGGGCTTCGACTTAGGAAAATGAATTAGGAGTCGCCACCGATTATTTATTTAAAAATAAATAGGTTAACCGGATACCTTATTTCTTACCTGATCTGCGTCTTACCAAAGATATGTCTGATTCGGGAGTCGGTTACAGTCAAGGAAGGATTAGCACCCTTGAACTGCCCTTTCGGTACTACGTGATTTCCAGTTGTCTTAAATTAAGAAAATTGTAATTTAAATTAAAAGGTAAAATATTGATCCGAAGCTTACCTCTGATTGGTGAAAATTCCCCTTAAGAGTTAAAAAATGTTAGATAAAAAAAAGCGAACAAACGAATAAATAAATATAATGTACACAAAAAAGAAAGAATGAAATACGAATAAATATGAATAAAATATGCAAGGAAAAATACGAAAATTCAAATGAGGAAAAGGAAAGAAATGGAAAAAATATAAACAAATAAATAAAAATATATGTGAAAAAATGTAAAAACAAAGAAGATGAAGAAAGACATGAGTAGTATATATATAATAAAATAACATATAAATAAAGGAAAATAGGTAATGTATATATATATATATATATAAACATAAGAATATAGCGTAAACAAATAAAAATTCAAATATATATATGTAAGTAAATAGTAAATACGAAAATTCAAATGAAGAAAAAGGAAAGAAATGAAAAAAATATAAACAAATAAATAAAAATGTATGTGAAAAAATGTAAAAACAAAGAAGATGAAGAAAGATATGAGTAGTATATATAATAAAATAACATATAAATAAAGGAAAATAGGTAATGTATATATATATATATAAACATAAGAATATAATACAATATAGCGTAAACAAATAAAAATTCAATATATATATATATATATATATATATATATATAGTAAATACGAAATATAATAAAAATATATATAAGTATAAAGGAGTGAAATGAAACGAAATAAAGTCAGGTGGCCGAATTAGAAGATAACCAAGGGAATTAAACCGGTTTGGGGACCAAATTAAATGTTTTTTAAAACAGAGGGAGTCAAAACGGGTTTACCCCCTTTTAAATAAAAACGCACGGATCCTCTGATGATGGATCGGGTCGCGCGGGTCGTGTACGGGTCGCATTTATAAGTCAAATATTTGTTTTAATATTTCATTTCTCCCCTCTCTCGCTGAAACCCCCTCCCTTTTCTCTCCATTCTCTCATCAGTTCTTAGGCCATGAAGAACACTGGCCGTGAGTTCCCAGAAACCGGCCTTACGCCGTCCCATGCCGCCTCGCCGCTGTCGTTGAACGGCGCCGGTCGCTGTTCATCGGCGGCAAAAATAAAATTTTTTGTTTTTTATAAAGCTCTTCGAAATTTCTTTCCAAAAATCACCATAAATCTTTCAAAAAAATCGGCCTCGGGGAGTAGATCTAGCAATAAAGTTTTGGAAAACTTTACCCCAAAGTCATCGGCCGCATCTTTTTGGTCGTTTTCAAGCCAAACCACAAGCATAAACCGACATGCAAAGGAAGAGATGAACGAACAAAGGTAAAAAGAAATGCTACCTTTTTATTTCTGTGCGAATCGTTTGCAAATACTTTGAGTTTGTTTTGATTTTCTGTGGTGTTTTCGTGACCTCTCTCTCGTCCTAGTATCTTTGTGCGTATTTTTGTGCCTAACCTCTGGTGAAAAAAAAAAAAAACCCCCTTGATGGGTTCTGATTACATCCATTTATAGTTTATTTACATCCTATTTTTAGTCATAGAGTCCTAAACAAACTGAAACTCATTGTTTGAATGCTTGTTAGTTGCTTGGAACCCACGACCGTTGCTTGTGACCGAGAGAACCGGGTGTGTTGAGCGGCTGGCGAGGCGTGGAGCATGGGGAGTCCCTGGGTATGCGGCGCTCAGTTGGGAACCATGAACTAGGGTTACTGCGTAAACTGGGCCGAACATTGGGCCTGTAGATAAACTTAACAATGTTACAATATGTAATATTATTTAAAACATAAACGAAATTAAGTGTCTTCAAATAGGCTAGATGCAGTAAATAGACAGTTGTGTATAGATTGGGGTTTGATGTAATGGGTTGATGGGTTATGGTTGTTGCAGCTAGTCTGCATTCTTTGGATGAATAAAATTTTACTTATAAAAAAAAAATTAGATTGGGATAATCGTCTTTGCTTCTGCAATATCTGATCCGAATTAATCGATCAATTGATTGAATATCCTAGAAAACAAAAACCTACTTTTGGGCCGCACCCTTATGAAATTCATCCGCACAGTTTGCGGATCAGTAGCGATGCACGCTGTACCGCAGTGTCCGCGTTTAATTTACACGAGGCCTGGTATTTCCATATCAAATTACTCTCCATGGGTTGCTAAAGGTTTGTTAAGTCTCTCTTGAGATCCACACAATAAATCTTGGACGTGTCTATTAGAATTGTGTACGCACGAGTTACATTGGGTTGATTTTGAAATTGGATATTTTTTTAATTAGTCACAAGTATATGATCTATTGATCGAACTAATCTAGATCTATTGATCGAACTAATCCAGATCAGATTTTATAGAAGCTCATTATAGGGACGATATTTCTAACCCAGTTTGCCCCATACGAAAACTTTAATATATGAATCACTGATATTATTTAAAAAATATAATTTCTCATCTCACTAAACCAGTTGGTAGTTGATAAATTGAATAATGTTTTTGAACTAATATAGATTTTAATTTTTTTAATTATTTTTAAATTCATATCATTTCATATTCAGAGTCATATAAAATTATTCAATCGGTCATAAAATTCCAAAATGGTTATCCGAGTATTTAGTATATTCTAAACTCATTGTTTTCCATTAAATTTTTTTACAACAATCTGAGTAAGATATTAATCTGTTGAGTGAGACATGATAATTTTTTTAGACTTTGAGATCAAATTTTATCATATCTCATTCAGCAGATTAACATCTAACTCATATTGCCGTTATATTTTTTAACAAAAAAGATGAGTTTAGAACATATTAAACAATAGAGTGGCCATTTTATAACTTTTAATAGTAAAAAGATTCAACAAAACAACGTTCTATAACCGAGATACCATTTTGTAATTTTTAATAGTCGATGTACTCATAAAAAGCATTACCTTATAGTTGGGGTCCATTTGTTTATTTTACCCTTTAATTTAAGGAAAAATATTTCAAAAGATATTTTAATTTCTTTAGTATAACCACCGATATCTGATCTATTGATCGATTAATCTGGATCGGATATTGCAAAGATAAGGGCGACCCTCCCAACTCAGTTTGCTCCATTCGCAATCATCAAATTTTGAACATCTAATCTTATTTTAGAGATATAATATATCACCTCACTAAACTAACGAATTATATAAATATATTTTACTTTTAATCATTACTTTTATTAATACACATAATTAAGAATAAGACTTATCAAATCAAATAATGTTCTAACGGAACAAATAAAAAAATAAATTTAATTGATGAATTTAATATTTATATTAAATTTATAGTTTTTTTATTATTGTAATTAAAAGATAATTTTTTAATTTGAATATTAGTAGGATAAATACTCTTTAATAAGTTAATTTAAAAATATATTTGTTATCTTTTTAATTTTGAATATTAAAAGATAATTATATACTTTTGTATATTTTAAATTAAAATAATATATGTTTAAGTTTGAATAATAAAAGGAGTTTATCTTTTAACCATTGCAAATTAAATATATTATTTAATTTAAATATTAGTAGGATACTTACTCTTTGAATATGTCAACTTAAAAAAGTATTTGTTATATTTTTGAATGGAAGTAAATAATTTTATTCAAATAAAATAATATTTTAAATTACAATAAAGATTTACGATTAAATTGTAAATTAACCACATAATTAGAACAACTTTTCATAATCATTCAAACATAATTAACAACTTAAGATCATAAAGATCATACGAAAAAAGATTAAAAATATAACCAAGAAACTCGAACAAAGATAAATACAAATGATATGATCACATCAGTAAAGAAACCATAAAAGGGGATCAAAATATTGAAAGATCATCGACAAATCATAATCTGACTCGAGCGACGTAAAAAGTTATCCACGAACGAAAAAACATGTGTCTAAATCCACTTTGAGTGTCCAAAGCAAGGAATATCAATAATACATCAGATAAGTGTTATCTTAATCAGTCACGACGATGTCAAATCAATCCTTAAGAAAAAAAAAGTAAATAAAAAAATGACCATAGGACCCAAAAATATTGAAATTTCTCAAAAAAGAAAGAAAGAGAAAACGTGTCATGAAAGCAAATGAAAACAACACATAAAGATAGAGTTATTAAAAATAAAAAGAAGAAGAAAAGAGATATAATATAAAAAAGATAATAAATACTGATGATATACAATCAACATTAAAGTTAATATCGTTGCCGATCAACAAAGACGAAAAAAAGAGATAAACCATACACCAATAAGAGAAAACTAAGATTTTTCAAAATATAAACAAGTTAATTTTAGTTTTGCTTGTCCTAATGTAATAATTTTAAAAACTAAAATAGATAGATTTAATGGGACGAAATGAGAAATATTATATGTATATATATTAGTTTATTTTAAGGTGCGTAAATATTTATATCATGTGTATACCAAATTGTTTTTAAAGTATTATTTAATTTACCATATAAATTAATTGGAATACATCATTTATAATTGTGTTTGAATATTTATTATTAAATAATAATAAAAATTAATTAAATATTACCTTATAATAACAACATCTTAATAAAATTATTTAATTCATCAACCATATATAAATAAACTCACACGTGCGAGTAAGATCGTAAAAGAAAGAAAATTACTGAAAAGGAAAATCCAAGTCAGGTACCGCACGTGTAATATCTCCATTTTGAATTCGTGCGTCGCCTTGCCTTGTCCGTGAAGCCTTTTCCGTTTATACTTTTGCCAGTCCCTCCACTTTATAACTCATTTTCCCACCTCTCCCTATTTTCATTTTGTATTTTTACCGGTTCTTCTTCCTCTTCTCTCTAAGTTGCAAGTTTAACAGTATCAAGCAAAGAAGCTCGATATTAACCAAAAGAAAAATCTTCATTAATGGACGAATGGATCAGGCTACAGACGTCCGCAGCTGATATCTGGCCGTCCATCCTCCTCTTCTGTCTTCACTTGCACTGATAATCCATTTCCAATTCCATTATTTTTTATTCTCTATACTGATTTGTATTTCTCTTTAGGTTAGCTTTTGTCTTCTTGCATTTTTTTTAATTTACTGTAGATCATGTTTTGGTTAATGAGTTCAGAACTGGATTGCTGTGATCGCGCTTTTTTTTTTCTTGTGTTTCGAGTTTTTTTTAGTCGTGTTTGGTTCGAGAGAAAATGTTTTAATGAAAAAGAAAAAACACGAGTTTTCTTTCTCGAGAAAGATAAGTTCCATTGAATCCAGTCCATATCACTAATTTAGTGGCGTGATCACTCACTAGCTATGTTTTCTTTTAGAAAGGCTTTTAAGAACAAATTCTCTTCGAAAGGCTAAATGTTGAATCGCTGCCTTTTTGTGTATAAAGATGGAGAAGCGATGAAGAAGAATATTTATAGGACGAAGCACTTCAAAATGTTTGAATGGAATCTTATGCTAAATGAATTTGTAGGAAAATATAAATCTTCTAATGGAATCTTATTGTTTCATTGTTCTCTCTCTCTCTCTCTCTCTCTATATATATATATATATATATATATATTGATTTGGTGCAATATTCTGTCAAATATGAATGCAAAAATCTGGACAAACATGAACATCTGTCAAGATACAACCGATTCAATGAAGTTTCGCATTTTTAGCTCATTTATGACTTTTTCTTCTTGATTTTTTTTGTCAGATTTGGCGCTGTTGTTTTCACATAATGGAGACTTGTGATTGTATTGACTCACCGTGGCCACCTGAAGAATTGCTTGTCAAATATCAGTACATATCAGATGTTCTAATCGCTCTTGCATATTTCTCAATTCCCCTCGAGGTTATTTATTTTGTTAAAAAATCTGCATTCTTCCTGTATCGATGGGTGCTTATGCAATTCGGTGCTTTTATCATTCTTTGCGGCGCAACACAATTTATAAACCTGTGGACATTCACTATGCATTCGAAAGTCGTCGCTATGGCGATGACCATTGCCAAGGTCGCATGTGCTGTTGTATCGTGTGCGACTGCTTTGATGCTTGTGCACATTATTCCCGACCTGTTGAGTGTTAAAACTCGAGAATTATTTCTGAGGAACAAAGCCGAAGAGCTTGACAGAGAAATGGGTCTTATTCTCACTCAAGAAGAAACTGGACGGCATGTAAGGATGCTAACTCATGAAATTAGAAGCACACTCGACAGGCACACGATATTGAAGACTACTCTTGTTGAATTGGGTAGGACCTTGGGCCTGGAGGAATGTGTCCTGTGGATGCCATCAAGGACTGGTATAAATCTGCAACATTCACATACACTAAATTACCAAATACAAGTTGGATCTACTGTGCCGATAAATCTTCCTATTGTCAACGAAGTATTCAATAATGCTCAAGCAGTGCATATACCCTATACCTGCCCACTTGCCAAGATCAGGCCTCTAGTCGGAAGATATGTGCCACCAGAGGTTGTTGCTGTTAGGTTACCCCTTCTTCATCTCTCAAATTTCCAAATTAATGACTGGCCTGAGCTCTCTGCGAAAAGCTATGCAGTCATGATTCTTATTCTCCCCACAGACAGTGCCAGAAAATGGCGAGACCATGAATTGGAACTTGTCGAAGTTGTGGCATATCAGGTCATCTTATGATTTATGTGCTTTCTTTCATTGGCTGCTTATTTGATGTCTTAATGAAATGCTCACCTTCAGTTTAATTTTGCGCTTGGCTGTAAGTTTATGAATTCATTTTTGAAAAGCTTCAGTGACTGCCCTTGATGTTCTTGCTCCTTAGTCTAGTTGGAAAACACATTAACCTATTAAGAGACTTTGATTCTTATAATGGTGATATATGTACAGGTTGCCGTTGCTCTTTCGCATGCCGCTATTCTGGAGGAATCCATGCGTGCACGTGATCAGCTTATGGAGCAAAATGTTGCTTTAGACTTGGCTCGTCGAGAGGCCGAGAAGGCAATTCATGCACGAAACGATTTCTTAGCTGTAATGAACCATGAGATGCGCACACCAATGCATGCAATCATTGCATTGTGCTCGCTTCTTTAGAGACTGATCCAACTCCAGAACAAAGAGTTATGATAGAGACGGTGCTGAAGAGTAGCAACCTTTTGGCAACCCTAATCAATGATGTCCTCGATCTCTCAAGACACGAAGATGGCAGCCTAGAATTAGACTTGGAATGTTCAATCTTCATGGAATCTTCAAAGAGGTAACCAATGGTGTTTTTGTACATTTTAGCATAGAAATTGCAATAAATTTGCTTTTGCAATATTTCTATAATTTCAGGCCATTAATCTGATCAAGCCCATTGCATCCATAAAGAAGCTATCCATGACCATGATCCTGGCAACCGATTTGCCAATGTACGCTGTTGGCGATAAGAAACGGCTTATGCAAACCATTTTAAACATCATGGGGAATGCTGTGAAGTTCACAAAGGAGGGTTATGTTTCAATTATAGCGTCAGTTGCGAAACCGGAGACGTTAAGAGACTGGCGACCTCCATAATTTTATCCAGTGTCAAGTCAAGGCCACTTCTACTTACGAGTGCAGGTTCTTGACTACTTCAGTTAAACTTCATTTCAATTTGTTTTGCTTCTATTCTACTTAACTGCACCATCCATGTACTGTTGTTGTGGAGATCAGCTGGAGCTTTTCTAGCTTAATATCGCATGATGCTTAAGCCTATATCCTATCATCTAATCTGTGGCAGGTTAAGGACTCTGGTTGTGGTGTTCTGCCACAAGATATACCACTTCTTTTTACTAAATTTGCACAGCCGCGTAGTGGATCCAGTCAAAATAGTGGTGGAAGTGCTGGACTTGGACTTGCCATTTGTAGAAGGTAAATAAAAAATCTCTGAAAATCCTCCGCACATGAAATATTTGGTATTTACCCTTATAATCGGACAAATCACAGTAGTATAAAAGATGCTTATACTATGGTTGTCAAAAATCAGACTTAACTGCCTGATTAAATGGTAGGATAAGGTCAAAATTATACAAACCATTAAAATTTAGGGTAAAGTATACAATAGTCCATCAAATACAGAGTATTATTTTAGTAAGTATTGGACTATTAAAATTAAAAAATGATACTCTAACTATAGAATGTTACTTTGTTGAATTTCTTGACGATTAAAAGTTATAAAATAATCACCTAATTATTCATTATATTTCAAACTCATCCTTTTTCGTTAAAAAATTAACGATATTCTAAGCTAAATGTTAACTTACTGACTGTGATAAGATAAAATATGATATCAAAATCTCGAACGACTATTATATCTCAATCATAATGCTAGAAATGTCAATTTTAATGGAAAAAAGATGATTTTGAAATATAATGAATAGACGGGTGATAATTTATAACTTTTAATAGTCAAGGGACTTGATAAAAGAAAAATTTATTATTGAATCGATGGTTCAACTGGCCTAACTGGTTGAATAAAAAAACTAGTGATTCGATCAACAATCCCCAGATTTATACCACATTCACTTATATGTTTGAATCACAGGCTTGTGAATCTGATGGGAGGCCACATATGGATGGAGAGTGAAGGCCTTAACAAAGGTAGCATAGCGACATTCCTTGTCAAGCTCGGGATCTGTAATAACCCGAATGATTCATCTATCCACCTCCAAGTTAGAGCTTATCATGGAAGTGCAGATCTGACCGCACAGAAACCTACCTTAAGAGACAACAACAGGGGCGGCGTTTCATCTATTGCGCGATACCAAAGAAGTCTTTAGATGATTGAGGGGCTAAAGTTGCAACGAGCAAATGTTTGATAATTTCCCCTGATAAAAGCTGCTATAAGCAAGCCAGTTAACGAGATGGGATTTGGAAGCACAACCAAGTTTGGTCAGAAACACACTGAAGATATTGTTCGAAGATTTACACCATGGGTCACTTGAGCATTTTATAGATTTTACTAGTGATTTTGAAAATCTTGATCTAAAAACAATACCTTAAACCATTTTTCTATATTTAAATATCTAAATTAAGGGTATGTTTGTTTGGGGAAAAACCAATTACGGAATTGGTTTTCCCTTGGTTTTTCCCCGAAATTCCGTGTTTGTTTCACGTAATTCGTTTTTTGGAAAATGTTTCCAGTGTTTGGTTGGAGGAAAACTGATTGGTCAACGTAAAACATTTTCCTGGTAACAAATTTCCTTTGTGTTTTTGAAAAATAACTTACGGTCTGATTTTCCGAAGTGTCCGAACGTATCACTTCAAAATAAATACTCAAAATAATTTTATATTATGAATTTAATATTAATAAAATATTTTAATATCATTTTAATCAAAATATTAATTATTAAAATATTTAAAATATATTTTTTAATAATATTATATTATATTTTTAATATTATAATAAAATAATCAAAAGAAATCAAATCAAATCAAGTACAGAATTATATTTTTAATATTATATTTATTATTAAGAAACTTGAATTTGCTTAAAAACACTGATACTTTAGCAAAGAAATGCAAAATCAAATACAACTTACACGGCTGGTTGAGCAGCTGCCGCAGGTGGTGCTGCAACTGGCTTATTTCCTCCTCCAGGTCCCTAAAGAGATTAAGGGGGGGGGGAAATAAACATAAGAACCCAAGTCGTAACTTCAGAAGGAAAATAAATCCACATATCTATTCCATGTAAAGCATCCCATTATGCTCGTTGCTACTCAAAGAACCACACGATACGAATGTTCTTACCTGGGCCAAACGCTCCTCTCTCCGAGCGAATTTTCTTTCCTGCTTGCCTTATTCTTAGCCCTCTTTGCTTCAAACTGGTCAGCCAATGTCTTCTCTCGGGCCTTTTCAGCCTTAGATTTGTGGATGCTCTCCATGAGAACTCTCTTGTTCTTAAACACATTACCCTTGACTTTCATGTACATGTCATGGTACATGTGCTTGTCAATCTTCTTTGATTCCCTATATTTACGAAGCAAGCGTCTCAGAACACGCATCCTCCTCATCCACAAGATCTTTGAGGGCAACCTCGCCTCCCTTGTATCCTTGCGCTTACCTAAACCAGAATGAAAATATAAAAACCCAGCTAATCTATATATGCATAAATTACACAATATGAATCACAGTCTTTGATGGCTAACAAACGATTACTCTTGTGTTAAGTATCCCCACATTACTTCATTTCATCTTTAATAAAATGATTTTGGACATCAGAACTTTGAAAACATGACACTTAATCAAGATTCTAGAATATAATCCGAAACAGAATCTGTAAGCATGTCAACCTACTCTCCATCGACAAATAACATTAAATCCAGCAAATCTAAGAACCATAGTATACAAAGAAAAAACACCATATCCAGAGTGACGTCCCTTTCTCTTGCCTCCTTCATGCGACGTGCACGTGATTGAGAGTGAATTTGGTTGGCTTCCTGATGATAAAACCATCTTTAACCAGCTTCCTTATATTCTGGCCTGCAATTCCAATTTCAAATACGCACATGATCAAAATTGAACATTAAAAGAACAAGTTCTTGTGCTAAGCTACAAACGGAATAACAAGTCCATAGAATATCCAATTCTATCATGACTACGACATAACATCAGCATGAGCTTCTATTAATTGTTCAGAACTTTTAAAAAAAATTAAAATCATATAGCTCCAGTTGCACTCTATTACTAATGTGAAGATTTGACTTCTCCAGCAGGAAATCTCAGTTCAATTGATGTAGCTTTGGCATTACAAGTTAGTGGTACTCAAGTCTGCATATATGTTAACCATCGTGCAACCAAGTAATTCTAAACCCAAATTCTTTTATTTCTTAATCATGGGCGCATTACAGACATTCCAATATATAAAGGACAATGAAGGTAACCTTGCACTTCATCCCATCATCATCTTTCTTCTCTTTGTCTTGGTAGTTAACAGTTGGGAAACCATGGCTATTGCCTGCCATTGTTGGCTGCCTCCTTGCTTTTATGTTCATTGCTTGTCATTGCTTCTGCAAATGACTATGGTGCTTATGATTCATCCAAAACACAATCTTATGATTATGGTACTGCAAAGCCGGTCAAACAACAACAGCTAGAAAAGGAAGAGAAGCCTTATGTCTATAAATCACAGCCAGAAGAGAAGGGAAAACCATTGTTAGAAGCTACAGCAAGCATCGGTTACGGCACAAAATCAGTTTACCAACCACAACCAGAAAAGCCGAGTTAAAACAGGAAGAAAAGAGTGATTATGGCACTAAGTATAACTCCTATAAACCACAGCCAGATCAAGAGAAAGAGAAGCCAATGCCAGAAGAGACAGAAAAGACTGGTTATAGCACAAAACCAGTCTATCAACCACAACCAGAAAAGCCTGATTATAACACCAAGCCAAATTACTATGAACCACAGCCAGATCAAGAGAAAGAGAAGCCAATGCCAGAAGAGAGAGAAAAGTCTGGTTATAGCACAAAACCAGTCTATCAACCACAACCAGAAAAGCCAGAGTCAAAGCAGGAAGAAAAGCCTGATTATGGAACCAAGCCAAATTACTATCAACCACAGCCAGAAGACAAGGAAAAACCAATGCCAGAAGAGACAGAAAAGCCAGGTTATAGCACAAACCAGTCTATCAACCACAACCAGAAAAGGTAGAGTCAAAGCAGGAAGAAAGCCTGATTATGGAACCAAGCCAAATTACTATAACCACAGCCAGAAGACAAGGAAAAACCAATGCCAGAAGAGACAGAAGCCAGGTTATAGCACAAAACCAGTCTATCAACCACAACTAGAAAAGGCAGAGTCAAGCAGAAGAAAGCCTGATTATGGAACCAAGCCAATTACTATAAACCACAGCCAGAAGACAAGGAAAACCCGAAACAGAAAATGAAGAAAAGCCTGATCATGGCGCTAAAAATGACTTCTATCAGCAGCAACCAGAAGACAAAGAACACCCTATTTACAACGCAAACCCAGCCACGGATTTCTACAAAAAAACCTGAAGTTCTTCCCTTGTTGTTGAAGGGCTTGTTTTATGCAAATCAGGTCCCAAGTATTACCCAATTCGAGGTAAACTATTT